>NC_079423.1:27627675-27737675 GCF_026213295.1 Gadus chalcogrammus
AGGCAGGGTGGTGAGGTGTGGGCGACCACGGAGCACGTGCCTCTCAGCTACATGATGGATCGGGTAATTAGAGTGAGAGAGGATACTTGTGGAGTAGGATTGGCGGAGGAGGCCAGGGGGTGAATGTGGTGTGTGATTATAAGGATATAATTGTATTTCAGGTTGGAAATTGTCGCTGTCGCCTCTGATGTTCTGAGGTGATGCCAACGGAGTAGAGATTTATTTTGAATATGGTTTAATTGAATTAAAACAGGGCATGCAGCAATTATGAGACGAGTCAAGGTTTTTGTAATACTCGTAGTAGCCAGTTATCTTAGAAGGAGAACAGGAATAATACTCTCGTCACACAACAGAGCAGAAACAAACAGGGGTGAAGAGTCGTTCGTCTATCATCTGTGTTGGATAGGAATGAGTAGATTGGGATCTCAAGTAATGGATTGGCACATTTTCTTTAGAGTTTTTCAACCGTCAAGACAGGAAGACTTTATAAGTGTGGCATTGTGAGAACAAGCTCTACTGTGGAATCTGCAGCGAAATTTACAAAACTCGATTTTTTAAACCCCCCACAGATACTCTTCTTATTCAAATCAAGAGCCATTCACTCCTCTGTAACTAAATTCTAATCAAACACTTATTAAGTGCTGAGATTTAATTTTTTACTAGGGGCTGCACCATCAAGGGAGATAATGTGAAAGTTAATTCTGCAAATTCAGCGCGGGTCAGAATAAAGTGCAGTATTGAAATTTACGAAGAGTGCAATTAAGTCCACCGGAACAAACTTTAAATCTACAAGTTCTGTTGTGCTGCACTTCGTCAGGCTTATCGAAAGTACGCCTTACACATGCAGTTAGAGACACAAGGAACCGATTGCAGTTGCAGTCGATTCAAAGCTGCATCAAGCTAATTGCTAATTGCTTCAGTTTTATTGCATACAATAACTGTCATTCGTGGAATTAAGTTGAATGATTAACTGACAAATAAAATGCCTCCGTTTGGCAGGGTGTGTTCACGCGCCGGTGGTTTTAGGACTAAACTCAGAAGTGATTTGTGTTGAGGGGGGAGGGGTCTGTTGACCGATGGGAAGAGTCTGTTGACCGATGGGAGGAGTCTGATAAGCAGTCAGCCAACAGAGCATCAGCCGGCGGATCTGATGTATCTTCTCCCAGACATCATTTAACTCGTTACCCGAGGCTTATGTTGTGAGACCACGTGAGAAATAAAGTAGTGATTCCACCCTCCATCAAGGAGTAACAGAATCATCTGTGTGTTGTTACTGCTGTACTACTACACAAAAACAAAATATGATGCCTAAAAGAGCATTTGGACGTAGATGTATTTATTCAGTTAGGGGTGACCATACCATACTCATAAATCATTTTGACATATTTAAAAAAATAACATGCACAACCAAATCAAACATCCGGTATTAACTCCAATCAGGTCAACGGGTTCCCTCGTTGATAAGATATAGATGCAGTACGACATACCATATAACTAAAACAGGGTTTCTTGATAAGGCGGCTGTTTCTGCAGATCCACACAGAAGAAACACTCCACTTGGCCAACGTGCAGAAGTGGTCGGGTAATTGGACTGTCTAGAGTCACTCCTGTTATCCTCCCCATACCCAAGTCTTCCCAAGGAGAAGGACCACGTGCAAAGCAATCAGCGACCGAAATACTTCACCAACACCGTCCCGAAAATAATCACATTTTACATAACGAGGACAAGCAGGCCAAAACATGAACTCAGAGCTTCTATTTTACAAAACCCGAAGAGGGGAACGTGTAGTACTGTTTTAGTCATGCTACATGCTACCCACCAATAGGCAGAGGAGAGGCTACAGAGAGGAGACTCTATGGTTACTATTCAGGAACAAACAGAAACACGGTGACCCTTACAAGCAGGATCAGGTTGTTTGCTTGCAGGAAATAATTATCCGACATTGTTTTTACCGTACAGATCTGGGACTTCCACACCACAGCAGAAACAACCCCACGCCCAGTGTCATGACAACAGCATATAAAGCGTACGGCGCACATTAACGGCATGGCTACAAGTGCCTTACAAACACTAGGCATGGAGGCACGGGCCAGGAACTCAGATTAAGCACGAGTGGCATTGTCCTTCTGTAATGAGCTCTGCTTCTCTTCTCCATAAACAACCAAACAAAAAATAATCTAGAATGAGGCTCACTTTGATATATTCCTCTGGATGGCACAACTAAAGAGAAGGTCCAGTTGTTATTTTCTTTTTTCCTTTCTTTTTTTTCTTCCTTGCTTCCCTGCTTCACCGCCTCGACACTCGAGTCCGCAATCACACCCAATTTGCTCTTGTTTCTTAAGAGGGACGGCGGAGCCCGCCGGGAGTGGAGAGTACCATTGTCCACGTCCACACACTTGTTCACGTCCACACACAGTTCTTCTGTGTTTCGCCCCTCGTCGTCGCGGTCTGCTGGGCTGTTGGTGAGGACAAGAGGGGGGCTGAAATAAACGCAGTGATCTGGAGGACTGCTCTCCCTCAGGGCCGGCTGAATGGAGCCTGACTCATGGTTGATTGAATCCATCGTACATCCCACCGCTTGATACGTATCGTACACAACAGTTGGATTCAATTGAAAACATACAAAAAGAGAGTACAAATGTCACAGGATACACATATAAAATCATGCCCAACTTGGGAGACTGACACACTCGCAGTACTCTCTGTCTTAACCTCTCTCCCTCACACGCACAATCACACACACACACACACACACACACACACACACACACACACACACACACACACACACACACACACACACACACACACACACACACACACACACACACACACACACACAAACTAAGGCTTTTGGGCTTCATGATACTTTTGCGAAAGACAAGCGCACAAAAATCCACAGCTAACATATTCATGTCATGCAAATGAAGGCGCCGGGGGTCTATTCTTCACGCAGGCAGTCGCCATGCGGCCCCGCGATTGCTTGGTTTCCCCCTCTCCTCTGCGGCGGCCCCAACAGCTGGGATCAAAGGATCATTTGCACATCACGATGTAGTGCCACTTCAAAGACGGCACGATCCCCACACACAAAAAAGCAGATTTTGTGCCGGCGAGATACACAGTGCACTGTACACTTTGCACTGTCACACCTTGTGCTATTGTGGATATATATATATATATATATATAATATATATGTATGTATACACACACACACACACACACACACACACACACACACACACACACACACACAACCATGCCACATGAGAAACACACGTGCACAGCGCAGGCGGAGACAGGCAGCAGCCTGAGTTGCTCTCGGGCTGAGTTGATCCGTCGGCAGCGACGCCGCCACCATCGCCGTAGTAACGCGGTGTTGGGCCGTTCGCTGGGGCGTTCTCCACAGAGATAGATGACCTTTTCCCCTGTGATATTTTCCTCCCTGAATGCCTGTTTGAGCGGCCACCCGCGCCCCCCCCCCCCCCCCCCCCCCCCCTCCCCCCGCGCGCCCACATCACGGAGTGCAGTGTGTGGGGAAACGGTCAGACGGTTTATTGAGAGTGCACAGGCCACCAGGGGGGGTTAATCCTGTCCAGGGAGATGGGGGCTTCTACTTCCATCTCTCAATGGTTCGGACACGGCTCCCATCCGACTCTATTAGCGTTAACAAAGCGGTCACTTGGCGGTTACTTTCAAGTGTGGCGGGGCAAAAAGGAAGGGAGGGGATGGGGGGGGGGGGGGGGGGGGAGTGCTGGGGGACGAAGGATCGTGGGTGACGGTTGAAAACCGCCATCCGTTTGTGTTCTCTTGGGTTTTCGTCTTGGGGGATGGGGGGGGGGGCATTTTTCTTTGCAACAAAAAAATTTTTCTCCTCCTCCTCCTCCTCCTCCTCCTCCTCCTCCTCCTCCTCCTCCACACCTAGGTCCCCGAGACCAGCTTGCTGAGGGCCACCTCCCTCTCCCCCAGCAGGGTGTCTCTCTTCAGGCTGGTGCCCTTGTTCACCACCTTGATCTTCAGCGCCAGGCTCTTCACCTGCGCGGGCGTGACGGCGTCGAAGAAGAAGTCCTCGTTGAAGACGGGGTTGCGGCTGTTCTTGATGATGTTGCTGCGCTGCTTCTGCTGCTTGCCCGGGTTCAGGTACACGGACACGCAGCAGTGGATGCTCTTGATGTCCACCGCCTTGTCGTACAGGCTCTCCGCCGCCAGCACGCGCACGCGCAGCCGCGACGTGCCGGCGTCGTAGTTGGCGCTGACGCGCACCGTGCCGCCCTTGTGCAGGTTGACTGTGTGCTCGCGCGGGCCCCCCGGGTCGGCGCCGTGGAGCCGGCGCTGGGCGTTGGGGCTGGGCTCGGCCGAGCTGCCCTCGTCCGTGGAGAGGGAGCTGTGGCGGGCGAAGGTGCGCTTGGCCTTCACCACCTTGGCCTGCGTCTCGTGGGTGAAGATCTTGAGCAGCGAGGCCGAGCGCGACAGCAGCGGGGAGTTGAAGGGCGAGGACTCGGCCGAGGAGCAGGTGTCACTCTCGCCGCCGCTGAAGTAGCGGTAGGGGTTCATGTGGGAGGAGTTGAATCGGCCGGGTTCAGGTGGTTGGCGGTGGTGGAGGAGGAGGTGGCCCCCGCCTCTCCGCCCTTCCCCCCGCCCTTCCTCTGGGCGCCGGGGGAGGTGGCGGGGCTGGGCGGGTCGCAGTGGAACAGCGACTCCTTGCGGCGGGTGTGCGGGCTCTCCTTGAGCGTGGCGAAGCCGTAGGAGGTCTGCGTCTTGGGCACGTACGGCAGGGACATGGCGGTCTGCGACTGGGGGTCGGCGTTGGTGTCGCCGGCCACCACGTCGTCGGCGCTCTCGATCTGGATGATGTGGCGGTTGGCGGCGTGGCGCAGGAGGTTCTTGGTGTCCCCCGCCAGCCGGGCCACCAGCCGGGGGCTGCGGGGGCTGCTGATCTTCTTACCGCCGCCGCCGCCACCCCCGATGGCGTTCTCCGACGCCGACGGCCGCAGGCTCTCCTTGGGCTTGGGCTCTGGGACCTCGGGCTCGGGGGGGTTGTTGACCAGCTTGGGGGGGATGAAGAAGTCGGGGATCTTGTCGGGGGTGAGGACGTTGCTGTAGCCCAGGGCGGCGCCCTTCTTGTCCCCGTTCTCGCCCTGCCGCAGCACGCCCGTCTCCACCGAGCCGCGGATCTTGTCCAGCATCCACATGGTCCCACCTGGTCCCGCCTGGTCCCGCCTGGTCCCGCCTGGTCCCGCCTGGTCCCGCCTGGTCCCACCTGGCGGAGGTGAAGAGGGAGGCGTGGGTGGGGGGACGGAGGCTGGGCAAGGGGGAGGAGGGACAGAGGAGGAGGTGGCGTCTGTCTGCAAGAGATAACAAACAATGAGATTTGAGTCACTGCAGTGAGTTGGCGTTCAGTGCTGATGAGCACTTTGTTAACAATTAGTTCTCACTAATATCAACAGCTTATTACATAAATGAGGGCAGTGGTGATGTTTTGTCTTTTTTTTTTAAGTTAAGAGATTGCAATTTTCTCATTTAGATAATAAGTCAAATCTCCTTGAAGAAATGCGTTGAAAAAAAAAACCTGTGGATTCAAACGATCGAACTACAGAAATGAAGGTAATGGCGAACGGATCCCTACGTTGTTTCTCTGATCAAATGGATTGGTTCATTAACCAAAACGTAAAATATTTTTTTTTGGGCTTTTTTTCGGACAATGAGGAGAATAATGTTCAAGAGACATTATTGGACATTAATTTCCTAAAATAAAAGATAGTGTCTTATTTTAGCGACCAATCGTTATTATGAAACTGATTTTCGTTTTTATCCTTAAACCTTTGCTTTTGCGTCAAACTTTTTATTTTAACAAACATTATAAAATCGAAATCGCTTCAAGAAAAAAGCAAATGATAAAATACATTTGTTTGAAAAACGAGTTAATTATCAAAAGCGCGACAGATGCCACGACGATCCAATACTCGTGTGCCGTGCGTAAAGTCATAACATCCATTTGGTTGTAAATATACAAGAAACCACCTTGCAACAACTTTCAGAAGAAGACAAAAACATTAGTGCAGGTTTGGGTTACTTACGATGACGTATAAAGGCTGACTTTCTGCTCTCCCGGCTCCCTCTGTAACAGGTGTCACTCCTCCGCCTGCGATAACCCAATGCGCGTGTTGTCCGCGCGCTCTCAGATAGCCTCCTGCAGGAGACTGAGCCGAGCGATGGTTTTTATAGACTTTCCCCGTGGAGCGGGAAGCAGCTGACCAGTCCAATACCATATGGACCTCATTAGATTGTCTCCTTCAAGTAGGCTACCTGCATTGTTGGATTTCAGGGGTGGACAATGCTAGCATTAGGTTTAAAATATGTTCAATTATGAGCGGGAGGTATTTTGTTAATTTAGTCTATATTGCCCTGAATGCCAAAGGGCAACGCCTTCATTACTTAAAGAACAATAATTAATATTCAGGCACGATGACTATTTGCTTTTGGGTATTTTGTAGGCCTATCAAGTAGGCCTATGTGTCGATATGTTTTTTCTCGTTTATGCAACCAGGCTGGGTATAGAAATAAGAGCGTTCACATATTTCAGAAACAAGGGAAAACAGAAGAAACAAAAAAATGTCTTGTGAATAAACGACATCAATGCGATGCTCAGAAAACCTTTCGACGTCAAAAGAAAACTAGAACTGCAAGCAGTTATGCAGGGGTCCAAGAAATGTGCATTTCGCCGGCACAACCTGGCTTTGCACCTTAATAACATTTACTGCAGCCTTTGTCTAACTTTCGATTTTAACCAAGCGTTACCGTTTCCTTGGGAACAACTGTGGCAACAACTAGATTAGCCTGTCTAAAAATGAGAAAGTCCCCATCGACTTCATTGATTAGGAGATGAAGCTGTCGAACGCTGGCCTATCTCGGTTCCATGGAAGAGCAGCGCTGGGAAAAGTGCAGTGAGTGCAAGGCTAACCTTAATGGCTGAAACTCTGTGGCACAATTACAGGACAATACTGACTGACGTCAACAAAGACCGTGTTGTTTCCTCAAAGTTGCCTAATAATAGCAATGGACAAACAGCTTATTTTAAGAGCAAATGATGCCAATGAGTTGGCTTGTGTATAGTTGTGTTATTGCTTTAATAGAGTTGTTCCATAGGCGTAGCCCTATTTTTTCATAATTAATGTAAAGTGATTGAAATGAGTGCTTTGAAGATGAGGCTATTCAGAGAATGGCAAATTCCAGCCTTTATTGGAAATAACTATTTAATAAAAGAAAAATGGATTTGTTTTGTAGATTCTTCAATGCACCTACCAACGCCAACAATTGTGTGCCTTGTCTCTGCCAAACAATACAATTCTTAGTGTGTCTCTGACTATCCTGCACAAACATCCTGTTCACCTGCTCATGCTCATGATCATGCAGACACACACACACAAAATACACAGCCATTTACATATCTTGTTGCTCTTTAATGCCACAACCACCACAAACACACACACACAACACATACACACACACACACACACGCACGCACATAGGAGAGGATAAACCTGTCTCATGACATTCTTAAACTCTTGATAAATATTAACCCGGACATATCAGTTTCTCTCAGCGTGGCGTGAACCATGTAGACTGTAGAGGATGAGCCGGAGGAGGGCCTAAATTGTGGTGTGGGTCATGTTTTGTTGCGTACTTCTCCGTTCAGTGAAGGATACGATTTCAACGCTGGTCTTTTAGAGGTCAAACCCACCAATGGCCCTCTTCTGATGGAAAGGGCTGTGAAAAGAACCCTTGTGTGTGCTGCAGATGTGGTCTGAGTGTCTGAACCTTTACCTACTGCTGTCTTTCAGCAACCAACCGATCCCCTCATCTGTCAACAAGCCATGTTGAACCTTATGTGACATGCTACATGTCATGAATGCATGTCAGCTATGGGATAAGTATGTTAAACATGATATACATAAATATATTATGCATGATATATATATATATATACTTATGAAGTATCATCCTCATGTTTTGTCAAAAATTATCTATACATGATATATATATATTTATGTATCATCGTCGTATCATCATGTTGTGTGATATAAATATATATATATATATCATGTACAACATCATGTTGTGTCACATGATAATTAAGGAGCAATAAAGCACCTAGAACAAATAGTATTGTGTCGAACATAACAGGCAGAACCTAGCATGACGTCAACTCCTCAACTCTGCAGTAGAACACGTTGTGAATATACACAAAGAAAGACATCTAAGAACACAAAGGAAAGCTCCTTGTTCTGGACCCTTCCGAGGCAGTGAGGCCCCCTGACAAGTCCCTCCAGTTGAAGGGAGCTCTAGAAAAGGAGTGCACAAGCCTCTTCACGACCTTCTTTCACAAGACCTGATATTTGTGTGTACTGCGCTTGTTTGAAGGATCTTACATCTGAGACAGCCAGAAATCGAAGAGAACAGTCAAGAGGAAATACTTCGGTGTCTGACTTTCTGCGCAGGCACACGCCACACACGCACACGCGCACGCGCACACGCACACGCACACACACACACACACACACACACACACACACACACACACACACAAACTCTCTCTCTCTTTGGATCATGCAACCTATAAATCAAGTAGAAGTATGTTTAATAGCTACTAGCGCCTTGGATACCATCCTGTTGCACAGGGACAGGTTTCAAGTGTTAAGTGTTGGTTAAGAGTAAATACTGCTAGCTAGATATGCATCAAGGTATAGTGTTCCTGCACATAGGGCTTGTACACTTAAGAATACATCACGGCTATGGTATTGTTAAACCTTAAATAATTGGAGATATACCGTCACCTAGGCTTATCAAACCTTTCTATCGCTTCTCGCTGGAGAAACACTGTCGCAGTTTCAAACACAACAATGTCACCCCATTATGACAATAATAAATAATGACCTGGGGAGCATTACTACAAAAAGCATTCCTTTGCCCTTTTACAATGTACAAGCCCTGTACTGTCCCACTACCTGCTGCCTTTCCAAGAGAAGGGAGCTGGGACATGACAAAATCTCTGCAGTGGACCTGGGAGTCGTTTTGTTAGTAGTGTGTATACCCCTGTGTGTGTGGTGTTATGGTGATTTATTGTGTGTGTGAGTTATGGAGATTGAGTAGATGGTCAATTGTTGCAGCCGTGCCATAATAATCAGAGGAGCATCACGTCGTCCATATTTGTCCAATTTCCTCTTATTGTTGCTTTCCATCTTTTCTTCCTGCCAGCTCACTCTCCCCTCCTCCCCAACAACTTCCGTTGCCATGGAGACATCTCATACTCTGACATACGGATCTCCCCTCTGCCAAACCCCCCCCCCCCCCCACCCCATCTTCATCCATCTCATCTCGGCTCCCGTCTCCAATCTGTGCTTTCGTGTGAGGAGGACTGGACAGGCCGACAGACCGGCCGACTCACAGACCGACACTCACTCCGGTCCCTCCTTCCCCTGTGGTGCAACCAGCAGCACCACGGGGGGGGGGCCCTCTCACCCAGCGAGGAACCCCCTGACCGCACCACGCCACTGGGGTCGGATGGGGTCGTGGGAGCCCTCCCCAGGGTTGGCACCACCAAGGGGCCCACTGAGGAACACCTCGCAGCTTGAGCACAGAGCAAAGTCACTCGCCGGCCGTCCTTCTGGTGAACCGGGAGCGAACAGCTACCCGAGTGTCGGTGAGTAAACGAAACGCGCTGGGGCTTGAAACCACGGCTGGACAAATGCCAGCGGTGTTTTGAGTGAGCCGCCGCTTGCCTCGATTGACTGGTATTGTGCAGCGTGGAGGTCAAAAGGGTGGGGAGGGGAGGGGTTAATGGAGTCTACGGGAAAACACAGTTTGTCTTTGGGAGAGAAGAGAAGCAGTGGCAGTAGGAGGGCGGAGGCGCTGGGGGGAGCGTATTGGACAGCAGAGGCAGTTCAGCCTGGGAAGAGGAGATTGGAGCGGGAGGAGCAGAGAGCATGCAGTGAATTACTGTGATTATGATGACTGACAGAATCTCTGTATGCAGCATCCCCCCCCCCCCCCCCCCCCCCCCCCACACACACACACACACACACACACACACAAACAAACACACACAACATTGCATGATTGGTGTAGTATATATAGGCTTCCACCTTTGCGTCAACATGATTGAATTTTAAAGCATTTCAGAAGGTACTGCTTTGTATTTCAGAATACTGGCGACCAATTCATCAACTCAATTCATACTCATAATATTGGTCTTCACCAATAGGAAAGTGTAAGAGGAATATGAACCGTATGTATTAAACGTTCGGGAGGACTCACAGTATAATGTATGGTGTTTATTTGCAGTGCGAGCTCCATGAAATGGAATTGGTGAACAACTAAGGTCCATAGAAATATTATTTGTAGAAGAAGTTGCATTTTTAAAACATGGTAGAATTTAAGACACCAATAAAGTATTTAGCTGTCAAATACAAGAGGTTTCCTGACATTGTTTTACATGCAGTTCAGCATTGAAGTTAACTGACAATGTTCAACCCAAATTAGCACATTCGATATGCTTCCAATTTGGATCTCATTGGCATTGAAAAGATAATTGGCCACATGCTGTAGTATTCCATCCAGATGTTCAATTGAATCTAATTTTGAGTCTCCAACTAATGACTGAGAATAGATACTATAAAAAGAAGTAAGATGTTGCTGCCCTCTAGAGGTCGAAAGAAACCGTTAAACGCAGACATATGCACACTTTGATTTTAAAAGCGGTTAACTTTATGTTGGTGAAAGTGTATTTTACAAACACATTCGAAATTATAAAAAGAAAATCGATACTTTTCATAAATAATTATGAAGGCTCTGAGGATGATAGTCACTCAAGTTAATATTTTTTACAAATGGTATTTATCAAATCCTTTAACGAGGCAAACTTATATTCAAACGCATCAGGGAGATCAAGGTGTCTTACATCAATAATTGACATACCGGCATCTAACCCTGGTAAAATACCTCATCTTTATTCCATCAAGATGATCGAAATTGATATGCTACAAATTAGATAACACATCTTAACCCGTATTACGTTGCTTTAATTTGGCTGAACCAATGAGAGATTACTAGAGCGACCTTCTTGACCCTTCAACCCATTTGTTGACTAGCCCAAAGAGCTATAAGTGAAACTCCAATCGTCAACACCAACCATACCTGCAGATCCCATCTCTCAGTGCACACCGCGGCCTCAAGAAGACCCCTTCGACATCTAATAAAGTTCTTTATTTTAGGTTTTAAATAGATTTACAAAGCATAAGAAAAAAAAAAAAAAAAAAAACGAGAAAAAAATAATACATCAAGTGATCGTCAAAATATCCACATGTGCATATCAAGGTAGAGATTGTAAACAGTCTTTTGAAGCCAAAAAAGGTGAGTTTTGGTGGGGGGGGGGGGGGGGGGGGAGGGGAAAAAACAGCATGTTGGACGAGTGTTTGTTCTCTCGTGGGTTAAACTGCGCTGAAAAGGCTTGTGTTCGTTATATCCATGAGGTTTATGTTGGTTTCCACCACTGGGGGGGGGGGGGGGGGGGGGGGTGTGGGGGGGTGGGGGGGGGGTCAATGGCTCCCACGGCGATGATGCCCACAAACCAGAGCTCAGAGACCGGGGAGGATGCGGGATGTTATGGGGCTACAGAAAAACAAACATGTGACCCCGAGCTAAATTCCATTCATCCGAGCACAAAATGAGAGGGAGGCTGGAGCGCTCTGGAACACTGGGAGGGAGGGACGACGGATGAACGTTCAAGCGCGGCTTACAGGCTGTGGGAGTGGCTATTGGGTGGTTTACATCTCCGTGTGATGGTGAACAACCTTGACTTCTCTTCGCCATGAAGAGTCTAGAGCATCATCCGTTGGGACTTCTCCCGTGGGCAACCCTTAGGAATAACCCGGGGTTTCAACAATCATAGCAATTATTGCATACAAGATATATACTTTTTAAAAATCAATAGCCCACACCTTAAATTTGGAAATAGGTACATCAAAATAGTAAAAGAGCGAAGACGACGTCATACAAGTCATGGTACAATACAAATTACACTTGTTTTTGGATGGAGCACAAATCCAGATCTATTTCCCCCGCCGACAACCCCAAACCAGACCCCAACACCAGGAAGACATCACGACCACATGCTGGGGAGCGTCCACCTTCTCGCCCACGCTGACCGATCAAAGTGAAGCCTGTTCACATTGCTGCTCTACCTCGCCCTCTCCCCATCCACACTGGTCTCTTCTAGTCAAACAGGATCAATAAAATGGTTCACACATAATTCTAAGCAAATGTTGGAAACCACCACTT
The DNA here is from genome assembly GCF_026213295.1 of Gadus chalcogrammus. NCBI lineage: Eukaryota > Metazoa > Chordata > Actinopteri > Gadiformes > Gadidae > Gadus > Gadus chalcogrammus. The sequence goes on from NC_079423.1 coordinate 27,640,011, forward strand.
GTTTAGACTATCGCCGCCTGTATATCTGTGTGCGCTTCCGTATCGGATGGGGTGACAGATCGAACACAGTGGTAGCAGGAACCGCTATTCGAGTCCTGAAAATCAGGCCGTGAAATCCCCATGATTACAACGCTGCATACGGACGAGGACGAAAAAGAAGAAAAAAAAAAAAACTAGCAACACTCGGCTCATCCAGCCGCTGCGTGCGAGGCCTCCTGAATCATTCACAGCGTCACCGGATCTCTGGTGATGCAACGGGCGAGGGTTCAGAGACTCCGGTAACCTAAGATGGCTGCTGCCCAGTCGACAGTAACAGGAGGGGCAGAACTGAAGGTCTGGCATAAAGTGACCATCGGGCAGCGAATCCCTAGCGTCATCGCTCCATGCCCTCTTCTGGGCCAAGGATCACGGCAGTGACCTGCTCTGAACCAAACGTACACGGACACAACACACACACACACGTCCAGGTGACCTGTCCAAAGACAACCTTAGTCCTGTCTGGGAGACTAGAGGGTTGGCTGTGGGGACCGGCGGTCTCTGGTTACTCACGCTGGATGCTCAGGTGTACGGCCACTTTGGAGCGGTCAAATCAAAAGTGCGTATTGAACCGGATCGGGTGCAGGATGGTACAGCAGCAGTACACCGGAGGGCAGCCTCTGCAGTGGCTGTAAGCAGCCTCTCTAAACGTAACCAGGCTGCTCCCATCCATGTGACTGGGATGAATCGTGCACAGTGTTCGGGGCCAGGCATGGGAGGCCTGGGAGAGCGAGCGAGTGTGAGCACGAGTGCGAGTGTGTTCATACGTTTATGTTTGAGAATGTGAGTTTGGCAAGGGGAGACTCGACCAGATGGCTCCATCGTACCTACTGTACCCTCCCACATCTCAGTTGCGACATGACCCACTTTCTATATTAATAGTTAATGATAAGAGAGGAGGCATCTACTCCGCACTGAAATAGAGAGTGGACGCCCGAGACCAAATTAGCTCTGGCTGGTCTGCGGGGGTGTGCATATGAAAAAAAGGGGTGGCTGTGTATTCCACGCTGGTAGGCGTTTAGCTCTGCAGATGGACATGCTGTGATTACGATCTGTCAATAGAATGATTCAGATCTGAGAGGGATGGCGATGGGGGAGGGGGTGGCTGGAATGGACAGCTTTCTGCCACAGAACAGCCCCCCCATGTGGAGAGCAGCCCTCTGGTGGGGGCGTTGGGGAGATAAAAGGTCAGGGAAGTAGCGAGGCTCTAACCGCCTGTTACTCACACAAACAGCTCGCGCTGAGTTGAAGTATATAGATCCCCCCCACACACACACACACACAGCTCAGAGATTAAGCAGGCACACAAAAACACCCATTTCTATTGCATGATAAATGAAGTGTTTTTCTTGCTGTGTGAGCTCATTTTACTGGAAACACATTATTGACTCCTCCACGTGGAAGTGATCTGAGCAGACAGAGGCTGACGCAGACCCCCTTGGATACAGCTTCTCCCAGCGTACCCCCGGGGAGAAAGTCCTTTTATCAACTCAAAGCCGGAGGAAGACCTTAAGGAGCTTAATGCTTACAAAAAAAAACCTCTGACCTAGTCCACAAACACGGTTGAAGAAAGAAAAAAAATTATAATAATGGTAAATGAGAGTAACAGCTCGGCTTCACAAACACTAGCGTTTCTGAACGGTTGTGATTGCTCACAACTCCTTCTCAGCCCAACCACCACCCCTCCTCCTCCTCCTACCATGCATCACGTGTACACCCTGCACTCAGCCCATCCGGACCGAACGCAAATTATACATTGAGGAAAAGAAAACAACGCAGAGGGAACGGAACACACAACTCTGCTAGCCTCGTCTCCCTGCCGTTCTTCACGCACCGGGGTTTGTTCAGAGGGGCGCGGTTCACGACGGCGCGAGCGACGAAGACGGCGGACTGTGGCGTCTGGCGGGGGGGAGATGAGGCAGAGTGTGGACGCGTGGAGACAAGAGACGGGGGAGAGAGAGAGAGAGAGGGAGAGAGAGAGAGAGAGAGGGAGGGGAGGGGGGGAGGAGGGAGGGGAGACTGCAGGGCAAAGTTCAGTTTGAGGCTGAGGGAGGGGAAGGGATGGGTAAAGGAGGAGGAGGAGGAGGAGGAGGACACGACGACGGTTGTCAGGACTCCTCGGTGCCCGAGTCGTCGTCGTTGTCGTAGCAACAGTCCTGGTCGGCGTCGTCGTCGGCCTCGTCCAGGTCCTCGTCGTCGTAGTAGTCGTCGTAGAAGAGGTTGGAGCCGTCGTCGGCGGGCGGGGCGCGCGTCCGCACGCAGTACTCGGCCAGCGTGGTGGGCACCTTCACACCGTCCCGCTCCGCCTCCGCCTTGGTGGCCAGCACCTGCTTCCTGGAGGGGGGGGGAAGAGAGAGCGAGAGCGCACGACAGAGAAGGAGAACGACCCAGAAAGAGAGAGAACAACAGAGAGAAGGAGAGACCCAGAGAGAGAGAGAGAGAGAGAGAGAGAGAGAGAGAGAGAGAGAGAGAGAGAGAGAGAGAGAGAGAGAGAGAGAGAGAGAGAGAGAGAGAGAGAGAGAGAGAGAGAGAGAGAGAGAGAGAGAGAGAGAGAGAGAGAGAGAGAGAGAGAGAGAGAGAGAGAGAGAGAGAGAGAGAGAGAGAGAGAGAGAGAGAGAGAGAGAGAGAGAGAGAGAGAGAGAGAGAGAGAGAGAGAACAAGAGAGAAAAAGACCAAGAGAGAGAACCAGAGACCCGGAGAAACAGAGGCCAGGAGAGAAAGCGAAAGAGTAGGAGAAGGGTGAGGTGTGAAGAGAGGGACAAAGAGAGTCAGCAAAAGATTACAGTAGTGAGGGGCAGAAATAACAAGGCCACAAGGCCCTCAATGCGTGTCCACCATGTGCCAGCTGTGTTGGCAAACACCCAGGGTTCCTACGCAACGCGTGTATGTATGTGTGCGTGCGTTACCTGATGATCTCTGCGTACTCCCGGTCCTTGCCCTTGCTGTCCCGCCACTTGCGGTACATGACGGAGGCGTCCACGTTGGCGGGGGAGAAGGTGTTGGGCTCATTCAGCAGGGAGATGACGCTCAGCAGGATGGTCCTTGGGGAGAGGAGACAGGGACCAGGGTTCACCGGCATGCGGTTTGCAGTCCCAGGGGGACGCAGAGCAGCGACCGCTCGAGGGCCGTGCACACAGTGAGAATAAGAGCACACCTGGAAGACGGGAGCAAAACTCACAATGACTGGGATCTGGCAAAAAATCCTAGAACTACGTTATGCATCACTGGTTACACATCATGTTCTGTCATTAATTGTGCTGTCTTAAGTGCGTGTATTTTTCCTGGGGACCTTTACAAGAACAATGAGAAAAGAATGTCAGGGCATGAGTAATGGACAAAAGGACAGAAAAGTAAGATATAGAGTTAAGTGTTGGATAGAATGCCAACACTTAACTGAAATGGAATGTGGCAACTATAACCAATGGGTTGGGATTGTGGGAGAACACCTCACTGTGGCCCCCTTCTGGCTGCATGTAGAACGACCACTGCAGCTGTTCCTGTTCAAGGCCTCACTGCCTGGACTACTTGTTTTTCCACTTTGAGTTGGTTTCAACTCGAACAACGGATATGAATTTGATATGCACCGTTTTTGTTGGTTCTACCACGCATCCATCTAGTTGATTCTACATGTTTCCAACAAGTATCTGCAAAAACATCAGCAGCTACAAAGCATAAGCAAACCGATTTGACCATAATCTGCTACACAGTCAAAGGCTGCATAGAGCTATGCTTGTCACGAGGTCTCAAGCCCACCTTCCAACCAGCAGCCAGGGGGGGGGTGTCATTCGTACTTTCGAGCACAGCCACAACCCCACATGCAGTGCTTCTCGGGTGGCGTACTTGGCAGTGGTGTGTCAGTTCTAGACAGGTTCCGTCAAGCCGCTCGTGTGTACACACACAGCCGCCCTCATAAAAGAGACTGTTCCTGCATCGCGATCCAGTTCAAGCAGGACTAGGGTGAGCGGACATGATGGACCCCCTCGGAGGGCCGGCTTGTATATCTGCTCCCTCAGGGTGCACGAGTGGCTGTCTCTCAGACAAATGGTCCTCCGCAGTGTCCCTCACCTCCACTGCCCCCTGTCACAGTCTGGGCCGATACATCCGTAGCTATTTTTAAACCTTGTTGTTGCCAACAAGAACCACAGCGGCTCGCTTACAAAGGGTGACATTATATGAATCAATAGAGGTCCGTGCATGAGAAGCAGAGAAAAGGCAGTGGCTCTTCAGTGATAGGACTAAAGAGGCAATAACGATCTGGCAAAGGTTACAAGGGGGGGGCTAGAACAATTTGTGTTCAAGTTCAACAAGAAATTCTTAGAAAAAGCTGGAAAGAAGTTCTGAGAAACAATAGGGTGACCTGAATCAACTACCAGCCATCCCTCACTTTCTTGTTTGTTTGCAACGAAGCATACACCCATCCAAATATTAAAAGGTCTGGCTTTGTAACTGTGGTTGGCAGCCTTTAGGCTTGTCATAGCAAGTGAATGCCTACATATTAATCAGATTCATTTGCATTGAACCTATGCTAGACATGGCAATGACAATTGTACAATTTGAGTGATTTTAACGGCAAAAACTGTTCGGTGGTTCCTGCGCCTGAATGACGTCCACAGGTCTGTTGAGGTTTGGGGGCCCCTGACGAGCCCGGCTGACAGGCGGTCGCTGTGGCTCACCTGACGTTCTGTGTGGGGTTCCATCTCTCCGAGGGCAGCTCTCCGCTCTGAGGGTCGTCCACAGGAGGGTGCAGGATGGAGATGCAAACGTCTCCATTCTGTTGGACAGGCAGATGAGTACCTCAACATGTCAAGAGTTCAGAACCACCGGTTAACGGTTGATGGTTTAAATGGCTGGGATAAGACGATGGAAAGTTGAAAACCCATCTATCTTTGTGAAAGCTAAGGTGGCATGACGTCAAAAAGCCTCGATCTCTCAGACATTTCTTTTTAATCTCTGTCTAAAAATGTCTGGTATTTCAGTTGAACTTTGCACACATTTCTAGAAATATTTGGTAAACTAAAACTGTTTTCAAACAACTGTGTAATTTCCTGAGCTTAAAAATTACATTAGGGGAACACACACACACACACACACACACACACACACACACACACACACACACACACACACACACACACACACACACACACACACACACACACACACACACACACACACACACACACACACACACACACACACACACACACACGTTACCTCATAGATGTTTGGATGCCACATCTTGGTGAGAAAGCGGAAGGCAGGGGGGGCGTAAGGGTAGTCGATAGGAAACTTCATCCGGGCCTGAGAGGTCGAGAGAGACAGCGGGATCATTAGGTACGATTTGGATGCAGGGTTAGGACAATCGATTACGGCGTCGGCCTACAAATTTTCCACCGTTAAATTGCAAAAACCTGCCTCCCACTGTTGACACGAACATTTAGGTGGCCTCCCAAAGTAAAATCAAAAACACTAACAATCAGTTATTCTTTGTTAATCCATTCTCTGCTTAATATATTCTACTTGGTGAATCAGACAAGAAACCGGGCCTCTGGCACAAACATTTACATACAAAAAGCTCTTCCCAGGTGTAATTGAACCCAGAGCTTAAATCACTACAAAAGGGGCAGCACCAAACACCCGATACCCAGACACCCACCCCACCCACCCACCCACCAGCTGGCAGGCTTAGCGGAGAGGAACCCACCGACTCCACTCTGAATGGCCTCCTTAGCAAAACCACCGACGTCACGAAGCGTTGCCATCAGTGAAGAACAGAACAATCCTACCCGTCTCCAACATGGTTGGGGGAGGGAAACCTAATAATAGGCCTGTAGCTCCTGCTGGCGTCGATAAGGAGGCACCTGAGGAAGGCCTCGTGGGGGGGGAGTTAACCACAGTGTAAGGTAACATGGCCCGGCTAGGAAGGAGAAAGAGAGAGAGGGCTGGGGATCCCACAGCCCTCCAGCTGTCTGTCGAGTGGAGCTTTGTGTGACTCCAGCAGGCTGGAGCTCCGTGGTGGACAGTTGGCCCCGTCGTCGTTTAAAGGCACAGAGAGCTTCTCACAAGCCGACGCGGGATTGATCGGAGGGTTCGCGTTGACTTCACATGTTGGACACGCCGAATACATCGCGCTTACACGCACACGAGCACACAGACGAGCAGGTTGAGTGATTGGACACGGTCAGCTGGGGGCTCCTCACAATGAGCCGACGGCAGGGGGGGGGGGGGGGAGTAGGAGCCGGGAGCACGGGATAGGGAACGTTACAATAGGGAGAAAATACAAGGATTACCCACAACAATATAAAGCACTCTGAAGGCTATGGCTTTGTATGAACAGCATAATAAATGTATACACAAACACATCTGTGGGCATATTCTAATCATCTACATCACTAGACAATCTGCTTCCTCCTTAGCCCCTTCTTCCTGCGGGTGTTTTACATAAATGTTCTGTTTATCGGAGACAGCTGTCACCAGTCCATGAATAAGGTTTAAATCAGCCCGGTCCACTCCCCACGTCTACCTGCCATACTGGACCATTGTATCGTTCTTTAAACAAACCGGTCTCCAGAGTCAGAGACGCCGAAGCCGGTCCCACCTGTGGCAAAACAGGCCGAGCTGGAAACACTGGCCCAGGGATCATAAAATGTGGTTGGGCTCAAAGCACACAATAATTCAATAACGCAATGTGGAAACCCCCTTCAGAGTTCCTGTTCTTCACTGAGACAATGACACGCAAACACACAAACGCAACAAGAGATGGAGTCGGGCCAGGTAGGGAGTTACTCAGAACTACCCCCGTAGTGCGGGGTCCAAAAGCCTTATTCAAGCACAATATAACGACTCCTTGAGCTATTGGATTACCAAACCTACCAGCTGTCATCTGCGACAACAGATACTTAAATATATATAATTAGCCGACTGTCAAATGAGAGACTTTGAAAACGGCGTTCTCAAACATCCATCATGGCTTGATATGTTCATTGGTTTTGGAATACACTTCAGGCCATGAGCTTGAGAGCATTATATGTGGGTCAAAGGAGCCAAGCAACCCTTTAATCTTTCTCACTCGACCAATGATGTAATCGCAAGCCCCACATGACATGTTGCAAAGAGCACCTGAGCAGGCCGTTTGCCTCTAAGGACTGCTTCCGATGTTCTCCAAATAAATGGTATAAGCAAATTGGCCCCTCATAAAAGGTGGTGTTCTATAAGATTCCATTGGATCATTGGCACAATGACATCACTTAAGTGACTAATAAAGTACATCAATTGACATGCATTTCACTGAACAAAGGTTTCTACCCCATACTTTGAGAAAACTTTTATACAATTGGTTCATAGAAGGTTCCATGTATATAATCATCTCGTCCCTGTACCTGTCCAGACTCGCTGCTGAAAGTGGATAAAAAGTGACAGCATAAGTGAGTGAACAAGGGAGGGGTAGAGAGAGGCCTGCTGTTTTCAGCCCCAGCCATAGGTTAAAATCACTGATTTAACAGCAATGGAATTGGCTGCAGGCCGAACATCTCTACAAAGTACGCCACGTGTTGCACCCATTTCTGCCCTTATCAGAGCCCGTAAAACACAACGAATGTGGTAAATCCTAAAAGCAGAGGGAGGAGTAGGTAGCGCTCCAGGTCCAAGCAGGCTGGAACGCTGACAGCACAGACACATGGAGTGTGGCCGAGACATCATTTGGCAGAAGGAGGAACACCGAATCCGCTGACCTTCGTAGGCCACTGACACCAAACCCAGATCAGCTGCACTCAGCTCAATGGGGAGGAGTAGTGGGGAAGCAGAGCAAGCCAGGGACGTGTGACAACTCTGAGCGTCGTACAGCCATGCTGGCTGCAATTGCCGGGTTGATGGCTTTGCACCCAGGGGAAGACTGAAAGGGCGAGAACGGCATCATCAAGATCTTCACTGGGGTGGTGATGGTGGTGGTGGTATTAGTGGAGAAGGATCACAAGATAATGAAGTGTGGATGGAGGGAGGGGTGTTAATTAGCCATCGGTGAAATCCAGCAAGATCCAAGATGGTTGATGTTGGCTCACGTTGGGCAAAATCGTAACCTAGGGTAACCACCTCATCAGGGCCATAAATAGTGTCCTCCTGGTCATACAAATATAATTGCACGTGCACACGCTACAGAATCTCTGCCAAACAAGAAGTGCTTGCCTCAGCAGGACTGTTCATATAGCGAGTGCCAGTTGGATCAAGCACAGCGAGCATCCCCATGCTCAGTGGTCAACAGGTAGACCGCAGCACCATGCTCAGTGGTCAACAGGTAGACCGCATCACCGTGCTCAGTGGTCAACAGGTAGACCGCAGCACCGTGCTCAGTGGTCAACAGGTAGACCGCAGCACCGTGCTCAGTGGTCAACAGGTAGTACTAGACAGCAGCACCGACCGTGCTCAGTGGTCAACAGGTAGACAGCATCCGCATGCTCAAAAGGTCTCCATGCTGAAAACTCAATAGCAAACAAAGAAAGAGTGGGCCAAGAGAGAAATCAGCAGCCACTGAGTGAACAGGATTGATAGATACCATGTCATGATAAACTAGGTCATGGTATCTTGATTCCCAACAGACCCAAACAAGTTTCCCAGCCGCCCCCTTCCCCTTTTTGATAACCTCTTCTACTCGTTGCCAAAAGCTCCATCATTCTGCTAGTTCTCTCTGTGCTGCCAAAGTTTAACGATTCCTCAAGAACACACAAACGGCAGGAGGATTTAAGGGCAGAATATTGTGATTGTAAAATTGCTTTACTCATGCTTTGGTAAGATTAAGAAGTAGCTCAACGGAGCCTACTTGAATAAGCAGTTAATAGGTAGAAGAACAAAACCAATGTCAGGTCTGGATAAAGAAGGTTTCTTTGAAAGCTGGGGCCCCAGGGGGGGGGACCATTGAGAGGGACCAACTGTGCCCTCTCTCTCTCTCCCTGTTACTCTATTTACTCAACTGCTTTCTGCAGTCTCCTCTAAACGGCTCCTGTTTCTCTGTGATACAGCAAGAGTGGGGAATGTGACTCCCACATCCGGGGACCGACGCAGCAGCCGGGCCCATGTTGGGGGCTCTTGGCCCATGTTGGGGGCTCTTGGCCCATGTTGGGGGCTCTTGGCCCATGTTGGGGGCTCTTGGCCCACACTGGGCTGGGTGTCTCTGCACACAGTTATTTTATGCTGCACTGGTTTCATCCAGCAGGCACACGCACTGACTCATGCATACAAGGCTGCTCAGCAAATTACTCTGTGCCCGGCCGTGAATCCAAAACCAGCATGTCTGATCATGATCAATAACAAGTCAACTCCCAAGAGAAAGTAATTACTACATTTTGTTTGTCAGTGCATAAACTCTGTACCGTGATCATAATGTATATAACTCTCTTGCTCGCCCAACTAGTTTTCTTTATGGTTGAATACCATTTTGAGGTGAACCCTCAATTAAAACAAACACACAAAATGGAATTAGTCAAACACCCTCACCACAAAACCACAAGTCAATTAATTAAAGACACCCAGCTGACGTCACACAAGCTGTTTGGCTCTATGGACCTTTGTATGCCGTGCATTGCGATGACACAAAGTCAAGGATTACTGCTCTGTTGGAGAGCCCAACTAATCAGAGAAAACAGTGTTGGCAATGCCCTGAAAGTCGAGGAGCAAACAGCTGTAGTTGGCATAACTTGTGACACTTGTAAGGAGCGGAGACGGAGTAGCTACTCATCTGACCGCAGATCATTGTGCATGCTACAAAATAACTGTCTGAACGTATATGGTTTATAGAAGTGAGGGGCCATAGATCAAGGCGGTATACACTGAGTGAGCAAAGCCTTGCAAATAAGCAGCTAAGAGGATGTGTTGTGGAGAACCATATTTTTGGGATGTCCGACTAGAAGAGCATACGACTTACAGCGGTGGAATCAATTCTTGATTTAGTAAGACCTTAGTAATGACAGATGAACATGGATCTGTCATAAACACAGAATAAACACAATAGTTATGGATTTGGGAAGATTCTGCATAGTTCTTTTTTTCAGTTCCATTGATGCAAACCCGATACACTCAGTGTAACAAAGTTAAAAGTCTGCTTAGCTGTTCCATGCATGAAGATTTAAACTAGAACAGTACAGAACATCATGCGATTCGAAATCCAAGTAGTGCCTTGACAAATATCTAATAAACAGGTCAGTTATCCATTAAAAAACATCACTGTGTATATACACAATGAGCTGGAGAAGAGTGTTTTGCTTAACCTTTGATCAACAGTTCGAAACAGGGAGTATCTTTGCAGCCAGGATAGGGCAGACCGTTTGGCTAGGCGGCAGGGAACAATGAGTCATAGCCAAGCGTGGATTTCACAGCCAAGCAACGCATTCCTGGACCAACAACGGAATCTCGTACAAAAGCATCCACCATATAGCCCAAACAGTGACTAATCTAACCAGGATCCTAAGGTATTTTCTAAACGCACCAACAAATATAGCAGGAAAACGACAATAAATGGAATTGTTATGAAAGACATGAGAACTGGAGACTGAGTAATCCGCCTTTCGCATGGTAACATGCTCAACAGCGTGTTCAGCAAGGGAAATACCTTTTCAGGGCATGAAGCAGAATAGCCAAGGTTAATTGTTACCTCTTTACAAAGTCTACACAAATGGGCATGGCTTCCATGGATAACCACAACAATGTATAGCAAGGGATGGTAAAGCCAGCGTTTAAGCAACAAATCTGAAAAACTACAATCACAAGTTACAACGACTTACAGACTACCTTTATGGTATGTTTTGATACCAGCAAGAGACAGCGTTCTATAGGTTGAATTGCATGTATATAAACTAAGATTATTATACATTTATTGGATAAGGATAGTGTAGTGTCTTCTGTGGACATGAAGAGATAGCAACTAGCAATACAGCACACAGTAATGGTTTACGGTTCGATAAGGCATCAATGAAACGATAAAGTTGAGTTGATCATGGCTAATTGGAACCAGCCTTTTGTTTCAGTAGCCCAGCAGGCTACTGTCAGACGATCCATGTGCTGCATGTCAATAGTTTTGCCAGTTGTCATGCGTTTCTCATAAGACGCAACAAAGAAAATCTTTAAAGACAATGGAAATCTTTCCGCAAATAATAACACTAATGCGGATGTAATACTATTCGACGACGCAGAGATAAATGAAGTAGTGGAAGAGTTCAGACAAAGCTGTGGAAAAAATAAGGTTACCACGACACACAAAAAAAGCAATGCAAGCGCTATACTTTGGAAATATGATGTCCAAATATAAATCATAGCATCTCTTTTAAAACGGAAAAACGCCGAACATGTGAATAGAACTAGTTAAGCTAGCTAAAGAACAATAGATTGATTGCTAGCTAACAATAGCGACTCACCTTAAAATAACCACCTTCGTAGTGTGTATTTGGGGGTCCAAATATTGCCACTTCCCAATTGTACATGTCCGACTCGTCGACTAAAGTTATTTTGAAACCTTCCACTGGCTCATCTTGAAGACTTTTCATTTCTAGCATTAGTGCTTTTTGGGAACTGGCTACATGGTGACCATGCTGAGCCATATTCCACACCGATTGGGATAAATATATCAACAACCCCCAGCTACAAAGGACAAAGCTAGCTCGCTGGTGTTAAAAACAACAACACAAGGAAGCCCTTCCGACTGCTCAGCGCCTTCCCACATACGCTGCAGGGTTTCGAGCTCGACTGAGGCCGGAGTTGGTGCACTCTTCTCTATTGTGGTCGAATAAACCAGTTGACCCCCGTTAATAACGACCAACTAAACACAGCCCCTTGGCTAAAGATAGCTAGCCTGCTCTAGCTAGCCCGTTCCCTCTAACGGATAGCCTGTAAACTCCTGGCGGGTAAAGGAGCGACGTCCTTTGTGAGATGGAACCAAATTGAACCAAACTACTTTGTTCGAAGGACACTTGCTTGACACTAAATAATGCTACAAAGCCTGTCACTCAGTCCGCAGACAGTTCTTACTCGCTCCAACTCTATCAACTATTGGGCTCAGCGGCTCTGTGGGTAAACCGAACTGCGAGGAGAGTTCTCTTGAGTCGTTTGGCCGCGCAAGGGTCTCTGGGAGCTGGAGTTCATATGAATCTAATTACTGGAAATCATGTTTACTGCCTGTATAGCTGGTAGTCATGCACATGGGAGGGCATTGTATGATTTATGCGGCAACATTTTAAGACAAACAAATAAAACACTAAATAAATCTGGACAACGCTTGATTTAGGGAATTTGGGACTGCCTAAAACAAAAAACTCCCACCCCCACACAAAATGGACAAATACAATGTTTTATTCATATGGTAGTTTATTGTTTCACTGTAACACAAAAGACTACAGCAGCTTCTTACAGCTTTGTTTTTGTTTTTTCAATATATCGGGTAGTTTTTAAAGGGAATGTATTTAACAACTTACGTTTTTTCCTCAGTCCCCTTTGAAACGTTATATTACATATTACAGTTGGATAATCTGAGCATGAAGGAATAACACCATAGCCCTCAAAAAAGAAGAGTACAATTCAATGTCACAAGCAAAACCTTGAGAAAAAAAAAAAGAGAACACTACAACGCCACTGATAGTTAAGACACAGTGGACTGCTTGCCTCTCAGAGCACTGTGTGTAATGTGACCTATTCTGAACTCTGTCCGAGCCTCATCCACACTCAAAACTGTCATGACATCCCTCGTCCCGATGTTCAATAATTTAAAACATTCAAAGACTTGTCTATATTTGATAAATGCCTGAACTCATGATATCTAAGAATACAATACCATCAAAAGTGCAGAATGGTGAAGTAAACTTTGTAAAAATGAAATAAAAAAATAAGGGAAACAAATAAACAATAGAGATGAAAAAGTAAATTTTGTCTGTTGGATAACGTATTTGGTTTGGGAAGAAATTATATGAAAGTATACATTCCTAATCATGCAAGATCATTTCATAAAACAATATGCACAATAAATGTTTTTAGTACAATGTATGGTCAGGGTTAATCAAGTTTTATTTTCAGTCGAAGCATTTTCAGGAACAGGGAATATATATATATATACTTTTATTTTTACAGACATTTCTGAATGACCGCTTATCAACTGTATTCAAACTACTACTGCACCAAAAAAAAAAAAGCAGATGGAATGGCCGACATGGACTGGGAAAATCAATACCATCGTCATTATTATATTTATCTAAGGGTGTGGCTTGATAAATGGATGTACATGGATATATATAAAACAAGAAGATGCTACAGAGTCCATTTTGATCGTGCTACTGCTAATCCAAGTCATGCTGGGCCAGGCAGTGACAAGAGTTACAAATAAAAAAACAGTAACTTGGAGCAAGCCATAAAATAGTTTTGTTTTTTTATGTACCCGTTGCTGTCCACTGTTGGATGTCAATGTACAAAAAAGGAACAAGGCTGTTTCAAACGAGAGAAGGAACACTGTATGTGCACACCGTGAAGCGGTTGTGATGCAAGTAGCACAGGCGCTTATGTTTTCAGACGAGATAACATGAGGCAACACGTTCCGTTCTGTTATTCAACAGTAGTTACTTTCCAATGAAGCCATTTCAGCTAATACTGATTGAGAAAGAAATCATCTACGACTGACCACATTTATAAGAATAACCACAATGTAGAGTCGGAAATGATTATCCTACAGGAGATGAATGTGTATGATGAGCAGAGCTTTGACCAACCGGTGAAGCAAGCTGGCGACAACGGGTCACCCGTCTGTTTCACACCGAGGTGAACAGCCTTTATTATCCAACAGCCAGTTTAGACAAAAGCAAAGCTTCTTTCCAATAGCTTTATCGACTTAAAAGGACTGCATTAATCAGCAGTCATTGGCCTCTCAATAAACATGAGCGGGAGGGAAATGTAACAACAGCCATACCACTTATTTCGTGCACCTACTCATGAGTACTAGTGTTTAAGGGAATCGTTACATTTTTTCTCTCTTGTTCTTTGTGAATGGCGCAGGAACGCAGGGGGAGAAATGTAAAGTTTAAGAATAATTATTACGACTTTGTTAGCAAAAAAAAAACCCAGCTTAGACCAGTACGACCTGAAAGCACCGACGCACAGACAAGGGAGGAGGGAGGAGCCCTGGGGAACAGAAGTCAGTCAGTCGAGTGCACTCTCCATCACTGACCTACCCATCCTCCACAATTACCGCCAGACTCCCACACAGGATACTTTCTCTGAATCTGCACCGGGTCTCGTAAAGTGTGATCCTACAATAATGTTGGAGCAAATGGCACCTCAACAAGTTTAATTTGTGCCAAATGCGAAACTTTAGTTCCATCTCTGAACTTTTTATCAGAGGGCAACCAGCCCTCTCCGGGATTTCTCTAAAAAAGGGTCAATGATAAGTCAGGAGGGGAGAAGGTTGATTTTCCAGCTTGAACCAGTATGCAGAGGAGTCAGTCACATGGTGGCTAGGATAGTAGAAACAGACGCATTCATGCATACATACAGCAGTGTGCACACGCACACACATTCTTACACACACAAAAAGGAGTCAGTGGGCAGAGCAAGAGAAAGGCGAAGAGAGGTTTCCAACAAAAAAATAACTCACCAACACAAGGAAGAAGGAAAATAAATCAATTCCAAAACAGTAAAAACGCAATTCAGCCATCAACAGCAACCACAACAAAAAAAGTCAAGTTGCCAAAACACAGGACTGCAACGGACTGTAATGCTGGCAGACAGTAAGGGCATTAAGAACAGACAGGGGTACGGGAAGGACCACAAACCTTCCAAAACCTCTGGGCTCATTGAGGAGCCACAGGCTGGACTGAGGTGGGTGTTGTGGAAACAATAACAACAACGAAAAAATCGAAAAGCTGCAAACGCTCAATCCTCAAGAGGAGTGAGCGAGTTGCCATGCCAAGTCTATAAAGTAAAACGGGGGAGTCAGATAGAGAAGGGACGAGCTCAGAGTGTAGAACAGTGTGAATGGAGACCATGGGGACAGTGACAGCTAGGCCAAAAAGGAGAGGAGATCTTAACGACGATTAATAAATAGGGCGAGAGGGTGGAGGGAGAGCTGGGTGTAGCGTCCCGTTACGAGTGTGTTTCAGTTGGGACCAGGGGGGAGGTGGGACTGATATTAGACATGTGTGTGGTGAGTCAGGGGCGTTTTGGTGGTGGGGGGTGGGTTGCACCCTGCAGCCTCCAGACACAATCAGCACTGAGAGAACGTCAGCTTTATCTCATCCAGCACGTTGCTCAGCAGCGACGGCTCGTCACACTTGGCGTCGATGGACACGGTCTGATCAGCCTGAGAGAGAGAGAGAAAGAGAAAGAGAAAGAGAAAGAGAGAGAGAGAGAGAGAGATCAGTTTCATTGGTTCAGCATTGACCAGGTGTTTGGGTGTTCTTTGTTTTGCGATGCTTACAGTTTTGACCAGCAAACACACGTGGTGACCCTGGATGGAGCGGCTGTACATGGAGGCACAGGAGTCGATCCTCTCCACAACTAGACGGAAGAAAGAAGCTCAGTCACACCAACGGTCACACTAGTATTACCGTGCATGTAGCATCCAGTGGGGTCTTCTACAGGAGGAGAACTCACTGACCTGATACACAATGACCAAGACCTACAGTGAGTGAGTGAGTGAGTGAGTGAGTGAGTGAGTGAGTGAGTGAGTGAGTGAGTGAGTGAGTGAGTGAGTGAGTGAGTGAGTGAGTGAGTGAGTGAGTGAGTGAGTGAGTGAGTGAGTGAGTGAGTGAGTGAGTGAGTGAGTGAGTGAGTGAGTGAGTGAGTGAGTGAGGGCTCGATGCCTGTACCAGAGAAGTGATGGTGGAAGCAGATGCGGGCCAGCAGGTGCGGGAAGGGCATGACGACTCCCTCCAGCTTGACAGAGCTGGCCTTCAGGTCTCCCGACTCAAGCAACTTTGCAAACGCATCACTGAGCGTACGGGAAGAAACAACCAGCATTAAATCATAGGGCCTATCAACAGGAACTGCTTCAGAAAACAAGTGTCACTCAAGACAGAGCAAGATAGGGCGGATTGGTTGTTTGTTGTCGTTAATCTTAGATAAGCATTATTCCCACAAACTTTGTTCTACCCTATCTAGGACAGGCAGAGATAAAAAAAAAAGACCACATATCCCATCTTGAGAATCGCCTTTAATCAAATCTTCCAAACCATTTGTCTCAAGTCATGTGGGTGAATATTAAATCAGTCTGGTTCCACTCTCTTTGCTCCACGATGTACTAATGAGTGCAAGCAGATGCTTATTAGTTGGAATAAAAACTAGTTGTAGCCAATGGAGACTGCTCTTGACTCACCTGTAACACGGAGTGGTGATCAGGTAGGAAGTGCAGGTAAAGTGCAGTTTGAAGTCCAGTTTTTCATGGGTGGAGGAGTCTTCATTCTATTACAAAATAAATAATTACACCATGGGTCTTTAACTGACACGTGTGTGTGTGTGTGTGTGTGTGTGTGTGTGTGTGTGTGTGTGTGTGTGTGTGTGTGTGTGTGTGTGTGTGTGTGTGTGTGTGTGTGTGTGTGTGTGTGTGTGTGTGTGTGTGTGTGTGTGTGTGTGTGTGTGCCAACCTTGACTATAAAGGTCAGGGTTCCCTTCAGTTTCTGAGGCATCACAATGCTCTTAACGGTGAACACAAAGCGCGCCTCGTTTGACACCCCTGAAACACAGAAGAAATACACACCCTCATCACCCCACCACTCGGAGACACAGAGATCATCTGTTGACACAATGGGGTTGGTGGGAGTGTTCACTTCAAAACCAGAAACCACTTCCTCTACAAAAGTTCACACAACAGATAAAACCAAGACGGCACTCTGTTGACGTCTCCGTTTCCAGAGAAAGAGACAAAAAAGAAAGAAGCAATGCTTGGTTTCACATAAAGCGATTGGAAGAAGAAGGGGAAACGAGGACAAGAACTAACTTACTTCCGCTGTGGATAAAACCAATAGCAGAGCGGGCACTGGAGCACCACCATAAATATCAGAGGAGAATATGACCCATCTCCTATACGGAGGCCTGTGTGTGCGCCGCTATGGCTGACTGACCGGGAGGCAGCTGGAAGGGCACGGTGAGGCCGTCGTGAGGGCCCGCTCCGTCGGGCCGCTGCAGCCTGGAGTTCAGAGAGTCCAGCACGTTGAACTCCATCGCCTTGAGGAAGCTGTCACACTTGTTCTCGAAGATGAGCGACACCACCACCTGACTCCCGTCCTGCAGGTTGCCCTGGATGTCACACACCTGTCGGAAGGGAGGGGGGGGAAGGGAGGGAATACGTTGGCGCGTCAGAGATGGTCTGATGGAGATGAGAAAGCCTGAGGGAATACTGAAATTATTGAGACGTGGTCGGCGGTTTAGGAGAGAAAGTGTGCAAAAGGAAACCACAGCAAAGTCACAGCACCGCAAAACCATTCCCTAGTTTTTATATTTTTCAATTATGTATGGCCAGCCACTGAACCACAACAGGAAAAGGTATAAGTCTACCGAGCGGCACGATCGAAAATGAGGAAGGTGAGGATGGGAGAGAAGTGAGGCCATGAGACTGTATGCAGAGGGCGGGCTGGAAAGAACACAGCAAAACCACAGGAAGTGGGCCCTTTTTTTCACATCCTGTGACTAAAACAACAAGCAGTACCGTATCAGCATCCTCCATCATCTTTGAAGAAAGAGGGGAAGAGAAAAATTTACTGTGAAAACGACATACGCATCTACTCATCTGCTATCCTCCCTGTACTTAAAAAAAACTCAAAGATAAATATTAACCCTCCCCACCCCTAGCAGCAAACACTCACCATCTTGATGTAGGAGTTCTCGGCCAGCAGGCAGTAATTGGACATGGGCTGAAAGGAGAGAACACGGGTCAGGTTTGGAGAACTGTTGTCCCTCCGTATGTAAACTAGGCAACCAGAGCCGGCACAGCTCTGCCGGGCTGGTGCCCACCAGTGGGCCGTGTGTGTGTGTGTGTGTGTGTGTGTGTGTGTGTGTGTGTGTGTGTGTGTGTGTGTGTGTGTGTGTGTGTGTGTGTGTGTGTGTGTGTGTGTGTGTGTGTGTGTGTGTGTGTGTGTGTGTGTGTGTGTGTGTGTGTGTGTGTGTGTGTGTGTGTGTGTGTGTGTGTGTGTGTGTGTGTGTGTGTGTGTGTGTGTGCATCAGGGTCTACCAAGTACACACAGCAACTGGGATAGCATTGATGCCAGAAAGACCGTGTGAACACAGGATCACAGACTGCCAACGTCTCCCTGGAGAAACCATCGCTCTGCTTTGGGAGGTCTAGGAGCTCACAGACGGACTACCTGCGGACCTTGTTTCTGATCTGCTGTGAGTGATTAGATAATCACTCACAGCAGAGTGAGTTAAAAATTAAGTTTTTATCTCACTCTGCTGACTCAGCAGAGTTAATGAAATAAGTTAAAAATGAAATACATCGTGCCATTGTTATTGGGACGATGCTATCACAGTGACACCAGTTCCAAAAGGCCACAATAGAGATTCAATCTCACACTCACAAACACACACACAAACAAACACACAATGTGTGCGCAAAACTTTCTTACGGCATCAATAATCGAACACAATCTGTTTGTACGCACACCAGCGTATTGTCTATTTATCAATGCAGAGGCTCTGGTCACCAAAAGCTCAAGTGTGGTACAATTATATGCACTGCGTTATGTACGCGTGATAGTGGGCGAGGACACTGCACTTGGCCTTGAAAGCAAATCTCAAAACAGATTGCTTTGCATGGAAAAAACAAAACCATGCTGCCTCCTGACGTACTGACCCACTGAACAACATGGCAGCAGCCTTCTGTTGGAGCACAGCCTACTTAGGTTATGACTGTACCTAAGCCCCAGACCTCCACCACACACACACACACACACACACACACACACCACACACACATACCGGCAGAGGCTCCTCCTCCTCCTCCACGGTGCCATTTTGCACAGACTCCTCCCCGGCCCCGTCGCTATGGTGACGGTGGTGGTGATGCTTCTTCTTCTTCTTCTTATCCTTCTCCTCCTTCTCCTTTTTCTGCTTCTTCTTCTTGTGTTTGGAGGACTTCTGGCAGGTGGACGGGACACAAGGGGGAGAATTGAGAGGAGGGACAAAAGAGACAGAGATCTGCATATCGCAGTCGGGGGCCTTTACAGAGGGCCGGCGTTACAGGAAATACCTTTCCTGCCAACATCACTAACGAGTAGCGGGGGGCGGGGACTTGGAAAACACTTAATGTGGGAAGCAACGGTAGACCCAATGCATTCTGGGAAAACATGTGCTGGAGCGGCCTCATAAACAACTTCCTGTTAGGCTGCTGTATCCCCTAGCCACACGGCCTCGGCGCCCGTCTGGCAATCATCTTATCATGAGGGGGGGGGGGGGGGGGGGGGGGACTCACGCTCTCGTCCACCTCCGCGTCTTTGGGTTCATCAGGCTCCGAGTCTGGCGCCGAGCCAGAAGCCGCAGGGGGAACGCCGGCCGCCGCTGCTGCTGCTGCTGCTGCCGGTGCGGTAACCGCGGTTACGGCCACTTCCTGTTTAGACACAAGCACCCCACATACGTCTGTTGAGATTGGCGAAGCGAAACACGCGTGCGTGTGGTCTACCAAAACGGTGCTGGTTGTTTCTGCGTAGAGGTGGGGGTGGGGTTAGCGTGATTGCTAGCGGGGAAAAGGGAGTGAGGCCAAGGTTGTGGGTGTGTGTGTCCATGGAGACCGTGGCGCATGCAGTGATGGTGGCGTGCTTACACGGTAACATTATACTCATGTCTTGGCATGTTTCGCGGCGAAGCTGTGTTTCAGGGTAAGAGGCCGTTTACCCCCGGGGATAACCTGCTCTTCGTGAAAACAGGCTCCTGACACATCCTCGACACACTTTAACAGATGTGGAAGTAACACTTAAACTGGTACACATGGTCGGCCTGGAGATGAGATTGGATATAGTATTGTGTAAAAAAACAACAACACACAATCTAAAACAGTCACCTCATAGATTACCAGGAACTCCTGGATAAATAAGCACTCCATTACATCAACGGTTGATTCGTAGAGTAATAGTCTTTTATCTAATCTGAAAATATATCAAACTGTCTGAACGGGCTTTGTGCATTGGTGATAACAGGCTCAAGAGCAACCGACACAGACACGTGACAACTCCATATATGGCCATAGAACAAGAGGGTGAGGCAACACGCATGGGGAACCGGAACAGGGTAGGATGTGACTGCAGACCAGTCATCCTCTGCTCAACTGGGATACAATGAGTGAGAAGAAAACATCACCACAACCACCACCACCACCACCACCACCACCACCACCTCGACGTCCAGCGAGTACACGAAAAGATGAGCCACGGACATAGTGAAACAGACACACACACGGCCAGACAGTATACACTGAAGAGCAAGTGGTAGGGGAAAGGGTGACCTGTGAAAAAGAGGAGCTTGTTTGAAAAATGTGTGGGGGAAGAGTGGTGAAAGAATTTACTGAAAATAAAAAGTGAATAACCGATAGGTTAAAAAAAGGTTGACACATGGCATTGCGTATCGACTATCGAGTGATTAGACAAGAGTGTATGGGAGGCAGGGGGGGAAGAGGGAGAGAGAGAGAGAAAGAGAGCGGGTGAGAGAAGGAGAGAAAGAGAGACTTCAACTCAACCTGAGAGTTAGAGGGCACTGGAGCGTTTGAGAGCCAGAAATCCAGATCCGAAACCTAGAACAGTGAAGGAGGGAGAGGGAGGCAGGAAGGGAGACGGGTGAGTCGGGGGGAGGGAGGAAGGCAAAATAGGTTCTTCATATTTGTACTAATTCATGAAAGGTGATACAGAGCTCACAGCGTTTCGTTTCATGAATAAATCAAGTATTTGGCACGGGGGAACTACGAGGGAAGTCAGTTTAACAGGTAACCGATACTTGATTTGATCACTAGAGTAGATAAGAGAGGGAGCTGGGGGAGAAGCGATGAGTGTCGAGACAATGAAAATGAATAGAAACTTCTGAATTATCTCTGTTGTCGTGTGGGATCAATGTAGTCTATTGACGGGGGTAGAACCTCCAGAAATAAAACTCCAAACATGGACCGGAGATTCCGTAGGCGGGTAGCAAACACAGCCCTAGCTCTGCCTAGGACTGTGTAAAAAAATGAAATAATAATAAAAAGGCTTACCTCAGCAGTGGTGGTTGGGGGCGGAGCCACCACATCATTGGTCGTCTCCGATTGGACCATAGGTTCTTCCGTCTGACCCCCCATCAGATCTTCCTCTCCCTCATCGTGCTTGTGTTTCTTCTTCTTCTTCTCCTCTTTGCTCTTCTGCAAACGTAACGAAACAGGGGAATCAACTCAGGCTGGAGCCTCCCTGTTGGTCCTCTCTGCGTCTCACACACACACACACACTGGGACTGTTCACGAGACCATTACTCACCTTGCGGTCCTTCTCCTTGTCCTTCTTCTTCTCCTTCTTCTCCTTGCCGCCCTTCTTCTTTGCCTCCTGCGGGGCGACGACATCCACCTCCTCCGCCATGGTCTTCAGGGCTTCAGAGGATCGGTGGGACCGCACTGGAAGCTTCTCGCTGTCAGCCAGTGGTCTACACACACACACGCACACACACACACACACACACACACACACACGCACATATTGTTACAATTCAACGGATGTGGACTTCTTACGAAGGAACTCCTCATACTTTTAAACCTTTCAGACTAAATCAGAATACTACTGTCCAGCAGGGTGACAGTGTTGAGACGCAGGCTGCCCGGTCAAGTGCATACTTGGCGATGTGCAAAGGCAAAGCCCTAAGCCCCGAGATGCTTTTATGTAATCCATTTGAGGCAGCTCTGCACTCAGAGCCTATGGACATTCCCAAATTCCTCCTGTCCTATTGATTGTAAACAAACCAGCCTCAGCAGGGAGAGTAAATTCAAGCCAGGGCTGCGGTCCGTTTATGAGCAGAGACTGAGCGTTGTGCCCCCTGCTGGACATTTCCTTGCACACACCTCCAAAATAAAAATGTATACTCTTATGGCACGATAATGGCACTTCTTGATCTAGATTTAAAGTAAGGTTGTTAAGAATAACAAACCTGAAAGAAAGGAAAATTGAATTAAAAATCTTGGGTAGGGTTCAAAAGCATGCGACTGTCAAGATACCTTTGAAAGTCATTGATATGGCGACTCAAGCAGGACGCATAAAAACTATAGAGAAAATAACTAGAAGAAATCAGCAAGACGGGAGTCTTGGAACTAGGAGTTAGAGAATCTGGAAACCAGGGGGGTTAAGTTCTAGGACTCTCTGATCCCGGGTGAGTTTCCGACAGGCAACTGAAACCAGATCATCTCCTCTCCGGTGGAAGAGGATGACCGGGGAGTCAGGGAACCTCAGCCAGGAGTGTGAGAGAGGGGTGAGCGGTGTGAGGGGTGAGTGTGAAAGGGGTCAGTGGGAGTGGGGCCCTTGAGAACGTCCGCTGTGGCCCGACACGATTGTCTTTTTAAGGGAATCGTCAATACCCAAGTTTAAAAAGGAGCTATTCGTAACAAATCGACTGTACTAAATCATTAAATGACCCTGATATATATATATATATATATATCAGAGATTAGGGAAAACATGCCAGGGGGAAATACCAGCTTCTCCTACAACAATGCTACATTTGTTCTCATTTGAGAACAAACGTATATGTTCTCTCCGGAGTCTGAACATTTGTTTTCGTTCCGGCCTGTGTGTTATGATTCATTATTCTCAGAGTACCCCGGGTTGCCAGATATGAAACATAATGTTGCACTCGGCTCATCTCGCAAGCGTGTTTGTTTAGTGTCATCGGCCTGGCAACCCTGCTTAAGTAGGAGTGGGCGGGCGGAGACATCTCTCTCCAGTACAGTGAATCTTGCCTGGAGTATGCATTTTAAACACTCTACGACAATGTTAGTTGTAGTTCCCTTAAAAGACTATACATTTGATTCTGTATTGGTTATTTTGATTGTAAACATGAAGGGCTACGGATATTGTCAAAAAAGAAGTTCAAGTGAGTGCTGTTTTGTTTTCTATCGACGAGAGAGCTTCTGTATTGACAACATGTTCCGGAATGAGTTGCATGAACAACAAAGAGGATGACAGGAATAAATGGTAGAAATAAAAAAACAAGTTAAGGAAGCAAGGGGAGGGGACGGGTTAGAGCAGCCAAGAACATTCCCAAGGCACTGCATCCAAGACGGAGAAAGAAAGGACAGCGCTGTTAGTCAAGTGGGGGGGGGGGGGGGGAGGGAAACAAATCGGCTATACACGAGAAAGAGAGGAAGGGGAAGATCGAGAGAGAACTATGCAGCACAGCAATCCTTCTAGAATGTGAGCTGGAGTCTCGTGGTCACGGCGTCACTTACCTGCGCCGGGCAGCAGCCACCAAACTGCCCCGACAGAGGGAGGCAGAGATGGGTGTGTGTGTGTGTGTGCATGGGAGGGGGGGGGGGGAGGGGGAGGAGGAAGCAGAGAGGAGACCACCATAAAAAAGCGTGTGAGTATGGAGCGGGCAGATTGGATGTCACTATATTCGATAAAAGCATATCCTGCCGTCACAAGTACAAAATAAAGACACGCAAAACAATATTAATATCAGCCTTTAACACAATGGATAAGGAACAAAATACAGAAGGATGAACCATATGGAATGACGGTTTAATATATTTATTAATAAATACTCCATGTTACGGAATCAAGCTTTTGTCCTTGATACGTGTCCCTCTGAAATAAGCATTTAATTCATATTCTAGATCTAGATAATATAATGATTACAAAACATTTAAAATCGAAGTGAAAAGGGATGTACCACAATCCAACAAGCCATTGTAACGATAAAACACAAACCATGAGTTTTTGTGTTGCGTGTGTGTGCGCGCTGGAATGCGAGCGCAGGCTGCGTGTGTGCGAGCGTAGGCTGTGTGCGTGCGGATGTTCTGGAGAGGGTTAAATTACCTGTCCAAGTCGATGTCTAGGGCCTTGTGGGGGTCATTGGGGTCTTTGTCGTCATCATCACTGGGCAAGGCATTCTAGGCAGAGCATCAGAGAATATTATCAACCCACGGGTCAAAGGATAATCCGCCACTCCGACAGAAATACAATAGCATTGAACTGCATGTCGATAAATCCAGAGCCAGGCTAATCACACGGCCGGGAGACAGGCCGACATCCCGATGTGGTCTCCCATTGGTCGAGTCAAAGTCAATAGGACAACACTACGCGTGAGCAATTTCATCATTTGAAAGTTATTCCTAATGCCATAAGTGGGGTTATCGCCAGGGCGTTCATATAACCGGAGACGCCAGTGATAGAAATATTCATCACATTGGTACACAGGTTTCCATGGCAATCAGGCAAACTCCCACCTAGAACAGAATGGGTGCCAGCAGAGTGTCAGCCACAGCGCCTGACGAAGAGCTAGCCCCTGACCCTGACCCTGACCCTGGATCAGTGTCCGGCCGCAGTGAACCCACGTCCCTAGGGGGGGGGGGGCCCTACCTCTGGCATCTCCTCCGTGACGATGTCCACCATGTGCGCCGGCGTGATGTCCTCCTCGCTCTCAGGGCCCGAGTCCCGCTTGCCCCGCCGGCCGCCGCCCTTCTCCTTCCTCTTCTTCTTCTCCTTCTTCTTCTTGTCCGCCCGGTCCTTCTGCCGGCGCTCCTCCTCCAGCTTCACGTACTGGTCGGACATGGGCAGACCTGGGGGGTGATGAAAAAAAAAAAAAAAAGAACACAAATTTAACATAATCACAACGAATGACGTTTTTATAAAGCATTTCTTGAACCCAATGTGCTTTCAGGGGGGGGGGGGATCCTGTCCATGTTTTCTATTGGAGCACAGCTGGACTACACAGCGCTCCAGGAGAGGTCCCGGGTGTTTGATTTGAGGATAAGCGAGAGTGATCGGTGGTTGCAGGACGGACGGACGGACGGACGGACGGACCCACCGGGGACTTTCAGAGGCACGCTGAGGTCAATCTGCACCACGGGGATGTGGTCCACTCCTGGAGCCTCCTGGTAAACCTGCGCAGGGATGAAGCAGTTAGTCAGGCTGGGACCCACATGCATCTACACACACACACACACACACACACACACACACACACACACACGGAAGAAAATAGTCCACACAAAATATTCCATTGATTTGCATGCAAAAACAGGCCTTTGCAAAGACTGTATAAGAGTGCATGCTGCGCACACAGGAAAACATGCACACGCAACCACACGTGTACCCCTGAGTATTGCAGTTCTCCAGGAACTTCCTCGTAATCCTATATAAAGATACCCCAGTTAGTAGGCACGTGCACATCCGCATACACACACACAAACACCATTTTTATGTACATTCAAATACTTGATTTTCAGGCACTAACGATGCTACTATATAACACGTACACACAATTAGACATACTGTGGACAGATTGAGTCCTGTTATAGTGTGTGTGTGTGTGTGTGTGTGTGTGTGTGTGTGTGTGTGTGTGTGTGTGTGTGTGTGTGTGTGTGTGTGTGTGTGTGTGTGTGTGTGTGTGTGTGTGTGTGTGTGTGTGTGTGTGTGTGTGTGTGTGTGTGTGTGTGTGTGTGTGTGTGTGTGTACCTACCTTCTGGGAGGATGGGGAGGACTTGATGTAGAAGGGGTTGCTGGCCTGCTCCTGCTTCCTCACCTCTCTTCTCTGCAGGAGGAAGGTACAAGCAAGCGTTCAGACACAGGAGCAGGGACTGAATGAATAAAACATTTTCCCAGGGATAACAAACCTTGGTACATTGAATGCACCAGACGAGGTAGTTAAAACATTATTATATATTATTTATTTCAGCTGCTATTTTTGCATCACACAGTAAAATTGTACTACACATTTCATTCTAGGTGATGAAAAAACAATACGTTGAAATACATTATTATTAATATAATTTCTTTCTCCATATTGATATTGAAGATTTTAAATAAAGATGTTAAATTCCCGGGCTGCCTAAAGGTTCACCAGCACTCGAATCCAAAACCATTCTAAACCATTTCGCAGCATTCAACTGATCAATAACTCCTCCCAGATGTGTTTCTGTACTGGGCCAAATGGACCATTTTCCGCCTGGAATCAATGAACCCCCTGAAACCTCTCTGCGCTCGCACACATCAGCACATCATCGTGCACCAAATTCCGCCTGCTCCTTTGACGTACCAGGGAACGGGTAGTACACACGGCTCCCCGAGTTCAGCCTACCACCCCGGTGCCCTGCCACGTACAAGCAGTAGACCCCCCATGTGTGTGCCCCCTAAGACGACTGGAGCTCCTGGCCCTACGCACCTTGGCCAGCTCCTTCTCGTCCACCTCGGTGTGCCGCGGCCGGGAGTGCTTGGTCTCCTCCCGGGTGAACATGGTCCTGGGCTTCTCGTCCTCCGACTCGCTCTCGGACGGCGGCTCGTTGATCCAGGCGTCCAGGTCCAGGCTGCAGCGTTCACAAGTCACACAACCATTCGACCGTCGGCACAGGAGCGCACTACTACTTTTCAACGTAGGTCCAATACCATCGATTCACTGAATTGTTCTTTAGATCCACCGTGTTTAGAAGCGCCACCGTGATGTGGAATGATGTGACCACATAGAAGAGCTAATTTTAAATTAGAGTTGTTCCGATGCCGATATCAGTATTGGACATTCCTCCAATACTGCTGATACAGCAGCATCGGGTATCGGCGAGTACGCAAGTCTGTGCGCCGATCTGATACCATCACGTGACTAGCTCATTTGCCACACAGGCAAAGAACATCAGAAACGCGTGCGGTGTTATGCTGCGTTCGTTAAGAGGTAGGGAGTCGGAATGGGAAACGCGTCATCTCCAACCGACGTGCTTTAAGCTACAAAGTCAGAGGAACCTGGATGTATGAGCGCTTAACTACAAGAATACAAATGTATCGCTATAATTATAGATTATAAATGGAAATTATCTACTTATTTTTTGACAGTAAGTGAACTGACTATAAATAAGAGAACAAGTTATATTAGTAGTTAAAATTATGGATGCTGTATTGGTATATAGTTCAGGAGCTCAAGTTCAGGAATCACAATCGATAAGGAAAAAAATTGTATCGGAACATCTCTATTTTAAAGGAGCGTTTTCCGGATCAACACGTCAGATGTGACGCTATGTAGAAACGCGCTCTCTCCTATGAAGAGGGAAAGGTTGACCCACCCTTCGGGGACCGGCACTTTCTTCTGCGCCTTGGGGGCCACGGGGTTGAGCTCGCCAGCGAACAGCGCGTTGACCTCCTCGGCCACCTCCACGTCCTTCTGCTGCAGCTTCTGGATGTACTTCACCAGCTGCAGGATGCAGGAGGCCTGGGCAGCGGGCAGAGAGGAGAGGAGAGGGGCGGGGGAGCGCGTTAGTGTGGAGGTCATTTGGAGAGAGAGCGAGAAAACGATGGATGAAGGTGTGTGTAATTGACTAAACCTTGACCACAAATCCATCATATCGCACACTTATAAATTTGATTTACTTTTATTTATTTAACATTTGCTTTTAAGCAAAAGCTTTTTTTGAATCCTCCATCTTGCCCAAGGAGGCCTACAGGTAGAGTTAGAACCCACAACCTCTCGCCCGGGAATCAAACACAAACACTACAATATCTTCTTTCCGGAGAAAAAAAACAACGAGATCCATATTCATATGCAGTCCTGGGCATCTCCCTGACATCAGAACATAACCAATCTTCAGCGTGGCTTCATTGCGCTCCGGAGAATCGGCTCCTCCTCCTCCTCCTCCTCCTCCTCCTCCTCCTCCTCCTCTTTGCTTACCCTCTCCTGCACCTCCAGGTTGGCGCTCTGCACGAAGAGGGGCAGCCGGTCGATCATCAGCTGGCTGGTCTCCTGCGCCGCCGTGCGGTCCGTGTTGCCCTCCTGGCTCCGCAGCACCGTGGCGAACAGCTTGGCGGCGTTCTGCACGTACACAGCCTGGATGTGGCCCGGCAGCGTGGCCACCTTGGGCCTCAGCATGGCCTCCAGGGTCTGCATTGGGTTCTCCAGGTGTCTGGAGGAAGACACGGGGGTTAGGTGTGGGGGACATGCAGGCATAGCCCTTTGAAGGGCTGTTTTTTTTAAGGAAGAGAGCGTCACATTTGGAGGTGGCGAGAAGGGGAAAAGAGGGTGGCTTTCGGGCTTTTCCGTTGGGAATGTTAACAATTACGGCTACACAAGGACCTTTATAAGGTCACCCGGTCCATCCATGGCTGTTGACACCTTACAGAGAACTTGGGGCCTCATGCGGTACGTGTCAGTATAGAAAAAATAACAAATGAACTAAAGCATGACGAAAAACATGATCATCAGCGACAAGAAACATCGATCCATCAACTCATCAAAAAAATAAAAACATACCCCCCAACAACATTATCGAACACATTCATCCTGATGCATTCAATTTCGCCCGCCCTCAAATAGCTCCGCAAGACCCGGGCGCCTCTAGCAGGGGCCAGGCACGTTCACCCCCACGCCTCGGCGTCACAGAGAGACGACTCACTCGGAGAACTCCCCGCAGATCCAGGCGGCGGCGTACAGCACTTCACAGATGCCGTTGCGCTGCGTGTTGCCGGTGAGCAGGTGGGCGTTGTCCAGCAGGGTGGCCATCTGCGCCACGGCAAATTCCCGGATGGCCTTGACCCGGATGGCCACGTCCAGCATCTGGGAGGCGATGAGGTGTCCGTGCCGCGTTCCCTCCAGCCGGGTCAGCTCCACCAGGATGCTGATGTACCTGGGGGGGGGGGGGGAATAGAGGAGAGGGAGGTGGTGATGAAGGGGGGGTCATGGAAAGGAGTATTGCACTATATGACATATATTCAAACTGCACCTTAATTGCTCTTTTGCACTTCTATTTAGTTCTCCAAATACATTTCGTTGTCGCTGTACTCGGCACAATGACAATAAAGTTGACTCTGAATCAGAGTACACGTGACAAGCGGGCGGCAGAGAACGCATGATGGTCGACGGCGTCTCGTATGAAACGTTGCTAGAACTTAAGACAATTCTATCTTTAAAAATCCGGATCAAAATTCAGATCCGTTCTGTTCCGTTTGGCTCACACAAAGTATGGTTGAACATTTGTGTTATTGAGGACAAGAATGTATGAAGACTTTACACTGGGGAAATTCTCTGTTAAATACAAGAGGTCTGCGGTAGACCCTTCGTTGGCTGTGCCCCCTGGCTCAAGCTAATTTGACGTGGGGTTTGACCACATTTCACGATGCCTTTAGCCCTCAAAAATTTAAATTGAAGGAGCTTATTTAACACAATTTTAACGCTTTAACAATGTTAAATTACCCTGTAATGTTTTATTTAGGGTGAAAATGTGGATATAACTGATTTCACTTTTCATCTGAATTGATTGATTATATGTACAGTGTGGGAAATTAGGGCCCGAACTCCTCTGTCAAGTTGTTCACACACGCATGAGGCAAAGGCTTAGGTGCAAACTGGCAGAAATGCACCAGAAGAAAAGTCGAACGCAGATGAAACGAAAAGCAGTGGGCGGCGCACTTACCACTCAAAGTTGGTGATGTACTGGTAGTTGCTCTGGCTGCAGATGTCGATGATCTTGGTGAGAAGCTCGTCTCTGTAGGTCGTGCCCTCCGCCTTGTCCACGTGCAGCATCAGCTTCTTCACGATCTCCATCAGGTTCTTCTTGGACACCTGGTGGAACAAGATTGATGGATACCAAAGAATGAAGCTTCATAGATAAGATACTTGGGGTTTAGGGATTAATGTCATTTCAATAGTTCTCAATAGAGCTCATCCATTATTATGCATCCGTGTGATCCACCGTTTGAGTGAGAGGTGAGCCTACCGACCGTAACCTCTAAAACAATGAAACCATAGGATCCAGTGTGGTTCCTCATAGAGGATACCTCCATCTAATATGAGCCAACAACCGGCATGGTGATGTGAAAGCCCTAGGGCGAGGGCTCCCCTTACCATGCCGTAGAGCAGGTCCAGGGCTCGCAGGCGGATGGACTCGTCCTTGTCGTCCAGACACTGGAGGATCAGGTCCTTGTGGGACTGGACAGACTTGGGGTGGGTCTTCAGGATCTTGGACATGGCCAGCAGGCCCAGGTACTTCACTACGACCACAAACACACGGACTCAGCGTTCTGCTCCGTGCACCTTGGACATACACCCTGGGCTCTTAGTTAATACCAGGGTATGCTTGCCACTAGTTCTACTGTGCTTATTTAAACTTAAAAAATGTAGCTGACATAACATAACCTAATGACTATGATAAAATACAAAATTAACATTACATTTATTTGATGAACCGAGGTTTTAGGAAGATAAAGTCAATAATCTTGGTTTACATTCCAATTCTTATAAAAAAACGAAATAATAATAAACACTAAACTATTCAAAGACACAAAGAAAGGAACACAAAGACAAACACACACAAGGAAGTAAACACAATGGGGGAACAGACAGACAAACACACACAGAGACGTGGACATTCTATTTTTCCACCACCACCTATCTGGTGCCATGTCCTTGGCAGTGACGTCTTTGCTCCACCAAGGGGGCAAAGAGTGCAAGGCGGGGTCGTGCCGAGTCACTCCAACCGTTTGGCCGAGGAGCACTGCCGCCGGATCAAACAAACACGTTTCCGTTGTCTGGATCGATACCCGGCGGTGACCTGGAGGTCACGCTGGTCCCTGCCGCAGAGGACACGGACTCGGCCCTTATTAAGGCAGCCAAACGTGCAGCTGCTTAATGGGATCGGATACATTATACTGATTAAAGCACACTGGCATGGGCCGTACGACAGGACGGGCCACTATGTGGACTGTTACTTTGGGACCCTCCCTAAATACAAGGGACTAGAAATGGCGCCACTTTGATCTGACTTGGCTTGATCAAAGACCGTCCTCCAGAGGAACTGACGAACCGATTGCTCATTGTTCCCTCCGTCTTTGAAAGCAAACGACTTGCATGACAGGAAGGTTGGGCATCGTTATGTGTTTTACGCGGATAGAAGTTAGGAGGATCCCCATCTTCAAAAGGTTGTGGGTTAACATTTAAAAAAATAAGGTGTCAGGTGATATCAGGGTTGGCTAAAATTAAAAACAAAAAAAAACACGATGCTTCTCCCTGCAAAAAGCAGGAGTGCAGTGCCGGTCCAGTCCTACTAGCATTCCACTACGGTGTGAAAAGCAGCACAGGGTTGCCTCTAAGAGCACCTAGTCATCAGGAGGACAAATCATGCTTCGTCCGACCTGATTGGGTACAAAGAAAAATACGGTTTAACATTCTTGATTCATGGATAATTCAAGTAACATTGAATCACCTGTGTAACAGCGAGTGAGGCTTCCTAGGCTCAGACTCCTCAGTCTAAACATATTTACGATGTACATTTTTGCAGGGTGGTGTCACTCAGACCCCGACTATCAGAACCACAGAATGAAACTTATAAAACACCCGTGGGTGGGAAAAAAAAACAATGCCCAGGTTTAGATTCTATTCTACTCACAAAACACAACTACCATCTACCCCGCACCACACCACACTATAGAGGGGGAAAGGGGTTGAGATAACTCGAATTCCAACAAGAATCAACCTCCTCTTGGCCGAGAAGCAGAATATCAGCCTAGGCATGCGCTGCGTTCCAGAGGGAGCACAAGGCCCGCTGTGTGACTCTAAGTGCAACGGCACTGCGGCCACTCAAATTGAGAACACCAAGGTAATATCTTCGAGTTATCCAGGGGTGAGGCGGGGGGGCTGCTACGTTTTTGTCGTCGTCGTCCATGACGGCGACGACTAAACGGGGTGGACTTGTCCAAAACACACAGACAATGAGAGAATGACACACTGCAGGCATTGACAGATGGCTCACAGTTCTGGTCCGAGTCTTCGATCAGGATGCGCAGTTTCTGGACACAGAGCTGAGGAACAGGGAAGAGAAAGAGTAGAGAGAGGCAGAGAGAGAGAGAGAGAGAAAAAGGGGAAGAGGGTGAGAGAAAAGGAGAAATAGAGGACAGACAGGAGAGAGGGGGAGTATGCCGTTATCATCACTGTAAACCTTTTCACAGTTTAACTCTGGTCATGGAAGGAAGCACAGCACTCAAGATAGTATGGGTGGGAATGTTGTTGGAAACATAATTTGATCATTCCATGCATGCATTCTTGGCATTTACACAGACGGATACCAAGGAACCTGGTTGGTTGCCTGTCTGACCAGTAGATGAACATCTACATTTAGAGAGAGGGTATTAGGAAGAGACATGCAAGCAGGCAGGCAGGCAAATAGAAACAGAAACTAAGTGAATGAGGAAGATTTAACTGGTTAAACTGGAGTGAAAAGGGTTATTGATGAAGTTCTTACAGTAAGAGACGGGCACAGGGTAGGAGACCAGATGCTTACCTGAATACTAGCACTGTGGTTGGGCATTCCAGACGATAAGGAGATCAACACTGAAATAGAGGCACAAAGACATGAATCACATCTGAAATGCATCACATGCACGAATCTTGCATAGCATGTGCCTTTTAATTCTAAAAGATTTGTGCATTTCCTAAACGTGTACAAATCAAACTAGTTTTGAGAATTGTTGTATGTTCTAAGGGATTTGCATGAAGATGTGACCAATAGATGAATAGTTTATTTTGACATTATTAACAGGTTAACAAAATGTGCTTCATACCCTGACTGCATGAGGGAACAGGCTACCATTTTTGCATTTCATAACTATGTAACAATAATTGCACAGGTTTAACGGTTCACTAAGAAAGACTGTCAGGGTCTAAAGGTTCCATCGACACGACTACCTGCACTTTTAGTATTGTCGTATATCCCAAAAAAACAAGCATTTGCACCGTAACCATAATACTGATAAAGTTGCTTATTTCAGTTTCAAAGTGTTGCAATAATATGCATAGCTTCTTGTTAGCCTGAATAGGAAACCTATCAGTGATGCAATCTGTGCTCAGCCCAAAGAACAGCAATACTGACCTGCGATCACAGTGTTGACACATTCATACAGAAGAGACATCGCGGAGGTGCTGTTTGAGAATGAGAGAGAAGAGGGGGAAAGCCATGGAGATAGAAAAAAAAGAAAGGACTGTTATTGATAGGCCCATTAGGATCAGACAGCCATCTGAGATGTTGAGTGACAGAGACCTGGGCGGGGCATTTCTTACCTGTGGATGAGATTGGTCAGGGGTTCAATCAGCTTCTTCCCCAGGCGAGGCTCTAGAGGTGTGAGGGCTCCAAACTAGGGATAGCAGAGAAAAGGAAAAATGCAGGTCGCCACACTGAATCAGACGAGGCTTGAAGAAGGCAAACAGACCTGTCGAAAAAATGATCTGTCACCTAACTGCTGTCAACTATATTTACAACTCTGCCGTTTGCAAAAAAGACAAACAAAGCCGGTTTGGGCACACACACGTCGAGTCATCATGCTCACCTACGCTTATGTAGGGTAGGTAATCATCAAGTAAAAACAGGATTTGATGACTTACAATGGCCTATAGCTTTCCGTTTCCAAAATAAACCGTGAGTGCCATAGATGCTTCCATGTTATCAGAGCGTTCGTCTACGAAGCATGCTACACTCTACAAAACATGTTCAACGCAGAACGTTTCCAGAGCCCTTTGTAACATCTGGGATAGCAACTCTGTTCATCACAACACGTGGTGGGGTTCTGCGTGTGGGTTCGAAAGGTCAACACAGTCTGTCACACACCAGCTTGATGATCTTGATGAGGACCCAGTTGTTGGTGGAGGAGGTCATGAGCTTGAAGAACAGTGGGGCCAAAGACAGGTAGTTCTTGGGGTTCCTCCTGGCCAGCTCACAGATCACGTTCACCGCTGCCGACTGGACACCTGACGGACGGACCACAGGAAGAAACACCGATGAAAACTATGCAAAGAGAATGTGACCGTAAGGTAAGCTCTAAAATACCACACTGAATATCTTTTGTGGTGTATTTCTATTCATGCTCAGTTAAGCGGAGAGAGTAGACCAGATTATTTTATTATTGATTATTTATAAAGCTAAAATGACCTTGGATGACAAAAAAACTCATGGAAATTTGATGCCGGACAAGAAACTGATACGTGGAGGAGCTCTAGCAATACTTCCCTAAAAAAAGGGCTTAATTGCCTGTTTGCCGTGTTCATAACTGTGCCAGAAGTGATCCTGTGAGCCAGCCCAGTGTTGCCCCCGATGAGTCGTCTTTATTCACGTTTCCATCGAACGATGCATTATTCAGGGGGTTGGGGTGGCTGAGGACTCTCCGTGGCTAGCCTGTGCTACCAGAGATTTAGATTACCTTACCTCGCAGTCAGACCGGCCCGAGCTGCTCTGAGCCAGACAAGAATGACAAATGAGCCAGGGATATGATGCGTGCAACGTATAAGAACGATTTGGTCCCTCTCTTTAATACCTAGAGCAACAGCTTCTGATGTCTGTCTACTTTATACCAAGCGCCTGATTTTCCATCTTTTTTTTTTTTTTTTACTCCATCTCCATCACAACGACACCGTGATCCTTCCAAGTCGTGCATTCTTTCTCCCGGACAACCGCTCTCTGTTCTCTGTTACCTGGGTCGGGGTCCTCCAGTTTCTCCTTAAGCCTGGGGAAGGCGGGGCGCAGAGACTCTGGGTACTTGAGGAACACCTTGTACATGATCAGCACCGCTTTCTTCCTGATGTAGGGCTTGGTGTGCGACATCTAGGATACAGGGAGAAAGGTGCCACCAGTACATTAAAAAAAAACTAGGGATGGGACCAAAGGTCCCGTACCATATAGGCTCAGTCCTGATCGCAGCGAACCGGGTTCAAATCCTGCCTGTGTTCCTTTGATGCATGGGTTACTGTGGCTCCCATACTGTCCTATCTAACTCACATAATAAAGCATAACCATTAGAGCTGTCAGTTAAACGTGTTATTAACGGCGTTAACACAAACCAATTTTAACGGTGTTAAAAAAATTTTTTTTAGTATTTTAATTATTATTATTTTTATTTATTTTTGGGCTCAAAACAAAGAAGCAGTAGCCCGACTGCTATGTTCAAGGCAGTATGTTTGTATGTTCATCGTTTAATTGCACGATAGGCTTTTTTTTTGTATCGTCCTGTTTTGATCAGTATATGCCAATGTTTTTATCAATAAAAAAACATTTGCACAAGGCAAGCCGATGCACTTCTCCATGTTGATAAGAGCATTTAAATGAGAACAATTAATGGGACAAAGAAATCAAGGGATATTTAGCATAGAAAAAAGATTTGCGTGAGTTAACTATGACATTAATGCGATTTTGACAGCACTAATAAAAATGCAAAAATAAATCATGTGCTTGACCGCGTGGCATCTTCTCACTCACCAGAGTCATGATGTCGTTGGCCAGGTCACGAGCCAGGTCAGGGGTCACGAAACAAGAAAGGCCAGTAAGGGCAACGCCTGTGTCATACTGGTTAGGACTGCTGAGGTCCTGGAAGATACAATTCAGAGAATGACATCACATTTAAGGTCTGGTAACATAAAAAACGCAATGAACATACTGTACCAACAGATTTCAACCCAACAAAGTTAATAAACAGCGCATGACGAACCTTCCGGATCTGATTGGTTGTCAGCATGATGACATCAGTGCTCTCGTGGAAGCACTGTGAAGCAGCCAGGTAGCCAATCCGCTGTAAGGAAAATGGGAATCACAAAATAGCACATTCATCTAATTAGCATGAGCAAGCACTGTGTTATTACACCATCAGCCCAGTGAGAGGTAGCAATCTAACAAGCCAATAGTTTGTATAAATACAGAGCTTGGCTTAGGAAGCAGGTGCAACGCTATATATATATATATATATATATATATATATATATATATATATATATATATTCAGGGTTCATTAAAGTAAAGACGACACCGTTTTAAAATTGCTTTTTGTCCTAGCAACACTCGTGACTCATTCTTAACACATCCTCTTACATACAAGATTTCACTCAGACTTTGAATTACCGATCCAATAATAACATGTCTTCTCAAGTACTGGCAGTAGCCTCGTCTCACCTTGTACGTGAACTTGGAGGAGCTCATGACCTCCACAATGTTAAAGGCAGCCCAGCTGACATCATAGCCCAGCATCTGAAGCTGTAATCACAGAGAGGAGAAAGAGAGAGAGGGTGAGGGTGAGTGAGAGACCATGGATATCCCCTGTGGCGAATATAGTGGAAAAGCTTTTTTAAATTGAGCACAGACGCCGATCACAGCAGGTCATGCGGTTGAAGAGTAGGACGGGGGGGGGGCTATAAATAGAACAAGTGATTTCATTTTGAGATTAGATTTGCTTGGATCAAGACTGGTGAAAACGAAAAATGTGAAACAACACATTTTGAAAGTGGTCCCCGCCTATGCATCATACGCCGTCAGAGGTATCATTATACATATGGTTCAACCAATTTCAAATAACAATGATTTTCTGTCATCCGCATTAGCCAGCCAGCCTGCTTGAGTGTCTTTGTGTTTAAAGGTCTCAACAGGGTGGCTAGCCCTGCGAGCACCAGATCCATGGCGCCCAAGGTGCACACAAACACAAGCCTTTATGTGCACCTATTGGTCCCGATCGATTGACCTTTTATTAAATCACAGGCATGCATGGGTGTCAAGTGTCTCTCGCCTATGTGGCTGGATGTGATGGACGCATCGGAGGGGCGTTGGGAGGCCTTACGTAGGTGAGCTTGCACACGGCGTTGGCCTTGACGGCGATGTTGTCCTGCTTGAGCTCCTGCTTGATCTCATCGATGCAGGTGGAGATGTACTTGGCCTGGGGAGACAGGGGGACAGTTCAGTACGGCACGAGGTAGGATCAATGCACAGACACAAATGTGGGATATTTTACTGTTATGGTTGTTACTGACTAGTGACTATGGTAAAATGCTGTATTTGATTACATGAAAATATGAATAATTGCAACTAATATACAGTTATTTTAGTAATGAAATTACTGTTTTTGACCAATATACAAAACCAGGGAGTTTAAGTTTAGTAATGAAATAAGAGCTTATTCCTCAGAGTTCGGTACCACGTTGCTATTGATGATTTACTCCTGGGTAACCCTTGTCTCCTGCTTTTGGAATGGACTAATCTAAGAGAATCAAGGGACTGAATGTGGTAGACCTACATGTACACAAATTCCCATTACATTCTGAATTGCAAAACTGGTAAACACACCTTGTTCACTTAGCTTTCTTAGTCACTAGTAAATGTGTATGTGTGTCTGAAGGTAATTGTGGACTGTTATCTACTACCAATAAATAAATTGACTGCCTTAATGAATGGACAAAAAAAATTGTATTGTAATTCACAGCACACAAAAACCACAGGTTCATTAAATGAAAGAGTGACAACAATTGTGCAGTTTATTTGGTCACGGTCAAAACAACAGAACACACACACACACACAGAGAGGGTGAGTGTGTGTGCTGGTCATGTGCCTGTAGTCATGAGACAACAGTGACAGAGGGGCGGAGGTGGGGTTTGGACTGCTATACTACTCTGAGAAAGAGACACACCATCACACACACACACACACACACACACACACACACTTTCATATAAGATGTAAGACAAAAAAGCAGCGACAACAGCCACAGCCACACACAACCCATGGAAATAAATGAAAAGGTTGCTCTTCAGTCGCCACTGGAAGAGGTTTTGTTCCAGTACAGCAGCTTGACCACAAGATAACGAGGAACGAAAAGGAGCCATGACTGAATATGACGGCTGAATGGATACGGTCAATCTTGTGCTAAGCCCAAATCTCATCAAGAAAACTAAATTAAATGTGTATTTGATTTCATTGTGCTTTCTAATGTAGACTCAATGCGGTTTCAATAATGCTGGGATTCATCACACATGTGGAAAACAAATAGAGTGAGTGAATGAGAAACTATAGGCTGGCCATGAAAAGCAAACACAACCACATACACACCCACAGAACCACATTAATATTTCAGCAGACTAGGGTTGGCTGGGCAACCAAAACCTTATCTATGTAGGCAGGGTTGAATTACCAATGGACACGCTGAATCAAAAGAACAAATGGCCTAACTGCCCAAGCAGACTTGCCTTGGTAGTGCTTATTATCAATTCCCATATCCCAAAGCATGCAACGCTTACTCCATATTGCAATTTGAGATCCATACCCAATGTACTACAACAAACGACGTCATGGTGATAAAAGTAACAATGAAGCACGCAATAATTAAATGAGAGTAGGCTGAAGACGAGTTCTCTTGGATTTCAGACTACAAACACTGCCCTCTAATGGCTATGGCACCCCTAGTTTTACCTATATTGATGATTCTGCACATCATTACAGCACATCGGAACCCCGCTTAACGGGTAACATTTTCCGCTCAACATACCGATCCCAAGCAAACTATGATCGTCCACAACGTATTATTACTGTGTGTCTTTTAAAAAATAGCTTTCAATTCACATTAAGCGATTGAGGGATCGGTCTGAATGGGTTTGCTGTGAATTGTATCCAATGCTTGGTGTCCTGTCCTCTCAATGGGGGATCAAAACATTATAACGTTGTTAATCCACACTAGAGTGCATATGACATGCGGATCAGGGCCACGTCTGAAGAACACCATTAACGCACAACGCAGACTCCAAGTACGTGTACAACAGCCGCTCATTTGACAGGCCTGACTAGGATTTTCAGAAACATAAATATAGTACATAACGCCTTATGTTGTGCTGTCATGTTGTTAGCAGTGCCTGCTTGTGTGAATCCTTTCAGCCGGACGAGTAATTGCCTGGTCGTGG
Source organism: Gadus chalcogrammus (assembly GCF_026213295.1). Lineage (NCBI taxonomy): Eukaryota > Metazoa > Chordata > Actinopteri > Gadiformes > Gadidae > Gadus > Gadus chalcogrammus. Next base: position 27,678,883 of record NC_079423.1, read on the forward strand.
ACGTTTATAATCTTGTGAGCTAGCTAGATGCATTCTGTAACAGATCACATCGTACCAAGTTAGCAAGTGCAACCCAATAACACCCAAGTATCAACTAGATCTCCCTGACACCAAATGTAATGTCACATATGAGGGTGTATGAATGGTTTTACAATATGCACTCACGCATTCGGACAATGGCTTTGCTAACCTGCCAAACGTAGAACACCTAACCTAGCACCAGACCTGACTTGAGGGGCTAGCGTTAGCCGAGGAGCCTGGCTCCCCGTTAACCGTACATGCTGAGCCATCACAGCCGGCGATTATGTTGGGCTCTAATGGGTAACGTTACATCTCTGCATATTTTCTTGTTTACATGTTATTGGATGATGATTAAAGGTCGCAAAGAGTGAGTGTGTGGTTTTACCTCATCCTCCTTGTGATTCCTAATGCCACGTACTAAATCCTGGAGGTTTTTATCGAACATTCGGTCGATGCTCCCTTTGACAATCTTCAAAGCCATGTCTGTGACTTTATGGCTTCTGTCCTACGGGACTGAGCGCCTGACAAGAGGTCTGGGGGGGTGCTGGCCGACCCGCTACACTGTCTCTCATCCACCCGGGTACCGTCTTTGCAGGAGCCGTCGCTGTTTACTAATCCCGGACAGATGAAGGCGAGGCCAGACAGGGCGTCCAGTGCGATGCAAAGACTCTGGCAATGGATCAGTGTAGGAAATGGCTGACAAAATGGCGACTGGAGTCACCTGACTTCAGAATTATACGAGGTTCTCCTGAGAATGAATGGATTTAAAGGCACATGGACGTAAACCAAAAATGCATCACTTCAGTCCTTCCATAAACCATATCGTTTTTCGAGAAAAGCTATAAAAAATAAAAAAAACATTATTTAAAAAAATAAAGTTGGAACCAATGCCATGCTGAGAGTTTTATTCAGTCTCAACTAAATGATACAAATGTTTACCAATTTACATAGCACTAAAAACACTTCAGCTTTATGCGTATCACAGGTAAATGCCAAAATAGGATGCAGCTACATGGGATAAGAGTGTCTTTTCACAAATTGCGAATAAGGTTAAGGTTATTATGTACACAGGTATCCCATATATTATGCAAATTACAGACACCAAGGGAAGTCACAGGTGTGTATTTCCACAGCATTCATTGGTTAGGTCAAAAATATATACGCAAATATCTGAAAACATGGTTATAAAAAAGAAGGTGGACAACAGTTGGAAATTTGTGGATATGACTCGTCTATTAATTATTTCTGGCCGCTTTAACAAGAAGCAAGAGCAGATCATTAAAAAAGTGTAGAGAATAACAGACTCACAGAAATATAAATGTATCACTCTCAATGTTCCAAATACACATTAAACAATAAGTCTTTAAGTGATACTCTGTTGACTTTATAAAATTGGCATCAATGTCAATGGTTGTCTAGAAGCAGACAATCCTATACCAAACTAAGACAAAGTCAACGTTAGCCAATTCCCAGACGTGTGACACACACACACACACACACACACACACACACACACACACACACACACACACACACACACACACACACACACACACACACACACACACACACACACACACACACACACACACACACACACACGAGAGAAAAAGCAAGCAAACATGAAACAGGAAGAGTAATGATCCGGGACGGGCTGCGTGTTGTAGAAAGTAAATAAAAAGTTTCAGAAACGGGAGGATTTTGCACAACTGCCACAACATTTTTACACCCTAGTGAGCATTTGTCTTTGCTGTGGTGAACAACGAACCTAGGTGTGAGAGCAGGAGAACCTTCTAATCGTTGACATATTTAAGTACAAAAATGTCCCCAGACGTCAAGAGCAGCTCGACAGGTAGGAAATGCTGGGGCATGTGTTACAATGCGATGTTGGCCAAGGGGAACCTAGTGACGTCAAACTAAAAAAAGGCTACAATCTTTAAGCACTTGGTCCATGGGAGCCTTCCTCCTTCAGCTCTCCACAGCAGACGCTTCTGTCTCTGCAGGTACTACTGGGTCCGACTCATCATGTGCGTTCAACTCTTGCTCCATGGGGCTGTCAGGGCTAGACCTTACAAAAGGTAACAACCACAGATACATTTCAATGACCGATAAATATCCTAGATACACATTAGTTGTGTAGTCCAGTTGTGCTGATTTTCGTCCAGGATAAATAAATAAAAGCAGCAAAATGCGATCCATATAGGACAGTTATGCTGAAAACAGCCATCCTGCATTCGAGATATCCTACTTATTTTCATCATAGGGACCTAGATCAATTTTGTCAGTAGCGAAATGCCGAAGAAAAACCTGATAGATAAGCGTTTGTTGTCGTTTTGCAACTACAACTACTGGCCTATAGTACTCAAGGTACTCATTGATATGACCATTTGTCTGACATTGCAATACATATATTAAAATATCCATTATAAGAAAGAATAATGTTTGATTGTATTCAACTAAACGTGAATTCAATGCACAACGTGAACACAAAAGTATGATTGATCTGTTAATATCGGTATATGGCCTTCATATTAGGAACATTGGTTCCGATATGAAACTGGAAGGTACCTTTTGGGGCTGGATGTCGTGTGCTGGTCATTCTCCTCCTGGCTGAGGGACTTTGGTTTCTCCTCCTCAACATCCTCCTCCTGCTGCTTTTGTTCAGATTCCCCATTCATCGGAGTGGAGTCTACAAGAAAAGACACGTTTTGTATTACCCAATGTATGAAATAAGACTTTGTTTGACCGCAAGGATACCAAGCTGACGGTTTACTGAACAAATGTTTTCAAATGAAACCCGTACCTGTGTTTTGTGAGCCTTTCCCATTATCCTGTGACTCCTTGTCATCTGACTTAGGTTTGGTTGGCAACTCTCCCTTCACCACGAACCGGAGTTTTAATTTGTTGTAGACCTCACTGGCCTTTTCCATTACTGCATTGCTTGCTTTGTAACGGCGGATCTATTCATTCAACAAACAGATAAATATTAACAAAGAAGATTATTTCGGTGGTGACCAAAAGCTGCCTCCACATCAAATATGATTAATGTTAAAAAAAATAAAACATGAATTACTCAAATCAATCTTTGCAGCATTTCTTTATCCATGTACTTCGAGGATATTATTGTTTCAGAAAACTCACTCAATAGAAAACTTTACAAAACTAAAAATTTGGTGTGTTTAATACTCTCAATTTTATTGTTGAGTTTCTATCACAGAACACTAATAAAAAATAATTGTTTTAATAATAAACGAGCAAACCCCAATTACACCTAAACAAAATTGAAAAAAATGTAGAGTTGTGGTTACATACATACTAATAATCCAGATACAAACCTTATGGATAATAGTTGAGTCACAGTTTTGAGATGAGGTTAAAGATGACCTACCTTTTTAAGTGTTGCGATAACATCGGCATTCTTATGCAGGATTTGGCTGGTGACTGGCACCTCTTCAAGCTCTACCAAGGCCTGTAGACACCGCTCTATGTCCTACAAATGGCAGGAAATTAAACAATATACCTTTTAATAAGTACTTAAATTATAGATTGATTCTAAATGGCTAGGTACATCGTTTTTCCACACTGTGTAAAAGGGCAAGAGGAGTTGCTTACTGGGTTGTCAACTTTGAGTGCAAACTTGATATCTGTGTGCAGTTTCTGTAGCTTTTCTTCTGGTGTTGGCTCTGTAAATGCACATAATAAACAAGCCATTGCACAAACGGTTTATTTATTTCAAGAATGAATATCGAAAGACAGAGAAGAAAGTCTGCGGCCTCTGGATGTTACAGTTGCCATTTTGCGAGGCCCTGGTTTCAAACTAACCTTTTTTCTTCTCTACTTTCTTCTCTGGAGGCCTCTCTGGTTTGCGTCTGGGTTTTTCTGGCTTGGCCCTGGGTGAAGAAGGAACTCTGGTGACCTTTGTGCATACATCTTTGACGGTGGTAACCCTAATGAGGTTTAAGGGACGATAAAGTTTGTCTGCCACAAGTTGTACTCACCTTGCCCTGGACTTCTCTTCTGACCGCTGAGGTTTCTTCTCCTTTACCTCCTTCTCTTTCCTCTCTTTGCCGTCCTTCTTAGCCTTGGACTTCTTCTGGCTTTCTGACCGCTTGGCAGACTTTTTCACCTGGGTTTTGAATAGAGAACAGTTTAAGAGCAACTCCACATCAAAAGATATCGTTGGCAATAAAATCTGTAACTCTGTGGTTCGGTTCACAGAATGAGCACAGATCGATGGTTGATTAAATGTTGCAGAAGGGCAGAGATCTCTAGCTTTAAATGTCAAAGGAGCAAAGAACCGGCACCTACTTTAATTAGAGCAACAACTAGAATCCCAACCAAGCACGCCTTTACAATTATTATACGATATCTCTGTTATACTATTATATAATTAAAGTTCTCATTCAAAAGAATTATCAAAAAAAATATATAGATTTTATTAATCTTGAAACCCCCACAAAGAATGTATGACGAACCTCTCAAAACTACTATTATATATAATGTCAAAGGTGGCAATTATTTATAAAAAAAAAAAAAAAAAAAAAAAAAAAAAAAAAAAATCACATTGAAATACTTCAGTCAATTTCTATAACAACTTAAATTTGAAACCCAGAATATGGCGTCTTTGTTTTCTTTTGCACGTGGGCGTACATCTCTGTCCGACCTCATCGCTCATTAAAGGCCAGCGATGGCCTCGTCGTACATAGCATACACAGAGAGGCATCCATGTTCCCTGGGGGCTGTACTGTACCTCTGCCGGGCCGGGCGAGTCCGAGTCGGAGGGCGCAGGGATGGGGGGCGGCGGGGGCTTCTTGGACTTCTTCAGCGGGCTGTCGTCCACGCCCTCGTCCGAGCTGCTGCCGCTCTCGCTCGCCTTCTTGCTGCTCTTCTCCTTCTTCCTCTGCTCGTCCTCCTCCTTCTCGCGCTCGCGGATCCGGCGGAGCTCCTCCGCCTCCTCCTTCTTCCGGCGCTCCTCCAGCTCCCGCCGGCGCTCCTCGTCCCGCTTCTTCCACTCGCTGATGCGGTCCGGCTCGCTGTCGCTATGCCGAGGAGCGGAGGAGAGGCACCGGAACCAATGAGTACAGGGACGGGACTCGGAAGCATCAGCAGCAGTAAGTGACATTAATCCATTAAATTCAGTCAAGGCCGTACATTTAAAACAAAAATATGGTAAACGTCAACCGGTCAACAATGTCCCATTGATCGGAAAAATCGATTGGCTTGTAAAGCTCTCTAAAAATTGCGGCCCGGCCCCTGAATAGGTCAGAGAGTTAGAGTGGATATAATGCTCTCTGTTGTGCCACTGGATCAAGTAAGGCTACACGATCCAGTGGCACAAAACAGCCGTAGGCCAGGCATGACACACATCTCTGCCTCACCTGTCGCTGTCGTCAGACGACGTAGCCGCTCGCTTTGCTGGCGTGGGTTTGGCTTTGGGCTTCCTGGCCCGGGGCTTAGCTGGGGGCTTGTCCGCTGCTGAGCACCAGGGAAAACACGGAAAGGTTGGAACACAAAATCACACATTGAAGTTCCTTATATACAAGTTCAATGTTCTATTCTGTTTGCATCTGTGACCATGTTGTTAATGTGGTAAGCTTTTCACATTCTCGCACTAACACGAGTGCAAGGCATAGAGCTTCGACAAATGATATGCACATTGACCTTTGGACTAATTACAATCTGGTCCGATGATGTAATTAAAGATGCCGGGGTCCCCTCTTAATACCCCTGAATCCTGACCTTTCTTGCGGCTCTGGGGTCCCTTCTTCGGGGGAGGATCGGAGTCTGAGTCAGACTTGGAGCCAGACTGGGACTCCGACCCAGACATGGCAGGCCGGGGCTTGTCATCTTCCGACTCGCTGTTAACCTCCTTCTTCTCCGACTGAGACCCTGAGTCTGAGTCCGAGTTAGATGAGGCCTTCTGCAGCAAACCCGGAGACAATGGAGAGGTGGGCAGGGGTTGAGTACACAACACTATTATGAGACCAATTGTTTGTCGTCCTCCTTTGAGAAAAGCTCACCTTCTTTTTCCCTCGACCAGGAGCAGCTTTCTTTCCTACCCGTCCAGCCGTTTTCTTTTCTGGTGTAAAGTCCTACAGGGCATGCATACTGGGTCAATACTCAAAGAAAACTAGACAGTATAACGATTTAAGTACCTATAAACTAAGAGAGTGTGTGTGTGTGTGTGTGTGTGTGTGTGTGTGTGTGTGTGTGTGTGTGTGTGTGTGTGTGTGTGTGTGTGTGTGTGTGTGTGTGTGTGTGTGTGTGTGTGTGTGTGTGTGTGTGCACCTGGTCACTGTTCTTCCCAGATTCGGAGTCTGAAGGGGAGGGCTCGGGCTCCGAGGGGGATCCACTCTCCTCCGCCACGTCCCGGTCGCTGGACGAACCCCGGGCCTTTTTTGAAGGTGGGGGGCGCTGTAGGGGGAGACCCCCACCATGGGGTGTGATTAGACATTTTCAAGGGGTTTTGTTGAGGCTAGAAATAATTCTGGTTTCTTTTCGAGTCGAGGACCCCCGAAATTAATGGATCCCACAATTACCTTAGCGACAGGAGGCTTTCTCTTCACAGCAGGAGCTTGCCTCCCCCCGTCTTCACTTCCAGAGTCAGAGTCCACTTCGCTCCCTGACTCCACTTTCTGGGGAACCACTACTTCTTTATCTTCATCCTCGTCTTCTTCATCATCACTTCCTCCACCACCACCACCTCCTCCTCCTCCTCCCCCACCTCCACCTCCATCGTTGCCTTCACTGTCAGACGAGCTAGCTGGCTGCAAAGGAACAAATCATTTGGATGAAATAAAAAGAGGAAAGCATTTGATTACTCTGGCATTCTCTCTACGCCTTTTATCATTGTTATGTTTTAGTTAAATACGGTTTTACTACCCCAATTATCAGAGCCATCAGAAAAGACTGCAATTATACATTAATTTACATAGAATTTAGGATTTCTGATTGACTTACTGCAGGTGGGGCACTGTAGGAGGCATGTGGATTGTTCTGGATTTCCCATAAGCCTTCATTGAATCCTTTCCTTTTATTTGGCTTCCCATAGCGCTCTTTGCACTTTTCATATGCAAAAAGATCCTTCGCTGCAAGGAAGGCACTATGGAACAATGAAGGAAGAGATAATTGAGATAAATTGATGATTGCACAAGAACATGTGCTTATAATTATGGAAGACAAAGTTGTTAAATAAGACCGGCAGGACAAGTGCAGACTATAGCAGCTCTTTCAGTGGACACTGTAAATTGTATTTACTTATTTGGCATTGTTTTTCACACAAAAGGTTCATATTGTGATGTATCTAGAATCCAATAATTACAAGGAGACTGAGGTTTAATTGAGTTATTGAATATTAAGTCATAAAAGTGCATACCAGTTATATTAGAGTATCCACCATGATTATAAGAATGTATTCTTACACTTAATTTATGAACACCATCAAATAGTATGCAATATATAGTTGATCATTGTAACTCGTTAGTGATCATGCTGTACTCACGTTTCATGTGTACCAAAGAAGAATATGGGAATTTTATTTGGTGGTGGTTTTACTGCACCATCTGCCACATCTTCAATCTGTGAAAATTCAAGAATTGGACAACACAGATATAATTCTTAATTGGATTTGGTCTTCGCGGTCTTAGCTGCATCCTACTTACCATTCATATTCAAGATATTTTAAGCAGTGGGGCCATCCCAATCACAACAAACTATGTTTTATGTATAGTGAAACAAGGATAAATACTGATAATATATTACCTTAAACGTGACATTTGGCATATGAATGCACATGAATGCACAAGCGACCCTTCATTTCCAAAGTAATATTAGCTTGCAAATGCACATTTGTGTTTAGATAAGGCCAAGTGCATCATCTCCAAATAAGGGTAATGACACGGATAGTTCTTAAACAAAGTGCAACATATTATCACTTAATTGACGAGGGTCATGTTGCGGTATACATGGCAGACATTCCCAGCAATACTCATAGAACCTTCTCCAGCGTCCCAAGCACAAGATCTTCATCGTCCGCCCACCCCTTCACCACTCCGGGTTGCTGCTGTAGTTGCTTACCCTGGCTGGCCAATGGGGGTACCCCTTCATTTTAGCGAAGACCAGATCTCCGGGTTGGAAATTGTGTGGCATCCTCTTATTCCTCTTTGCAGCCTTTAAAAGGTTGGATATTTATATGCGTTTCTGTGTCTTTCTGGAGTGATGTTTTCAGGCCGACACGAACCTGTAAACGATGATGTTAGCTTACAAGCTAACGCTACGCTGTATGGAGGTTACCGCGAGATGTACTAGCAGCCGCGTGAACACAGCGGTGAAGATTTTTAGCTTTTCCGGTAAACTGTGACCTTGGTCTTCAAAATAAATGGCCCCCCAAAAAATAATTCACTGTTGATAGTTTTTTCACCGGTTAGGTTTAATTGTACCTGTTTTGTTACAAGCATACCGATATTTGACCAACATGATAAGCTCACATGCAACTAATTACATTAAATTGTATCAACATCAGCATTCGAGTTTGTAACGTTAATCCATACATGGAAACTTGAAATGTCAAATGAAGTTAAACTAAATTATGCACTACGTTAATTGCATTAATCCATACAAGTATGTACCCAGTATAGCATGTTATACCAGTATCTACAGTTAAACATATGCAAACTAAACTAAACTAAAGCAAAATGATGTTTGTAACCAGATACTAATAAATTGCCATTACTTTGAGCAAGATTGAAGGCTACTCAGTTCAATAAATTGTTTTCCATTTGCATTAACAACCAAATAATCAGTGACAAAGAATTTATTTGAAGGAAATGCATTTCACTTGCTTAATTTAGAATTCCTGGAGCAACACAATATGCATCATCACATGGACGTTGTAATTTATTGAATAATCACTATGCACATATAATTATTAATACAGCAACTTAATGAAAACATTGTTTATCAAACTTTTCGGCTCAACTTTTATTTATATTTGCACAACCAGGCAAACCAAGAGGTGTTTTCTGTTTGACAAATTCTACCATAGAAAAGGCATATCAACTAGAAAATAAATCAACAATACCGTTAATGTCAAACGAGTTAGAAAAAAAAAGTAAAATAAAGCCAAATTGGAATTTCAAAATAAAAGTCAACAACCGCTGCTCCTTTTCATTTGGTCCAGCTGACTTTTGGGATATCATAATGCTCAGTCAAATTGTCCAGATGGCGATTAAAGTCCTGAAAGAGAAAATAAACATCTATGAATGTTTTTCCATTTTGTTTGTACCATTGTTACAAAATAACAATGTAATTATCATTGAAAGGCAGGTGCATTCCAGTCTTACCTCAACTCGATGTTTATGTGTTTTGCATGCCTTGTTTAGAATCCTTTCCATTTGCTGAAAAGAAAGATAAGTTAGGAAAAATGGGTTAAAAGGTACGCTTCAGAACTACTATTAATGCCTGTGTATTTTGAAATATTCCTCAACCACATTCATAGTTCAATATTTTCTATACATGCATTAAAAAAATAAAAGTATGCAAGAAATGAATTACGGAGTAATTTGTCGAGCCATTCCAATTGGTTTCAGACTTGCCAATATTTTTCCTAATCTTTGATCATTAAAAGGCAGTGCTCGTAATCATTTTTTTAAGTAAGTGTTAAATAGCTCTATATTCAGACAGCCATCACTTATTACAGTGTTTGGTCAGAATCATGGGTCTCTAAGACCCTCCATACTGCAGTAAACACAGAACGCATTTTTTGGTATCCCGCTCCAATGTCATCCAATCAGGAGAGAACCCCATCAATGGGCGGTCCTCTACACAGGCAGGTAGTAGGAATTCACTGTTGACGGACAATCACGGAACAAGCGAAGCTACCTTTCCAAGCACCACCCAGCAATGACTTAGAATAACAAACCCACAAAACGAAAAAGAAACGGTGAAAGAAAATTAGGAGAAGAAAAGTGGCATGATAAAGAGTCTCGCAAGACCCACTTGCATGTGCTGACGTCGGGAGCGGAGAGCTAACTTCAAAATTCCGACAGGAAATTAGCCAAAACTACCACATCGCCTACAGTGCCTTTAACACACACTTTATTGGGCTTAACGAGTCACATATTCATCTAGTGTTCTTACAATCTGCAGATCTTTTGATAGAGTTAAAATTAAGCTTACAACGCTATAATCAGTCATTACATTTGTGAAATGCATGCATCTCTGTTGCATTACATGACTGACCATTTTAAAACAAAAAAACTGAAGTTTAATGATTGTTATTCGTAAATTAAATATGTTCACCATTAAGTTTAAGTTCTCCCAAATTCTTAGCAATAATAGTTGCTGCCTATAACTTCAGAATTGTAAAGTTTTAATAAGATGCCCAGCAAATCCTGAATCGACCTCTTACCCTCTTCTCTTGAGTCTTATCGAAGGCAATTTGAGCTGGTGTCCTCTTGTCAACGTATCCTTTCTGGGTCTCCCCCCCTTCGTCATACTGATTCGTCAAAATCTGCTCCTCCAGGCGTTTTTTCTTTTCTTTGTCCTTCTTCTTCTTCCTGGAAAACATAGCTATGCTTATTAGGACAGTGGAGCACAAGCTCCTTCTCTTGATACCTCGTGATGAATACTAGTGGTAGATTAAAAACATCGACCAGGAATCGAATAGTCCCACAGTATATCCTGGTCAAACTAGCTTTATACAACTGTTTTTGATCAATACAAAATGTCAAGTTATACAATAGGTCATGTGTCTATATTGACCAGCACGTATGTCCGAGAAGCTGCTTTCGCTACTTTAAGTGACAATTGTCTGATCCCTCCCAGGACATTTCTAGATGGCGGTATGGAGGACATTGTCTGGTAGATCTTATTCTTCTTATGCAGCCGAGGGCTGACTTTTAGGCTAACAACCTTTGATAATTGGGTATGGCTGGTTCGTTTTAGGGACTGTCTTCATATTTGTATGGAGTCACGTTCTGATGCCAATGCATCGGGGACAAACCCGACATGGTTGTTTATGAGCGCAGTACTTCGAGCATGGCACACTCCCATGGATAACAACGACGATACGTTTTTTTCCGACGTGTATTGTACTAGAGTTAGCCCAAAGTAATACTTTAATTGTTCGTTTGTCTAAATGAATATTAATCGGACGATGTACACTAACAATAAACAAGATGAAGCTTAGCATTAACGTTACCTCCGAGGAGCTAGCTATGTTACATCACAGGGTCGACAAACTCGCTAACTTTTAAGCAAATTCTCTTTTGAAATACATGTGGCTGTAAAATAAATAGTGCTTACTTTTTCCCTTTAGAAATATCTCCCAACCCTTTAAATTTCAGGGATCCTTTCTGAACGGCGGCGTATTCATCAGACATTGTTGGAGAAGCTAAAGCCAGGCCACCACTTTTCTTCTGCTTTGTTTTTATGAAGATGTCAGAATTGACGATGGTCGCCCTCTATCGGATATGAGCACAACCAACACAGGGCATGTTAATGTTGTGACGAGCCGGAGAGGGGATCATGCATTGCATCCGGTCTCTGTTCCTATTAGCTGTGCACGACGGTTGACAGTCCCTTGAGCGAGAAGATTAAGCGAATTACAAGAATGGCAACAACTAAGAGAGAATAAAAATGATGTTTGTGGGACTAGTTTGACAAAGGAATATCCGAACACATAAGGGATCGAATGAAACGGATTTCCCTCTATTGAAACTCCCTCTCTTTCGCCCCGCAACACTAACTGGAAGTCCCGCCCTCTATCTCGCCAATAACGCAGATATCCAGCATACCGCTCCAAGCATTCTGTGGGCAGACGAGAACGCCTTGGAACGAGGTTATGTTGTGAACGTTGGAGAGTGACGTAAACTGTGCAGAGGTACAAGATGTCAGTTTGCACATATTTGGGAAAATAAATGGTAAAACAAATGCAATTGTTATAGTTAGTATGCAACCTTAGACATTAAAAAGTATGGACGTAGCGTCCGTGACATGGTTGATTGCGGAGTGCGCCTCCCGTCCAGCACGGGGCGGTAATGATAATGACATCAATGTTCAAGCTCACAAAAAAGAATAGACCGGAAGCAAAAAAGAATGAATGTCAAACAAATGCATGGTGTCCTCCTATGTTTTTAAATACGCTTAAAAATGTCAGGGTACAGTTTGTTCAGGACCGCTCTGTTAGCTAAATGTTTTCCAACCCACCTAAAAACGGGGCTTTGTAGTAATAATGTTGTTCACCGAATCCCTGTCTGCGGTTATGCGAAAAAAGTTGGTAAGAAATCAATGTATGCATGCCTTTACCTGTAACGAATGGTATTTTACAATGCACTTCAATTAGATAATGTGCAGCGATAACACATTTCTCATACATGTTCACCTGAACACCGATGATGTACAGCGCTCAGGGTCAATTAAATTAGCCTGCAAGTCTTGCTTGTCGTGAAATGTTGTTTTTATATTTTCTTCGGCTTTAGACATAAAAACAAAGGGATACCACCAACATGCATTACCCACTGGGATTCTTGGAATAACTTAACTGCATCTTACTGTGGTGTATTATTTTGTAATCTGCTGAACAGTCAACCATTAGAATAGACCAAAACTGTATGTTGTGTCATGTGCCATTGATACAGATTAATGTATTGTACTTACAGCGGCCAAAGGGAAAGGAAAAGGCATGATGAAAGAGGACGTGAAAGGTCCTGAAGTGTGTAAGGATACTGAAAGGCTCACAACACATGCTGTTGGCGTCAACATCTTTAAGCAGGGAGAAGACCCTAAACTGAAGTCTCCAGAGGAATACCCAGAGTGGTAATTGAACATTTATTTTAAGCCATTTTCCCATTTTAGCTATACAAGAATGAGATGAGAAATCAAGAATGTTAATTACAAATCCAAAGGCATGTCTCAATACCACACAGCAAATCACTGCCTGGCCCAGTATTTACTTTGTATTTAAGAAAATGGGAACTTGTTCCCCAAGAGATACACAATATATCTCAACACCATTATAATTTGCAGATTATTATTAAGAAGTGTACTGTATGTGATGTGACATGTTTGATGTTCCTCATATGTTATTACTGTTGTCTGTCATAGGTTATACCAGATAAAACTTGGACCGGTGACGAATTTACACGATCGGGAACCAGACAGTTGGGAATATTGGAAACGTCTGAGAAAAGAAAGCATTTTGCGCCATAACAGATTGCATAAAGGAAAGAAGTTATAGGTTTCTCTCCTATGACGTGTACCATGTCATTGTTTTCTGTTAGACTTCAGAAGATACACTTTTCACTCATCTTTCAAACCAAGTACAATTTGGATACAATTACTTGCTTGGTTATTTTGTTCTTTGTTCTTTTTTTTTTTTGCAAAGCCCCTTTTCCCCCACCCCCCTCTCATTCATAATTATGTATTGGAAAGATACGAGAGTTGACTTTTGATTGACTTATACAAATAAATTCTGTGACCGATAATTTTGTGACTGAAAATGTGTGCGACACGCGTCCGCTGTGGTTTGTGTACTATGTGCAGAAATCCTGTTCGGTTGGGCTAAAAGTAGATGCAAATAAACATGCGTAGACGATCGGCATGGCATATCATATTTGAGGAAATGAGAAGTGCTATTCCTAAGGCATGCCCCACCAGAGTAGCATGAACATACAATTTTGCTCATGAAAGTGGACCTGGTCTGATATTACTGGCGGATTTGGTGAGTTAAATTGTCTTTATTGACAATAGAATTTTCGGGATAGTGTGTAGTAAAGCTATTTGTTTTAAAAGGCAAAAGTAATTACAACCCTCCCCCGTTGTCAAATTGACTTTCTCTTTCAACAATGTAGCACTTTCGTTCTAAAGCGACCGGGTTAAATGCCTCGGGATATAAAGTCTACCGAAAGAAATTCAGCAGATTGCCTCGCCTGGTTGTTGGCATGTAGCGCTTATGCCTATATGCTCTGAGTACGATGATATATTTCGCTCACTACATTATAGACCAGCCAATTTAATTGAATTAACGACCAATCTAGTTTATAATTACATATAATCACTGGGATGACCTGGCGTCAATATTCAACTCATAGGCTAGGCTACTTATAAATGCAACAAAAAAAATGAAATAAATTCATACTTCGTCTCCTCTGACGTCAAGTACAACGTACAACACATGTGCTACAGGTGCTGCAGACAGTTAGCCTAGCCATTCAATTGCTAATTGCAACCTTTGGGTACGGTCAGACTGTGTGTTGAGAATGAGCTCGAAACAGCAAATGCATCAGTATTAAATGAACTAATTCATGATGTAAAATAATAATACTTAATAGCCTGCACGAAATAAATAACTTAATTTCGAAACACATTCAACTATTTGATTTTATGCTCATTGAGGCTTCACATTTATCCATGGGGATAATCCATTAACTACTTTAAAACCACACTGGCCTTCTTGTGCCACTACCACTAAGTGAGCTTGCACGATGGTCAACCATTTCCACACTTTCAACAAGTGACATTAGTTGAAACAATGTGTCTACTGTTGCATGTCGTCACTGTCAATCAAAGGATGAAAAGCGCCACTGGTACCCAAGAGCCTCTGACTCACACAGAGATTCATCACTCTCAAGAAGAGATTGAGTGGAAGAGAGATGGGAGACTGGAGCAGAAACCTGGGGACTCTCAGTGAAGATGCTCTCAGCAGGCTGGGTGAGATATTGGACAACTGCACCCGTGGATGGAGACAACTGGCAAACATTGCGAATGAGCATCCTCAATTCCGCTGCAGGTAAAGATCAATATTAATTTTATTTTAATTTTATTTAACCTTTATTTTTCCAGATAAAACATTAAGAACAGTTTCTTATTTACAATATTGATCTGGTCAATATTGATTAAGTACTTCTAATATTTAATTAATCAAGATAATCAAATCCTTTTTATTTTGCATATGAATCCCCAAGTGATTGTAGTAAACAGCACTTATGCAGATCATTTTCATTGGTCCGCAGTGAGAATGAGCTTACAAGCTGCTCAGTACAGGTGCTGAGCCCTACTGGAAGCCCAGCTCGCTACCTCTTGGCCAGGCTGGCTGACCGCTCCTGTTCCCTGGCCTTCCTGCTCAGCTGTCTGAAGAAGATGGACAACCAGCATGCGGTCCAGTACCTGACTGCCACGGGTACACAGCCGTCAATACATTGATTCAGTCTTTTCTGTCATTTCAAAAATGGCTGGGAGGATGAGAGCGATGTATATAAAAGCCAACCACAAAGTAACTTCAACAATTCTTGACAAGGGTGTGTGCGCGCGCGCGTGCGTGCGTGCGTGCGTGCGTGCGTGCGTGCGTGCGTGCGTGCGTGCGTGCGTGCGTGCGTGCGTGCGTGCGTGCGCGCGTGTGTGTGTGTGTGTGTACGCGCTTGCGTGTGTCTGTGTGTGTTTATTGCAGTGATGGAAAACATTCATATCACCGTCCAGCCTCAGTCTCAGCAGGCTTTAGAAGGGGGCAGGGTGGTCCTCGCCTGTAGGGCAGCCGGTCCAGCGGGCCTCAGCTACCAGTGGTTCAGAGGAAAAGAACAGGTCGGTTCTCCGTTTTTTTTGTAAAACCTCCCTCTAACGACAAACTCCAGTCAGCACCACACAAAGGGGTTGCTGCCCGAGTAGGTGTTTATCTAAAGACCAGGCAGGGATACAATAATACAAAGCTGTATTTGTTACTGTGATTTATTCCTCGGATGTGTCCGTTTAATCATCTTTAATAACCTTTGAGATAAAAAAAAAATCTGCCAGCAGCAATCGATAACATAAAATAACACTCAACATTTAATAACAGACGACTAAATAACAACGGGGCGCTTGAGTCTAAAACTATTGAGAGGTCAGTGTTTGTTCCTCTAAAATAAATAAAAGACGTATGGCAACCAACTCAATCTGAGACTGCAGGGTGTGCTGGTGCCTGAGGTGAACTTTGTAAGGGAAATACTGCAGCAATGGTTAATGAACTAACGAGGGCCAGGTGGAAGTGATTAATAGTGTGGAGATGTCGATCTCACTTCCACAACCTGCATATAACATCACTAGAATTGTCCTTAAATAATATCATCAGTTCAAGGTCAGCTGTAGCAAACAGATTCAGAAAAATGTCTATATTCTAAATCGAATGCTTTCCATGGTGTGTTCTAGATACTGGGGGGGTCTGGGAGTGCAGCTGACCTGGTCCTCTCCCCTCTGGGCCCAGTCCACCAGGGCCACTATATCTGTAGAGTGAACCATGGGGACACCTGCATCTTCTCACAGTGGGCTCACATTCAATTGAGTCGCTCTGAATTCTCAAGTCCAGGTATGTCTTGGTTTAATAAATGCCTCTTCTCTTTTCAATTTGACCTACACCAGTCCCTTCACTTCACCTCACTATTCTTCTCTTCTACGCTCAACTCCGACCAATACTTCACATAGTCATTGACACTCATTTCACTCTCCTCAGCATTGTATTCTTGTGACTGTTATTCTCTCAGGCTGCAGCAGTACTCTTTTCCCGGGGTCGAAGAGTGGGCTGTGTATCACCCGTCAGCCCCAGTCCCAGACCGTGACCGAGGGGGACTCTCTGTTCCTGGAGTGCCTCGTGGAGGCCAACCCGCCGGCCCAGTTTCACTGGCACCATAACATGAATGCCATGCAGCAGCAGAAGAGCAGTGTGCTCAGGGTAGGACCCTGGTCTAAACGCTTGAATGCTTGGTAAGAAGCAGAGAGGGGTGGGGGAAGTGAACGAACCAGCCGGATCGCAGGGTACCTTCCTTGTTTTTGCTTTGCTGGTTGGCTGCCTTTGGTTATACAAACCAAACTACTGAGTAAGGGAAGTTAATAATACCTTTTGGTTATTTTGTATAATCTTTAGTTGATATATAACCTATTTATAACATGGTATTTCAAGGGCTACCTTCATATCTTCTTCTACAGCTGTATATTCATCTTCATCAGCATCTAAGTTATAATGTTTCAACAGATCCCTGCAGTGACCACAACAGACAGAGGTCAATACAGCTGTAAAGTGTACAACCTATTCCATGAGACTTGGAGCAACCCAGTCCAAATTCACATCGGTAACAATAATATTACTATTAAAGTTTGCCTTCGATGGGCAACCAAATGTGTTGCATGTTAACACGTTTCTATTTCATAGGACCAAGCTCTTTGTCTGATGGTTCCTGGACTGAAGTTGACACAGGTAGGATTTTTCTTTCTAGTTCCTCATTTAGTTAATTATTATCTTTTAGCATCAGTGTAGCAATGGCAGTGTGTCTACTTTATATTCCCTACAGCGCCTCCCCCCAGACATATTAGGCCCAAAGAAAGTCTTTATGGTGAGTATGCAGACAAGTCTTACCAGAATACATATACACTTTAATCTGTAAGTCTATCAAATCAGTAATATAATGCACGGTTCCGTCAAGGTTACAATGTGCTGCAAGGGATCATTTGGTTTTGGACCACAATGGTGCTCTTCAAAAAAAGCCATGTGTCTTATCATCCACCACCCATGATGATGTAACGACTCTTTCTCCTGTTGACCTCACAACAGCCACAGACAAAGTTGCTCTCTTGATTGGCAATATGAACTACAGTCACCACATCCAGCTCTCTGCACCCATGGCTGATGTTCATGAATTGGCCAACCTGCTCAGGCAACTGGACTTCAAGGTGGTTTCCCTGCTGGACCTCAACTGGCAGGAGATGAACAGTGCGGTCACCGAGTTCCTCTTGCTGCTTGACAAGGGGGTCTACGGTCAGTCTGCCAGCCGCTTTTGCCTGAAATGTGTTAAATGCGGTAAATCTCATGGGTCAAAGTCCAAGCCAAGGTTTTTTTTATCAAAAGTGACTTGAATTCTTTGAATTTGGATACATCCGACAAAGACAATTTCACCCGGTGACTCAAATGCTGGGCCTCAAAGACCTTTGCTGCTGCACTATCCTGCAGTTCCGGCCCAGTCTACTGAGGGATTAAATTGAAATGAATTTACCTTTAACATGGTCCCTTCTACCTGCCTGTTTGCAGGCCTGCTGTACTTTGCTGGTCATGGTTATGAGAACTATGGCAACAGCTTCATGGTTCCCATCGACGCCCCAGCCTCGTACACCTCTGATCATTGCCTGTGTGTGCAGAGTGTCCTTCAGAGGATGCAAGAGAGAGAGACCGGACTCAATGTCTTTCTGTTGGATATGTGTCGCAAAAGGTAAAAGGAAGGCTAGGGCTTTGAGTTAAAGTTGATTTAGTCTGTTGTATGTGCACAATACATTTGTGATGGGAGAAAATACATAGACTGTTTTTTTTCTCTGCTTAGAAATCCAAATGATGATGTGATCCCACATTCGGGGCCGTTGAAGGTGACAGCAAATATTGTGTTTGGTTATGCTACGTAAGTTTCTTGATACTATTTTTACTATCATGGCACTTTTCACTTTTTCTACTTAGCCTGAACGACTTAACAATCTGTATACATCATATTTATGAACCTTTATTTACCCAGGCAAGCAAATTAAGAGCAAAATTCTTATTTTCAAGAGCAGCCTGAAAAGAGCTAGAAGCTCTTTAAGGGGAAGTGGGAGGGGAGTGCTAAAAGTGAAAATATGACTGTGTCTCCCATGGCCTCTCTCTCATACTTGGCTGTTGATATTTAGGTGTGTCGATGCAGAAGCATACGAAGTGAAAGAAGACGAACTCAATAACGGCATCTTCATAAGTTTCCTCAAGCAGCGTGTCTGTGAAGACGAGAAGGTCACTGTGATGCTAGACAGAGTGGCAGAAGGTATCACGACTTTCAAAAAACAATTTGCAACTCTCCTAGTGTTCAAGTTATATAAACAAATTATTTATTCATGCAACCAACCCTTTTTATCCAAAGTGACTGGATATTCTGTGTCTATAGGTTTGGGTCATTAATGAGGAGATGGAGGTTTGGCATCTTGCTCAGGGATGCCTATAGCCTGGTCCTACCAGACTCTCGTACTTCATTTCGTTTGTACAGAGTCTGGACCTACTCAATTGACAAACGAAAACGCAGTGCACTTGAAGGCAGGTGTCTGTTGAAGTTTAAAACCATTGGATCTGCCCAGTGTCACTCTGGATCTGCCATAACCAATCGCTAACATTTGGCCGGGAATCACGTTGCGCGCAGGCTTCAAACAAACACCGTGCCTGAAGATGTCCGTCAACGAGACCTGACTTTAACGTCATTGATCTCAGCCACTCTCTCTGTTCACTGATTGGACGCAGAAAATGTAGACGGAGAGAACCCACTAACATACCGCAGACCCAGACCTAGTACTGAAGGGAAGCTCAAATTGAGCGGAAAGTACTTAGGCGGGCGGAGCCAGGCTGGGATGCCTACAGGTCGACGGAAGACATTGGGGTTCAAAACCCAGAATATTTTAGCTGAGCGAACACCCTAACATGCCGACCGCGCCATCCTGCACCCCCCCCCCCCCCCCCCCCCACCAGAACATCCTGTCTGACTGTCCTGCTTACGCCTACGTATGCTCCCTTACCTCTGCTAGATATGGGCCGGTGTGAGCTGATGCGAGGCATACAGGCCCTGGAGCTCCGGAGTAACCTCTCAGAGCGCCGTGCTCTCACAGACCTCATCCAGAGCACGGAGAGCCCCACAGACCACTCAGCACGCAACCTCCAGTGGGCCATCGCACACGGTACGCTCTGTGAACGCAGAGATACTCTGGTCTTTTTCAATGCAGATAGATATAGGAAGGATATCTCGGTAACGAAACAAGAAAAAACAAGGTGTAACGCCACCTGTTGCGTATCTTGATTTCCAGCCCAGGCTCTTTGTGCTGTCTCCCCCCAGAAGTTCTGCTATAACATAGACTGCTTGATCACTGGATCAGAAGTTCTGCAATAACATAGTACAGCTACATTTATCCCAATGCGATTCAGGATCTCATCTTTTGTCTCTGCACCCTATATAGTTCTGCCAAAAAGTCGCACGCTGCACTTTGAGTGTGGAGTCCAGGTGCAGATTGGATTCGCTGCAGAATTTTCCAACATCATGATCATCTACACACGGATCTTGGAGAAACCTAAGGAAATCATGTCCTGTTCTGCTGAGCTCATTGATTTCCCAGAGGAGGTTTGTTCATATTTCATACTGACTAGAATCGAGAGGAGTTTTAAAGGTTCTGCATATATTAATGACATTTTGTCCTGGTGGACTGATCGCTTAAATTGCATTTAAAAGAGGTGTAAACGACTCTTAAAGTAATGATAAATAATAGCAATAGATGGATGTTATCTATATGAGGATGCCAAGTAGTTGTGATGTTTGGCCCTTTTGGCAGGATTGCTCTATGAAATACAGAGCATAAATGTGATAACCCTGATAAAGGGGTTGCTTGTGATAATGTGATAGGGTGCAATTGAATTAAGTCAGAAACAATCATATGTCTTCACACTGTACCTTCATGGCAGGGTGTGGACCTCGATCTAAAGAAGAGTAATCAGGAGAGCGTTTTGGAAGCCGGAAGTTTACTTCCAATCATGGAAATTCTGCCTCCAGCGCAGAGCCCAGGACTGTACACACGCCTGAAGAGCCTACAGAGACTCAAGGTCAGAAAAAAACCACCATGAGTAGTACATTTTCTATTTTCAGACAATGAACAAAGGAAAATCTACTTGAGAAGAACAATTTGGTACGTTTCAGAGGCATGTAAGCAGACGGGGTCTGGATGGTCTAGTAGTGGCCAGGGGGGTTTGACTCCCGGCTGACATGTACCGGGTTCGATTCCCATTGCCCACAGCCTACAAGATGCCTTGCTCCTACTTGCTTCCTTATGACAAGTTGCTTTGGGCAAAAGCATCTCCTAAAAGGAGTAAATGGCGTTCTTATGTGCATGTTATCAACATTTTTGCTTCATTGTGTCCTCCGTAGAAAGAGCTCACGTTTACCGTGTGTCTTCATTACCGCTACTCAAACATGGACGACGAGGAGGTCCAGGACATGCAAAGGGTCACAGTGGGCAAACCACTGGTGTCCAAACTGAACCTCCACGAACCTCGCAAGCCTAGGTCCTCCTCTTCAGACCGTCCCTCCGTCAACGCTCCAGAGACTTCCATGTATGCAGAGGACCTTGGCCAAGACTTTTCAGCCTCGGAGACGTCTTCTATCGGCTCAGCGTTGACGACCTCCTATTATTCACAGACGACCCGGGAGCAGCCGAGGTCATACTCCTCAGCCACTCAGAGAGTCAATATACCAGAGGAGAATGCTGAGCTGATGGAGTGTGCCCCACAACCTCTTATCGCCAGTCAAAGCTTGACCCAAAGTCACTTAACTCAAGATCCGTGCAGCTTTAATGATAAAAACAACTTCCATACTTATTAAAGCACTTTGAATAACCACTGCGTTTGATACTGTGCTATACAGAAAAATCTGACTTATTAAGAGGAACCAATTCATGGCTATCAAGAGCTGGATTAGATACTTACAACTTGTGTATTTATTATCAGGGTCTATTTAAGGTGCAGGTCAGAATTAAATCGAAATATAAATGTTTAATTGGCATTAACTTTTGCATTACAAGCTAATAAGTGTCTCGTTTTGGTTTCTCACCGTGTAATTATTGTTTTTTACTTGTCTCATAAATGAACTAGATGTCTATGATATCCTCTTACAATTAAGTGTTTATTTACATACCATTTTTTGAATGCATTGTTATATCTTCAAATCATGTTTGACTGGGTACAAGTGTCAAAGGACATACAAATGTGTTTCCTTTCAGTTGTATGTTTTCTACCGGATGTCAGTTTTGTTTTGTATAACTAGCCGAATGAATGCAGAGGCCGTCAATACCGCGCATGCGCATTATTGTCGGCTGCTAGCGCTCGCCATTTTGTGGAGCATTTATCTGGGAATACACAGATATTTATGATTTTTTTCACATTAGGGTACAGTGTTACTATCGTACGTGAAATAAACACTTAGGTTCTCTATCATGGGTGACTCGTCGTCGGATATTGATGTTCCAGAAGGTTGCGAAGTTCGCAAATTATCTGAGTTGAGAGTTATCGGCTTGAAGGCCGAATTGAAGAAACGAAACCTAGACACTACAGGCATCAAAAGCGTCCTTTCGGAGCGTTTGAAAAAGGTATTTAAAAACTGACCGTTAGCAATAAGCTCAATTTTACATCAAACGTTTGCAAGCTAAAAAGGTGGCTGTGTTGAAGGGTATTTTAATGCTTTGCAGCTAGGCCTGCGCTCATTGAACGTGGTAGCTCTTTGCTAACTAGCAACTGTAAAAGGCAATTAACCCAAACATTACATCCTCAGGATAAATTCCATTTCAGACTTCTAAAGGTGTGTATGTTTTTTCCCAATAGGCTATTGAGGATGAAGGTGGAAATCCAGAGGAGATTTATGTGGCTGCTGAGCCAACTATGAAGAAGACCCCTAAGCGGGCCACAAAAGGTGAAAAACAAATCAAAAAACTCTCAATGTAAAAATATGCATTTATTTAGCTTCTGTGACAGCAGTAGAGTAATCCATGCATGTCATTAGCAGATGCCAGGCTGGACAGCGAAGAACGAGAAGAAAGCATGTTGGGAGAGGATTCCCATGATGGCCAGGTGAGCTTTCTGCCGAAACTAAAGTCAACATACTGGGTCCAATTATTTCAAAGAAGACTACAAGAAATCAGTTTTTTTAAAACCAGGAAGGAAATTCAGGTAAAAAAAGAAAAGCAGCAAATAGACCCGAAAATGAAAGTCAAGGTTCGAGGCATATGTCACATTTTAAAGCTGGATTAATAGGCCTATACATTCTTCAAATGATTTTACTTCCAACAGTACCTGTATACCTTGTGAACATACGTGATAATGAACATGTTAATCCATGCATTGGTAAAAGAACTGACTACGCCATGAAAGCACTCTTCTGCTTTCCAGGTGGCTATTGATGACCGTTGATTCGTTTTTTTCGTATTGTCTCTGTGTTTTCTTCATTGTCTTGTTTTTCTTCCCCAACAGGAAGAACATGAGAACATGCAGGACATGAGCATCTTCGACATGAGCGTTGTAGATGAGGCCGACAATGATAATGGAATACCAGCAGAGGTGGAAGAGGACAAAATGCAGGACTCTGAGGAGCTCTGTGACGAAGATGAGTTATTGCAGGACACTGTGGAACAAGACAAAGAGAAGATGGGGTTGGACGATGCATCGCCAAGTGATGAAGTAAGTCTGAGTCTGATGGATGTGTGACCTATTTCCTTAGTTGATTTGTGTTAGGGCTGTGCAATTAATCGAAATTTGATCGTGGTTTCGTTTTTTGGGTCAAACAATCTCCAAACTAATATAATCGAGTTTAAACGATTTTTATATATTTTTTGCTGGATCCAGCTAGATACTTGTTTGTATATATTTTAAATTTTACCATTTTCTGTTCATTGTTGGTACTTTTTTCAAGGGGAAAGTTCTCAGTTTAAACTTTGTTTTTTTTTGAGAAATGCTGAATAAATCCATGTTCAAACTCAAAAATAATCGTGATTTCAATATTAACAATATTTTCCCCATAATCCAGGAGCCCTAATTTGTGTATGCCCTCCCAATATTTTCCCTACTACTTCATTCTCTGTCATTGTTCAAGATATCGATGGTCATAACGCTTTTCTTTCATTTGCTGTTTACATAGAAGTCCGTGTCTGAGCTGCTGGATATTGACATGACAAGCACTTCTCCTAATATGGTAAGTGCCTCTTAAATGAACAGAGATGATTTTGACTTTTTGATACCCAAGAGTTTCCATGGTTGTATCAGTCTACACAAGTGTTTTGTTGATACTATAAAGAATGCCTAAATATTATTGACACATAATTACAAATTTAAGCTTTTCTGAATTGACTGAAGGATACGAGTACAGATTTAAAGAAACTTCCAAAATCAACTGATACTAATGAAATAATGATATTGTTTTAGGCTCCGGAACCAGACGCAGATGACCCCAAGGAGGAAACAGGTACTGTTCATAAGGTGTTACAATCTCGCAAAGACCCATCTTCTTGATAGTGATGAACTTGGATTTCAGTCCTTTTTAAGATAACTTTTAAACAAAGGGAGACTGGAAACCCAAAGGAAGTTGCTGGCTACGTGTTGAAAGTCAATTAACCCTAGTTGTTGCATGCACTTTATAAAACGATTCAAAGGTTTTAATTGTGACGGCTGCGGTTAATGGTTGGACACACGTTGGCAGCAATAGAACATGCAGATCAGGGTAGACTCAGCTAACGTAGGTGACCTCAGGGTTTCCAGGTTGCCACATGAAGACTCCACCGAAGAAGGACATTTTAAGACTGAATGCTATGTTGGACATGAAAGCTTTTGGACTTGAGACGAAACCCGTCAATGCAAAGTGGACCTCAAGCAAGGCAGACAATGGAAGACGACAGACCCTCCTTCACACGGCAGCCGCTGCTGGTCTTATGGCTCTTTTCAGCACAGAACTCTTTTCTCCTTTGGACCAGGTGGTGTTGTTCATGTACGTTGTTCAACTTGAGTCAAGGTAGTCCTTAGCTGCTTGGTGGTCCCCTGTCCTTTGGGTTCCCTTCCAGTCTCTCCTTAGGGTGTGCCCCCCCCCCCCCCCCACCTTTTGTTAATGACCAGAGCACAAGGGTCATGATGACGTTCCTAATCCAGGCCTTGCCAGTTCCTCGTTAACCATTGCTGTGTTTCAGAAGTGATTAAACTCTGCCATTCTATTCCTGTTAAATCCGTAGAAAATGAAAAAGTAGCCGGGTCTTGTTTATCTGAGCCACTTAACGAAGATCCCCAAGAGAGCCATGAGGAGACCCCCGAAGAAGAGCCAGCCGGACCCCCGGGAGGACAAGACGATGCGTGCGACGACGCTGCCAGGACCGACGAGGCCGCCCCCGGGCAGGTGGCGGGGGACCCAGAGGTCACAGAGGTCACAGAGACTGATGTTGAGGGGGTTGGGGACAGTCACGTTGTCCCGGGACAGACAGTCGATGCGCAGAGCGAAAGCACTCAGGCCGTTAGTGTAAACGAACAGGGGGCCGCGGGCGAAACGGTTGGTTCAGAAACGGGGTCTAAGAAGGGTGAGGAGGAAGAGAAGAAGACTGACGAGAACGCTTCAGCAGATGCGTCCTCTGCAGCCAAAGAGTCCTCTACTGTAGAGGGCGATGATCAGAAAAAGAGGTTTGTTGCTTTCCGTCTACTAGACACCAAAATGGTTATCTCTGTTGCATTGGCTCCTTTGTGCTAGCAAAAAAGTTTGGATGCTCTTTTCCAAGGTAAAACAAAAAAAAAGGTTTGCGCATTTGTCTCAAGTTTTGTTTCCCAACACTGACTTATCTCACGTAACTTCCCATTAATGTTTAACTGGGATCGTCTTTGGCCTTACCATCACCCATTCTTGTTAAATCACTGCACTATGTACATGATCGCTTTAATCACTCAAGTTTGGTACATTACTGTAAAACACGTAAGTATGAACATAAACATGTTTTTGAAACTGATCCGAGGCATTCTCAGTGTTTATCGTTATTTTTCCTTTGTCTCTAGTTCTGAGGAGAAAGAGGCCAACACGGAGACAAAAGGTATTATTAAATTCTCTCGTAATTTTTGTTCTTCAACACCCAATACGTGTTTGCTCACCTCTAACCGGCTGTCTATGCAGCTGCTGCTGGAGCTAATGTTGCAGCAGGGGCTAGCAGGAATCTCTGGGTCAGCGGCCTCTCCTCCACGACCAGAGCGACTGATCTGAAGACCCTCTTCAGCAAGTATGGCAAGGTCAGTCCACGCTTCTCCTCTCCGCATCAGTATTTCTCTCCAGTGTGGTTTTGTCCAATGTTGCCCTTATCATTATGTAAGCCCTTTGAGACTAATGGTGATTAAGGGCTATACAAATTGAATTATCAAACCGTGCTAGTAATGGTCATCGTTATTTGGTCGGCACCGCAGTCCAAAGCGTCCTGCAATACGACCGCATACATTTTCTTGCCATGGACCAGACGGGACCACTTACCCCCCGTGTCTTCCCCCCCCCCCCCCCCCCCCCCCCCCCCTTCAGGTGGTCGGTGCCAAGGTGGTGACCAACGCCAAGAGCCCTGGAGCCCGCTGCTACGGCTTCGTCACCATGTCCTCCAGCGACGAGGCCACCAGTTGCATCACCCACCTGCACCGGACGGAGCTGCATGGCAAGATGATCTCCGTGGAGCGGGTGAGCTCGACGGCCTACACCTCCACTCCATTCCGTTGTACCCCGAAATAACATTCAGGGTGTACTCGATCTTCTGTTATTGAATATGATCTATTATTTGATATCACTACGTTGTTAAATATGACCTCTGATGGTTGCAGGCGAAAAATGAGCCCGCGGGGAAGAAGCCAGCTGACCCCAAGAGCACTGTCGCTGAGAGATGTAATTCCACAGACTCTAGGTGAGGTCAAACGGCTCTTATGTAATGCAGTATTGTAGAAGGGCCCTTTCAGCGTTCCTAAAGAACGTTGGCTTCCCCACACATTCGAGAACCTCACGACTGCCCTCGAAGCCCACTTAACATTGACCGCTCCCTCTGGGTTTAATGCCATGTCCGGTCTAATCCGCCCTTCTTTATGTGTCCAGGTCTGAGGGCAAAGACGAGAAGTCGGAGGGTGAAGGGAAAGATGGCAAAGGTGAGGCACCGACACCGTTACCCCAGGCTACTCGCTCCTGGGTTTTATAAACAGAACGGCAGCGCTTATTCTCACGAGCTTTACTAACGAGTTGTGGTTGTTCTTCCCATAGGTCTCGAGAGGACGGTGGTCATGGACAAATCTAAAGGAGAGCCAGTCATCAGCGTAAAGGCTAAAAGCAAAAGCAAGGAGCGTGTAAGTATAGATCTCAACTTATCCAATGGCTGCGGACCCCATTAACCAACAATACCCCCTTCTCTACATATAAGGGCCTTCTCCCCTTATGTTGCAAGACTTTCATTTGGACACTTTTCACTGTAACTGGGATCAGATGAAATGGCCCATTTTGTTTAATTTCCCCCCACACGCCTCCTCCTCTTGCCCCTCTCCAGAGCTCCAAGAGCCGCGACCGCAAGTCCGTCAGCAAGGAGAAGAAGGACATCCTGTCGTTCGACCAGATCAAGGAGCAGCGGGAGAGGGAGCGCCAGAGACAGCGGGAGAGGGAGATCCGAGAGGTGGAGAGGCGCCGGCACACGGGGTATGGAAGGAAAAACACCTGCATATTATTACTATTATTCATACTAGACTAATGATATTATTATTCTATTATAAAATTGCCATTGCGTACTCTTGAAAAATGCTTGTACTTAAGTCTATTATCGTTGTTCAAATATTGTCTTCCGTATGCACGTTGAACTAGGGAGGCTAATCTTTCTCCGTCGGGGCCGTTTAGCGACCGTGATCGGGACGGTCGCACGGAGCGCGAGCGCATCCGTCAGTTCCGCGAGCGGGAGGAACGGGAGCACCTGATCCGCAAGAGGAACTGGCTGGAGGTACGCCCCCCCTCATCGGTATTCGTATATATTTTTAATATCGATGTACTTTGAGTCGTACGCATTTTAACCGTGGTCCAATCTATACGTAACGTAAATTACAATTAGTGTGAGTGTTTGCAGTGTGCGAGTGTTTGCAGTGCGAGTGTTTGCAGTGCGAGTGTTTGCAGTGGTTAAACCAACCCCTGCAGGCGACCTCGGTACGAAGTCGAACCCGTTCACCCCTCGATGAGTGACGTCACGCGGTGTGTCTCCTCCTCCCAGGTGGAGAAGCAGCGTTTGGACGCCGACCGCATGGAGCGGCAGTTCCTGGAGCGGGAGCGGCAGCGCATCGAGTTTGAGCGCCGGCGGGAGCAGGAGCGGATCCAGCGGGAGCGCGACGAGCTGCGCCGGCAGCAGGAGCAGCTGCGCTTCGAGCAGGAGCGCCGCTCCACCAAGAGGCCCTACGACATGGACGGCAGGTGAGCCCGGCAGAGCAAGCTGTCTCACCCCCCCCCCCCAGGGGAACGCCAGCCCGGGGACCGTCCTGGTCACGGGACCGCACTTTCGGTGTCTCTACAGCCCGCCCACATCGATGGGCAGAAATGTCGATGCCAATAAGGGACCAGGGACTCAGTCGATGACGTGAGATTCACGACACCGCTGGCAAAACAGTAATGGCATCTCTCAAGGCAGCCAGTGGTGACGTTAGCATTAGCAGAGTCTGCAAAGTTATTGCAGAAATAGACTAACAACTATAACACAAGAACAAGAGTATCACTGTATGGCTAGGAGTAAGATTCTTTAAAATCCATTCCTGTGGTTTCAGTTGAAGGTTTCCTTCTATTGGAAGAAAAAAATCTTGTTCAAATTGGTTCTGCTTTTGAGTTAAATGCTCACGCTTGAACAACAGGCGACGTAGTTTTGTATGCTAGAATAAAATTGAATGTATAGTGTCGCATCAGTGCACAAAATTTACTGTCTTGTTCTATACTGTGTTTAGAAGATTGAGGTCGGTGACTTGTAGTTTCTCAGATCAAGACATTTTATGCCCATTTACGTTTTGTGAGGCGTTTGCTGTCCAACACTATAGTGGTAGTGGTGGTAGTGTTGACCGGGAAAACCCCCAAAACAATAGGTCACTTCTGCAAGGGTAAATGTAACTCTGATGCGAGTGACAATGTCTTGTGGGCCGACACGCAGGAAGGACGACTGGCCCGAGAAACGCATGAACATGGACGACCGCTACAACCGCTCGGACACCAGCCGCACGGAGCGCTACCAAGACTTCGACCACCGGGACCGCAGCCGTTACCAGGACAACGGGATGGCTGACCGGCGAGACAACTCGCGTGCCGTTGGCGGAGACAGAGATGGCCCGGTGAGAGATCAACTCTGTTGAACAACACTGTTGTCTAGAGCTGGCAAATTCACATTTCTATTCCTGTTGTCTTACAATGGCTATATATGTAAATGGATTTTAGTTTTGGAACATAAAAGTAGTTGTCAACATTGTTTTTATGACTGCCCATCTCCCTTTTCCAGCAGTTTACAGATCGGTCGGATCGAAGCACAGGCGGCAGAGAAGGGAGAGACAGCTGGAGCGGAGGATACGACAAGCGAATCAACCCCAGGTAAGTCCCCGGCTGGCAGGCTTTGACCGGCTCTGGTTAGCCCCAGAACCAGCGACCACCACCACCAGTCGGGACCCTGTTGTCCATCGATCTCATGTCTTACCGTCCCCTTGGTTCCAGGGAGGGAGCACGCGACTGGGACTCGGGTCGGAAGATGGACAATGACAGAACATGGCAAAGTAAGAACTGTTGTGAATGACTCAAGTTTCACTGCTGTTTGGTAATGTCGATATTATATGCTACATAAACTCACTTGAGTAGATCTAACGCTAGGGTTGTACTCGAGAGGCAAGTAAAGTCGTACCGAGCTACACAACAAAAATGATAGTGTGTGACTCTGTGTGATGTATGACTGATTCGTTGCAGATCGAGATGGTGCCATCCCTGGACAGTCCCACATGGCACGGGGAGGAATGGCTAGGTAAGGACTAGCACGACTCTTGCAGAGTCGTGTTTTGTTCTTTAAGAAAAGCCCTTGACTGATACATAAGCACTAGCTTAGGATTTAAGAGATGTAGCAGAAAATAAATCAACCTTATTTGTGTGTGTGTGTGTGTGTCCCTCCCTCTCCCAGTCGTGGGGGCTACATCAACACAGGCACCTCCCAGTCTCTCTCTGGAGCTCTGAACCGACAGAACCAGATGATGCAGGGCAGCGGTCTGCAGAGCGGGGCCTTCGGACGCCGCTACTAACCACAGGCGACGGGGCGAGCGTGCATGTTGGACCCTCTTTCTACTCTCAAAGATGAGCATTTCGTTTTCCCGTCAGCAAGCGAAGACTTGATATTCATGTTTTTTTTTTTGTTGTTTTTTTCTGCGCGTGTTTAGAAGGAGGCCGTGGTGTGCGGTTCTGAGAACGCTGAGAACTTTCTGTTTGAAGAGCTTCCCTGTGTCTCGCGACCAGTTTGTTCTTGTGTTGGGAAAGCCCGGCCACATGTCTCTGGTCAGCTCTGGTCTTCTGGTTTGTTTTCAGTATTCCAAGGACAGATGTCAACTGTTGATTATCTCTCTCAAAGTTCTGTTTTTAAGTCTACCTTTTCTGTGCGACTTTCTGTAAGAAAATGAAAGGCGGATTTTGACAGTTTTTAAATATTTTTCTCATCGCAGATTGATAGCAAGTGCTTGTTACACTAATTTCTTTTGACATTTTATTTTATTGTGGCATTCATGCACGCGCTCTTTGAGGGTATTGCTGAACTTAATATGTGGTAAATGAATTGTGTCGTCCTTTTGACTCCAATTTTCTGTATGAACAACAATGTATTTGTTTTTGTATATAAAGACTCGCTCTCTTAATTGCTATTGCTACTTCTGCTCCGTTCCCTGGTTTTCTACCACACTCACCGGACATATAACCTTGGTGAAGTAGTATCAAGTGAAAGGCAGAACAAATGTAGGATTATGTTGCCAGCCACATTAAACAATGCATATTTTACATTTATCTTTTGTATTGGATCGACTGCTTATGTTTATTGGCCGTACAAATGTTTGATGGAGGGTTGCTTTAATGACTGACATTCTTCTTTTTTGTGTTCACATTGTCCAGCCGGATCCTACACAGTTCCTATTTGCTGTGTGGGAATCTGAGTTGTAGACTGCCTTAAGCACAATATTATGAAAAACTCTAGGTCTATTCACCTTATTTTCATATGAAGCATTGGTTTTGTAATACACTTCTACTTTTCGCTCCTTTCACTTATCTATATACTTCTAAAAAGGGAAAGTAACTAATTTCACTTCTCCAACTCGATCAATGTGGTTCCTTTTTAAGTTGTTCCTCTTTCGCATGGTCTATGGTCTGTTGTCCGAGCAACAGTGGATGGGGTGCAAGTCAAATCCACACCAAACATGTGTAGGATATGTCAATAAAAAAAAAAATTAGGCAACCATTTGAACATTTTGCTAATTTTATTTTCCTGACGAGTATTGGAAAATCGTACAATCTAGGTTTCTGGTGGCTGGCCTACCCAGTCAGACTTTAAAAAGATTGATAAATATTTAACTTAACTATTAGTAAAGTGTTCCATAGCACTTTTTCATGAGTTGGATCACAACATTTATGGATAAAAAAGTAAACTCTAAATTGTGCCCGCCACGTTGTCAGAATATACAAAGCCACCAGGGGGAGGAAGGGCCTCAAATACAGCATATTCTTCTAGCGCAACTGGATCTGGAGACAGCGCTAGTATCCGACGAAGTGATACAAGATAGCAGATATTGTATTATATAAACATAATACATTCCATTATGCCAGAAAGATACTTTGAAAGGAATAAACAAATCCAAATTCTAGATTTAGAAATGAAAAAGCGGTCAAACATTTAATTTCACGTCATTTTCATTAAGAGTAATGTATTTGAGGTGCAAAACATCTGTGACAAGGTCATGGAAGCTATTAGGCTCCTCTAACATCCTGGACCAGATGTAGAAGAACACACACATTACCAGCAGCAGTCCAGGGCTGTGGGACCAATGGGGAGTGGGGGGGAGGTCTTAGGCCTAAATCAGAGAAAAGGCCATGAGCTTCATTATGCTAGGGGTCATTTAAACCCAGCAAAGAGCTTGAACTCATGGAACGGCTTACAGATGTGCAGCGCCAACGTGTAACCTGCTGTGTCATGCGTTTACACTCGATTCCAGACATTTGTAAGGAATATAAAAGTTTATTTATTCTGCTCCCCATCCCTGCCATAAGAAGTCAACATCTTTCCAAAGCATCCCTCTCGCTGATATTATTCTGCCCTTAACACGTCCACTGTTAGGGTTAGGGTTATGTGGAAGAGTGATACCTGACTAGGCCAGTAGAAAGGGATCCCACAGGTGGTGTATTGCATTTATTTTGAAACTTTAACAGGAATATTTGTGCTCTGTTTAAATAACAGTGACTGTAAAGTGGATGCAGCTGTGTGTGTGTGTGCGTGTGTGTCTGTGTTTATGTGGGTGTATGCGTGTGTGTTGTCCCCTGACACCATGGGTAGATCATGGGTATATTCTGCTGTATTAAGAGGCCTCTTAATGCAGCAGAAAGCAAACAAAGCTGATACAACATCCTCATTTAGTTTGCATGAATTCTGGCCACAGTTGAGCAAACACGCACATACACATGCAGAGACTTAACCACACACACACAAACACACACACACACCTGCAGGGATAGGAAGGGAGGGGAGGCATGCTGGTAGCCAGGTTAACTCTAAGATAGATTGAAAGACAGATGGACAGGCCGACAGACAAAAAGCCGTAACTGTCCCAAAACTCCCGGTCAGTGTGTATTTTTTCCAGACTAGCATCAAGTTTTCTCAGAAACCCACATATTGTATACAGATGCATTTCGAGTGTGTGCCTCTATGCAAACTTTTGTGGCTTGGAGGCTAAAGAGAAACCTGCCACCACAGATCAACAGCCACCACAGATTTGGTTAAACATTGGATGCAGGCTAAGTTTGGAACACTCCATAAACATACACACTTCCATCAGAAATAATCACAATCACATGCTCCAGCAAACGCACAAATGGATTATTCCACATGGACATGAGTCAGCTTGCAGTCTCATTGGCAGAGCCACCAAGTATCAGAAACATCCAGTGTCTCAAACTTATTCTTTAGGTCAGAAGTGCGCTGGCCAGTTGCGACCCATGTGCCGGTGGGAAAGCACACGCACACTGGGGTGAGAATGAGCGATGAGACCTGACGTCCTTGGGCTGCATGGCCTCATGAACCCTCCTCATTGTCCTTTCTCTCTCTCTCTCCCTCTGTATATCTCTGTCTCTGTCTCTGTCTCTGTCTCTGTCTCTGTCTCTCTGTCTCTGTCTCTGTCTCTGTCTTGGTTTCAGTATGTCTCTGTCTCTATCCGTCTCTCTCTCTCTCTCTCTCTCTCTCTCTCTCTCTCTCTCTCTCTCTCTCTCAGCTCAACCCACCGTAGCCTCACTACGGGGGGAGGGCCTCCTCTCCGACATCACCCAGCCTATGAAGACATGGAGGGAAAGTAGCCATAGAAATGGTTCATGCTGTACAAATGGAGGGACGATAGGCAGTCGGCACAGCTGGCCCTTGCATATATGGTTGAAGTGGAGTGTACGACATTAGAATTCATACGCCGAGTGTGAACACACATGTTCTTTGTTTGCATGTTTGTGGCCTGTAAGGAAGGTTAACAGACAGGCAGACAGACAGACAGACATAATGGGGAAAGTACAAAAAAGATACAGAATGTTCTGTACCTTGCGTTTGGGGTTGCAGTGACGTGTAGGATAATGGAATTCACACCCAGAACGCAATGGGAATGCAACGGGTTTCGGTGTTAAATGCACATGAGCTGTAAAACAGTCAGAGACAGACAGACAGACAGACAGACAGACAGACAGACAGACAGACAGACAGACAGACAGTTTTTGGAAAGATACAGAATGTGCAGAATGAAAATGATAGACAACAGCTTGCTTTTGCGTGCGGTTGGAGTGACATTAACGAGAACAAGCCTTACGCAGCGGGAACACAATACGTTTCTTGCTTACATGCATGTGACATGCAAGAGGGACAAAGAAAGACACACTTTTCAACAGTCTTGTGGGCATTCGAGTGAGAGAATGCTGACCAAGGGGTTCTGGGATCAAGGCAGATGTTTATCAGGTAATGACATTCAATCCTCCCATTTAGTGGCGGTATGCACCACATTCATGCCAGAGAGATGGACATGGTCCTATCTGGTTTCAATTAAAGATCAAGACTAGTCCCTTGCAAAGCTTTCAACCTTGAACCCTGTTGGTTTAATTCACTCACGACAATGGAGAGGGCCATCAAGGTCAATAAAAGCACACATATAGTGCAGAGGCAAACGCTTGTCCCATGGAAGTTCATTGAATACGCACACACGGACACACATAATGGCACACAAACACTGGCACACGCACACACACACACACGCACAAAGAAACACATCCCCGTCAGTATCCTCGTAAAAAACGGATGCATGGGTGAACAATGCAAGCACTTGTCAGGGGGTACACAGGAAGGGGGAGCTGAGGGTGTCAGCACAAACTCATGCACACATCACACACAACACGGAGACACACACACGCACACACACACACACACACAGACACACATATGCATACCAAACACACACAGACACATGAGCACACACACACACTAGCAAACACAAGCACGCACGCACGCACGCACACACACATACACCGCCTTAACAACCCTGCATAAAAGTAGACACTTCATCAAGGACCCTTTCTGTGTTGTGTCCGCCCAACAAGTCTTCCCCAGTCTGTAATATAACCTTTAATGGGCCCCTTTTCAACCCGGGGCTGTAGTAGTATAGGAATCCAGTCTGTTTGGCCTAATTCCTGCTTTCTCTCGCTCCGCTGGCCCTTAAACAGCCCAGCATAAGGTGGCGTGCGCCCTGTCGTTTATTTAACCATGACTCATTTATTTTATCCAAACCCCTCCGTCTTCCACATTTCTAATTCCTTCTTTGTTCGATGTTCTTCAGGGACCCAGCTGATGGACTGATCCGGCTATTGTGGAGGCTGGACCACAACGAAGGCGTCTGGTGCTTGAAACCAAATCGGCTGAGCCGAGGTTTCATCCTAGTGATGTTGTGATTTGTGTGAACGCAAACAAATCGCTGTGCTTGTTGGACTACTTCCCATATCATGTTATGAAAGAATCATGTCAGCTGGTATAGGTAAACAGTGGGGAAAGGCATGCGCTTGTGCGTGTGTGTGTGTGTGTGCGTGTGTGTGTATGTGTGTGTATGTGTGTTGTGCTTAAAGAAGCTAGAGATCCTATGCCATCACATGATTGGCTAGAAAGGCTAGTAAGGAAGAAGGAGGACTGAAGCATGCAGGAAAGATGATAGAGATAATACTTAAAACACCAAGTTGGCTTTATACAAGTACTAAATAACAGCTGGACTGGTCCCCTGGTTGTCGTTCAGCCTCACGTGTATCAGCATCACCTGCAAATCCAATGCTGAATGGGGTGCTACACAATACCAACTGCAGACGGCAGTGGCTAGCTATAGCACAAGGCCTGGGATACTTGTGACCATTGTTTATTTGGCAGGGTTCAGGCTAACCAAAGCAATGACTTCCGTCTTTCCTAGAAACCACCCTCTGAGTAATTCACTCATACACACAGTTGTGTGTGTGGATGAGTTTGAGTGTGTGAACGAGTGTGAGTGTGTGTGTTTTTGTGTCTGTTTGGGTAGGCGCTCATTTGCTGTTTATTAAACGGAGAGTTCCTTCCTCGATTCTGATAGCTTGAAGATATTGTCCAACAATTCATTTTTGCATGACCGTGCCGCCAACTTTAATGAATGCTAGCCTTTGCTGCTTGCACTGGCTACCATTTTTCTGTCTTCAGGAACCATATTGTTGGCCGGAAGAATAATGATTTGATGAATCCTACTACGTAGTTAGTCTATAGTGAACGTTTTAGCATACGCATGTTATGTGTGCTGTCCCCTAGTTTTCTAGAATCACGGTAAACCATGGCTTCTCGTGGCTTACTGCTTAATTATATTGCACCCTTATTACAATTCTAGAACTAACTCACAATGAACTACTCAGTTGTTTGAGAGCGGTTGGAGAGCTGAAAGATGCACCTTGTTTGTGTTTGCAAGGCTTACAGTACAGAATATGAAAGGAAATGAAGGAATTTATCCCTGGCAGAGACTCCATTATTTTCATAGCCAGATGTTGCTATTTATTGGTGGTCTTTTAATTTCCTTTATAATAATCTAGGTTTAACTGAGAATAATCAAGGAATGGGCAGGACTCTATACCTCCAAACTACATAACAAAAACAATCCGCAAGTCTGTCTGTGTGATGATCAACGTACCCTATACTCTATATTCTCTATACTATTCTCACGCTCATCTTTTATCCACAATCAGATTTCAGAAATCTTTCGAATATTCCTCTTTAAATCATAGGTCATCTTCATCCAGCTAGTGTCTTGCACTACCATGTCCCCGTTATTTAACCTGATAAAGCCACACTCAGGAAGGATGGCTGTGTTTTGATTGGTTGTATCTCTGATATGTGTGTTCAACTACCATTTCTCTGTGGAAACCTAGAGCTACAGGGGGGTTGGTGTCTCCATCTAACAACTGGGTTGGGCACGTCGGTCAGGCCTTATAGGAACCAACACCCTAACAATCTCTGTGACCAGACTCTGTGAACACACACACACACACACACACACACACACACACACACACACACACACACACACACACACACACACACACACACACACACACACACACACACACACACACACACACACACACACACACGCACACACACACACACACACACATGCATGCATGTACAAAGAAACTTCTGGCTATATTGAGAATGGTATCTGATTACTAGGAGAAAGGAAGAATTATTGGTTGTACAAAACACATTTAATTTGAAAGCTTCCGTCTTTCAAACGTTTCCTGGAAACCTAACATGTAGCCTAAATTTAAGTACTAAATTACCGCAAACCCTTGTCCTCTGAATCCATTTTCAGGTTCTTCCCTCTTTCAAGGGATTTGAGGGTGAATAGTTTCAAATAAATCAGTCAATTATAATGTTTCTCAAAATGAGAAACATTATATATTGATATTCAACCACTGGATGGAGTAGCAAAACATTTTAGTCCTAAATGAAATCAGATAATCATCAAGATATATCTTCTATCTATCTATCTATCTTTATTTTTTTTATGTTTATGAGAGAAATATAAAACTCAGAAGAATGCCAAGAGACATTGTGCCATCCTTTGTTACTCAATTGTTTTTGTCATTGCTCTATTCTGCATACTTTGTCAATAATGGCTGGCCAATGGGAGAAGAGGCTTTAAAACAAGCCCATCCGTCACACAAAATATCGTGTGAGATACAGCCTTGCGTGTTCGGACCCCGAAGAACGTGTGGCTCCTGAGGAATCTTGAGCAAAACACACCCAAGGCTAACACAAAATTATTTTCGGGGAAGTAAGTTACAGAATCAGTTTACATTTCTACATTCAATAAAATTTAGAATGTGCAAATGTAAAAACTATACTTAAAGAATCTTTGACCTTTAAGAAAATCTAGCTTATATGTTAGTATTTATTAAAATGTAATGATAATATTATTCATAATAGTAATACTGATAAAAATATTATAAAAAATAACGAGTAGCCTAAAACCAATAAAGAAGATCATTATGATGATTTCATGATTATTATTTAGGCCTGTAGGATTATCATTATCATCATTCTTTTTTTATCAGGTGTCCCCGAGATCCGAAACCCCTTATTATTTATGTGTTTATCATTATTGTCATTATGTAGATCTAAGTCCAAGCCCTTTTCAAAGCAAGAAGACCGCGGAACACTGTCCGGGACGTCTCGTGGGATTGCCTAAGCAATTTGGGGGTTTGGACAAAGTTCCGCCCCCGCCTATTCCGCTCAAGCCAATAGCAAGACGGCATTCAAATGAGCCACTCATAAAGATAACTTGAATCGGGCTCCTTGACAGTCCACAAAAAGTAACGTACTTGACCGCATGTGCCTATTCCACCTTCTGACCTGGGAACCTTGTACACTTGTGCCCCGACCAATCGATACTTGATGAAAACGGTTTAACACAGGCATACCCCCAGTGAGATTTGTTTTTTAATCCATACTTCGCCAGAAAAGAAAACCCCTCTAAATAATATGGGAAAGGGAAATTTACATTTCTTAACGGTTTGGATAATTTTGGCACAAATTCTTGCAACTTTTTCTTCCAACACTACTGTCGTTTATGGTAAGTTTGATTCATTTTTTTGCAAATTTCTTTGTTGATACTGGTGAGCATCCTTGATAAGATTAAGCTTGGTTGTGCTGTGGACAGAAGTGAACAGTTAAATTACGGGAACCCGCTTAATTGCAGGCCGTGAGTATCGGGACCCTCAGGCAGAAGATCTCTGAAGCCCCTTGTGATAGACTTCATAGTGATCAAAGGGAGGACTATATGGAGGAGCGCTCTCCAGCTCCTTTTAACATTTTCCCTTGGAGACTTGCATGGCCTGTTTTAGGTTATTTTTCTAAGTAGGGGCCCACTATAGGAGAGTTGACTGTATTCCAGGACCACGTTTTACCCATTCTCCCAGTGCATTTCTTTGATCAGCCGTTGAGCAATCCATTGTAAACAAAATGTTTTTTGGCGGCGATCCAGATTCTTTCCAGATTGGCTGCAGATTTTATATTTACTTTCAGTCGTTTGTTGAAATTAACCTTGCAGGGGGTACAACTAGAACTGAAGGGGGCGACAAGTTACTGTTTGGCTGTGAAGCGACTGCTTTGACACTGGCGTTTCCATATTTTAGTGTATAAATGAATCAAGATGTTAGACCGAGCAAATCTATTAAAAACAGTAGACTGTGTCTATTGAGGATTAATCACGCAGACATAACGTGTTATTGGCACATGAGCTGCTCGTTTCTTCATAAAAAGCGCAATTGGTTTATTGAATAGGCCTACTTGTAATCTTAGCGTGGAAAAATGCGCAGAATTGCGCGCAGAATTTGCGCGCGCGTCCACTTTGCCGTGTCAACAAAAGCATATAACGTTGCTATATGTTTTCATCCGACCCGCTTAGACAACAGCACTGTGACTGCAACTCCAGTGCCCACTTCCGACCAATGGCTGTTAGACTACACCGGCATCGTATCCAAGTTCTCCCTGCGCACAGCGGACGAGCCGGAGGATGACCTGTGTTACATTGTCCCCGGAGAGCGGGACACCATAACGGAGTGTGAATTCAACCCAGAAACGCAGACCTTCGTCATCATCCATGGTTGGACGGTACGTTGAGTTGGAGTCCCATCACATTTATGATATCATTGTATTGGCGACGTGAATTACATACCAAAGTGATCTGCAGCAAGGTTGAACGTTTTTTTTTGTTGCCTCGGGTGACTTATGGGACGTTTTGTTTGATAATGATTGACTAAGAAAGAAAAATGAGTCCAAATTCTGATGAGTCAATGTAGTAATAACGGCAGAAAAAAAAAGCAAAAAAGTTAGAATAAATCAACAGTTATTATGAGCAGCCATTAATTGATAACTGACTTCATGTTCTCTGTGGATTTGTGTGTGTGTGTGTGTGTGTGTGTGTGTGTGTGTGTGTGTGTGTGTGTGTGTGTGTGTGTGTGTGTGTGTGTGTGTGTGTCTGTGGGGGTGTGGGTGTGTGTGTCGGTGATTCCCTTGCGTGTGTTTGTGTGTGTGGTTGGTTGGGCGTTTGTGTGATTCCCTTGCATGTGCATGCATTGATGTGTCTGTGTGGTCTTGCATGTGTGTGTGCGCGTGCATGTGTGTGTGCATGTATACGTGTATCCGTGTGTGTGTGTGTGTGTGTGTGTGTGTGTGTGTGTGTGTGTGTGTGTGTGTGTGTGTGTGTGTGTGTGTGTGTGTGTGTGTGTGCACGTATACGTTTGTGTGTGTGTGTGTGTGTGTGTGTATCTGCGATTGTACTGGACAGGTCACAGGGATGTTTGAGAGCTGGGTGCCCAAGCTGGTGTCGGCTCTCTTCAACCGGGTGCCCAGTGCTAATGTGATCGTGGTGGACTGGCTGACCAGAGCCAACCAGCACTACCCCACCTCGGCCGCATACACCAAGCTGGTGGGCGCGGACGTCGCCAAGTTCGTCACCTGGATACAAGTGAGTAGACATTAGCGCAACACTTTTTATTTTTATTTTCATCTTTTTATTTGGGATGGGTGTACAACATCCACAAAGTGTACACAGAATATCCGTAATATCCCTTCCCTCCATCTTCATAAAACACATGCATTCATACATGCATATCTGCACATAGGCCAACATGCATGCCCTTATACAAAACACACTCAGTATATACACAGAACAACAAAAAAAACCTGCGTGTGTTGTGGTTACATCACCTGTTCCTACCTATCAAGCTGAACCCGTTATGTTCTGATGACGAAAATGATCATTTTTCATCATCATGATATTTGATCAATTATCAATCAATATATACATATATTGCTAACTGATAAACCTGGGGCCTTTGAAGCCATTCGGGCTGTAAGCCAGGGACTGGGCTTGTAGCTTGGGATGTGATGTCGTCATCTGTTGTCACTTTGGGTATTTCTTCCTTCTGGTTGTGATTTTACACGGCCAATAAAATAAGTCTTTACGAGCGTGTTTCTCAGTCACAACCGCCTGCCATCCTGAAATGCACCAGTTCCTTTGATTCATCTTGACTGTGAAGTTGGAAGGACGTGGGCTTTTTATATCTCGACAACTCTAGAGCTCTTTAGAGCTTGCATGGCCTTTGCAAAGGAAATGGTCCAACCCAAACACTAAACGATCCTTTAGCCTGAATCTAGCTCCAAACGTAAGCTTGGATGCAGACGATCCATGGGCTGGCGCCATGCCTGGTACATGCATCCACTTCAAAGCAGGGGATTTGGGCCGTAGCGAGAGAAGATTGATGATCTTTTTAAGTGTTTTAAGGGTTTTATTCACTGCGATCTTCTCTTGGCTCTCCTGTCCAGAATGAGTTGCAGTTGCCCTGGGACAAGATCCATCTGTTGGGCTACAGTCTGGGGGCCCATGTGGCCGGCATTGCTGGAGACCTGACCAAGCGGCAGATCAGCAGAATCACAGGTGAGGCGGGAGGCCGCGGGTCACACGGATTGCATTCCTCCGGAGGTCCTGCGGTCCTCTCTGGGGACGAGCGGTGTTGGATCCCATGTGCCATCTGCTGACCCAAGGTCATTCCATGGCGACGCATGCAAAGAAGTTATTTACATATTCATCTCTTTCAAAGCCAACGTAATACCTTCATTCAAATACAGAACTAGGCAGATGACATCACCATTTTAAAGGATGTGATACTACGTAGACAAGACGATCGTCTGAATTTGAAACAAGTGGAGCATCTTTCTCGTGTGTTCAATCGTATTTAGTGGTTTTGAAATACTCACTCACTAGAAATAACTTCCTACGGTATCATTCTGTAAATCCTACAGCAGGCCTATTCAACTTGCGGCCCGTGGGCCGAATTCGGCCCTTCTTATTTATTTTCTGGCCCGCAAGAGGTTGCGTGTCCAAAATATGTAAGGTCAAAAATTTTTATAATGATGCAATTAGAAGTGAAAAAGAAAGGAATGCGTCTTACAAGTTTATTCCATTTAGCAGTACTATATATATTAAGTTAACACTACTTTAAGTACGATTTACTTGTAGCGATGAATTGACATTATAAGTTTTGTATGTGTGGCCCATGAACCACCAGTGGTTTTCCTTTTTGGCCCACTTCTTAAGGAGGTTGAATAGCCCTGTCCTACAGCTATGCTTGCGTAGTCCATAAAGTACTGCAGTACGGAGTTATAATCACTGCATTCAAGTCTATTATCAGACACCAGGTCAGGGAATGCTGCTCAGTGAAAAACAATCCCTCCGCTTGTCGCTGTGAAGTTGACACAGCGTTGGCATCCCTCTGACCTGCTTAGTATAATGATGTGTTTGCTGGGATCTGAATCAGCAGTGCGTTAAGTGCCCCGCAATCACTGCCTCGCATTGTCGGATCTCTGGCCCAGTTGGCTCTGTCGCCTCCCACACTCCACTGCGGTCACTGACCGCAGATAACGAGGACATCTGGGTCCTGTACGTGCCTAACCCTTGATACAGGCCTACGGGATTAGGAGAGAGGATGACTGAATATAAACGTGACCTGACCCCATTTACATTAGATTTTTTGTATCCAACATTCAAAAGCAACACATACAAATCAATTCTGGAGTGACTACAAACATCTCAAAGGCTGCACAAATATGTTTCCAATTACATTTAGGGCATTTAGCAGATGCTTTTATCCGAAGTGACTTACATTAAGTACATTTGCCAGAAGTAAGAGAAACAACAATTTTTCGCTATCTGTACAGTAAGAATGTTCATAGAACCAAGTGCCAAGCACTAACTATTGTACCCCATGTACATCAGAGATAGATAGGATAAGATGCTACACAATGCGAAGTACTCTTTTAAAAAATATAATCTGACAGCAGGATATATAATACAATATATCAGAAACAGTAGGACATGTAAGACAATATAATACAAACAACAGGATATGTAATACAATACAAACAGGATGTGTAACACAGTATAACGGTATCAACGGGATCACGTGACCGCGTCAGGGCTGACCTCCTCATCGTCCTCCCTCCTCATCGTCTTCCTCCCCCTGCAGGACTGGACCCGGCTGGGCCCACCTTCGAGCACGCCGCCAACGAGAACATCCTGTCCCAGGAGGACGCCAAGTTCGTTGACGTCCTGCACACCAACACCCGGGGCTCGCCGGACCGCAGCATCGGCATCCAGAGGTCCGTGGGCCACATCGACATCTTCCCAAACGGAGGCACCTTCCAGCCCGGCTGCGACATCCAGAACACCCTGATGGGCATCGCGTCGGCGGGCATCAAGGGCCTCCAGAGTACGTGTGTGTCTCTGGATACTGGACTGAATGTTCACGTTTACATTGAGGGCATTCAGCAGACGCTTTTTTCCCAAAGCGACTCACAATAAGTACATTTGTCTGAAGAAAGAGAAACAATATACCGCTGTCTGTACAGTAAGGATGTTCATAGAACCAAGTGCCAAGCACGTACAATTGTTAGGCTAATCCCTTACCTGTATGCAACAAAGATAGCTTGGATAGGATGCTGCACAATGATAAGTCCTATTTTTAATTGCAAGGACGTACAACATACAATGAGTGCGTACGTTAAGGGGGAGGCTTACTGAATACTGAGTACTGATGATTCCCCCTCCCCTGTATTATGGAGTCTTATATCTGATATAATTCTGTTAAGTGCTATATTTAACATGGCTAGTCTAATAACAAATCCACCTGCTGTAAAGAGACGTCTCACCATTCCAATACACTCCAAGGTTGGTTATCACAGCTTTGTCATTCGTTGAGGTAGAAGTATAGCGAAGTTCACAGGACCCGAATCGCCACCCAGCGTGTTTGCCTCCATCTGACACACAGCTGTTCAGCCATCTCCCAGCCATGAAGGGGGAAATCCCCCCCCCCTTCCAGGGTCTCTCCGTCATTAGTCCCACGTTACTTTCAAGTCCAGAAGTCCCACCGTCTGATTCGGGGGTCCGAGTCTCACGCTGCTCTCTCTCTCTCTCTCCTGACGCAGACATGGACCAGCTGGTGAAGTGCTCCCACGAGCGCTCCATCCACCTGTTCATCGACTCGCTGGTCAACGCCGACCAGCAGAGCATGGCGTACAGCTGCAACACGCAGAGCGCCTTCAACAAGGGCCTCTGCCTCAGCTGCCGCAAGAACCGCTGCAACAACCTGGGCTACAACGTCAAGAAGACGCGGTCCACGCGCAGCACCAAGATGTACCTGAAGACCCGCGACATGATGCCCTACAAAGGTAAGGGGGGGGAGGAGGGCACCTGGGGGGTTGGGCTGGGTTTGATGGCGGGGGGGGGGGGGGCGAAGTCCCTTATGGTTCGATAGCATTTACGTTTACGTTCAGGGCATTTTAATCCAAAGCGGTTTACTATGAGTAAAATTGGTCAGAAGAAAGAGAAACAACAATATATCGCTGTCGATACAGTAAGGATGTTCATAGAACCAAGTGCCAAGCACTAACAACTGTTAGGTTAACCCATTCCCTGTATACAACCAAGATCGGATAAGGTGCTACGCAATGCTAAGTGCATTTTTTTTCAACTCTCCACGTCCTTCAAACTACCTGTAGGTAGCAGGATTGGGCTACCTCCTTAATGACGGGTTTCTGAAGTCGCTTCGGTAAACAGTCAATAATACTTATATCAGAGTATTATATATAGTGTTAGTGGTGGAGCGTATAACGTGGGATTAATTTTGTCAGTCATCTAGATAAAAACCGGATAACCCCATTAGGAACACCGTTAAGAACCCACTGGAGGCAATTAGCTGTTGCTACTGTTGTTTATTCTGGCGTATACTTAAGTGTGTTGAACTGGATTACTGTAAGCCGAGTTAATGAGTGTGCATTCTGCAGCCACAGTAAGTGGCATCAATATTAATTGTAGGCCGTGTTTTGACGTAATCTGTGGTAGCAGCTCCTTAGAATGGGAATTCCGTTCAAAGTTACAATAAGGGGCG
This sequence comes from Gadus chalcogrammus, assembly GCF_026213295.1. Taxonomy (NCBI): domain Eukaryota; kingdom Metazoa; phylum Chordata; class Actinopteri; order Gadiformes; family Gadidae; genus Gadus; species Gadus chalcogrammus. Next base: position 27,723,213 of record NC_079423.1, read on the forward strand.
CCTCCGTTGGCTCACCGGGTAGAGCGCGAACCATATCGGCTCAGCCCTGAACGTAGCGACCCTGGTTTGAATCCTGCCCGTGGTCTTTTGCTGAATGTCCCCCCCTCTCTCTCCCATACCTTCCCCTCCGTCTCACTCTATAATAAAGCATAGGTAGGTAACAATGAAAAAATTGCACATTTACACATTGTGAATGTGTGGCTACATGCATGTCAACGACTACGCACACTGACGTGGTACACAAACATTGATGATCCTCTTTACTGTATATATATATATGATATTTAACCTGTGTCATATGCACACATACCACGTGCTCAGAGGGAACGTGGATCAACAGCCTTTTCTCCATAGGGGCACGGCGGTAATGTTATGGTCAGGTGTAGATTGTGTTGACAGTGTAACAACAGGGATGCGTCAGAGTGGGGAAGGTTTTCTGACCACGTGAGGAGAGCAGAGATCATGAGTATTTCAGTGTCTGGCCGGGGGGAAGGTTGGTTAAGAAATCGGACACCACACATGCATGTGATCCGCTCTGGCCACGGAAAGGTGCTTACACTTGCAGCAGCCTATCACTTTGCAGGTCACGCGCACTAAGTTGTATATAATCAACCAATACCCGTGGGAAGGACGTCGGCCTCTAGCTAGGATATGAGCGTTGACATCTAGAGAAGGCTAGTGTACCAACCAAGTTCGTATTTGTTTTTTTATTATGATAAGATTATCAAAGTCTGATTTTACATACCACACTGTGATGAATTGTCGGCAAGGGGTGATTGTGTGGCACAAACAATAAGGACCAGTTATTTATATTAGCACTATTTTTACATCTATTCTTAGGAGTACTATTACTTATTGCTACAACTACCACTGCTACTGTTAATGCTGGTGAGGGAATGTTCTTGTGATAATACGGAACAGAGTGTATTCCAACAGGCTAATGTACAGTTATGGATACATATAGGGATAAATAGAAGTATCAAATTAAATCAGTATGTTGTCTCTCTCTCTCTCTGTGTCTCTCTGTGTCTTTAGTATTCCACTACCAAGTGAAGATGCATTTCTTCAGCGAGAAAAAGCTGAGCTTCACCGAGCAGCCCTTGATGATCTCTCTGTTTGGAACGCACGGGGAAAGGGAGAACATCCCCTTTCAAATGTAAATGACACACACACTCTTCGTATGTTAAACCAGTCATGATGTAACCACAACACACACACAAGCACACACGCACACACATGCTGCACACGGAAGCAATAGTCCAGTGGTCAGCATTTCCATTGGTCATCCATCTCTAGTCTGTGCTAAAATAGAAAACTCCAAAACTCATTGGGATCAAACACACACATGCACACGCACGCGTGCGCGCGCACGCACACACACACACACACACAAGCATGCCGATCTGCGTCACACACATGCAGGCATGTGTTTGACGCAGACCGGCATGTTTGTGTGTAGCGCCCTGGGAGCTAGTGTGTTGTGGTGTGTGTGTGTGTGCATGTATGTGTATGTGTGTGTGTGTGTGTGTGTGTTATATGTGGGGCGGCAGTAGCTGAGGAGGAAGAGCGGGTTGGCTGGTAACCGTAAGGTTGTTAGTGCGATCCCCGGCTCCTCCTAGCTGAGTGTCGAGGTGTCCCTAAGCAAGGCACCTTACCCAAACTGCTCCCGATGAGCTGGTCTGTCGTTTCGCATTGTTGACTCCGCTGTTGGTGTGTGAATGTGTGCATGAATGGGCGAATGTCAGGCAATATTGTAAGGTTCCTTGGATAAAGCGCTTCATACATGCAGTCCATTTTTACATCACTACTCTTCCCACGCCTGCAGCCCGACCCTGGAGGGGAACAGCACCGTCTCCTTCCTGCTCACCACGGACACGGAGATCGGGGACCTGTTGATAGTGAAACTGCGCTGGGAGAAGGACAACTTCTTCAGCTGGTCTGACTGGTGGGGCCGGAGCAAGTTCCACATCCGCAAGCTTCGCGTCAAGTCCGGCGAGACCCAGTCCAGGTACGGTTGCCGTTTTGGTCACCGTCGTCGTGTCCGTTATGTCAATAGAAGGCTGTCTATTGATCGGCCAAGCGCTTTTATCCAAAGTAGATAGATAGATAGATAAATACATTATTGATCCCCAGGGGGGATCAATTCAAAGTCACCTTCGCTTTAACATAACACACAACATACACATACAACATAAGAAAGATAATAAAATAATTTAAAATAAAATAAAATAATCCACATGGATAATATGGACAATAAAATATCTATAAAATATAAAAGATATGCTTTGGAAAAGTGATTGTGGTTGAATTTCTTTTTACGGAGCGTCCGTGTTCTAACCCCTAAATGTCTGCTTCGGTGTGAACCCCCCTACCCACTAGACACTCGGCCCACAAAAGCATTCCATAGAATGGGATGGACTATGGATCCACAGGGTTTGTCGTTTTTGGTTGTGGATTGTGGACAGACGCTCACGTTTGGTGTGTGATTTCAGGGCGATCTTCAGCTCAAAGGACGGCGAGTTTGCTTTCATGATCAGAGGCGGTGAGGACGCAGTGTTTGTCAAGTCAAAAGACGACAACATGAACCGCCAAGAGAAGCGGTAAGTTGCGCTTCTTGAGCAGTTATGATCATTCAAGCTCAGAATCAAAGTACAATCATTGTTAATTATTGTTGTCCCTTCTTTCCCACAGGATGCACAAGCGGAAAATGCAAGGCACCCTTTTTGGCCAGAACGACGCCTAACTGTCCTTGAATCCACTCCCCACTGCAAATCATCTCTCTACACACAGAGCCAAAGAAGGACAGGATCAAGCAAAGGAAAACTCACACACATTCAGGATGTTGGCGTTGAGATGAAGATGGCCAGTGTTACCTCGCCAACCCCCGAGTTGAACTGACCGTGTCCTCCTCCATTTTCCTTCGGGACAAATGTGCTCCGTTCGTGCTTTCTTGTCTGTATGACTTCCTTTCTACCTTCTACGTCCTGGACAAGTGTGAGAAACGTCCTCTTCAAATGACAATACAATGTTTGCGACTTCAATCTTTTGAGTAACTTCTGAAGCATATATTTTGTAGTCATTTGGTTTAAAGCCTGTGTAGCCACTCTATGTTTTGTTTATAACATTTCTTGATGATGTGTTTTGTGTACCATGTCAAATTGGTTCATTTAGATATGAATGATTCAGAGTGGTAGACATCACAACTGTATTTTATATTGTACACGCTGTAGGAACATCTCTCTCTTTTCATGACCACTGCCAACAATCAACAGGGACCAAAGATGTTGCTACTATCCACTGAATGAAACGAGCATCACACTCGCTTCTGTAAATAGATAGTTTGTTCCCAATCAGTATTACATACATATATATATTTTGATATATAAATATATATTGATATGAGTTATATGCAAATATCCCATTTTTTTTTATCATTACTTACTGGTTAAGTGCATTTGGTTATTTTGTTTGGCACTGGTCACTTTAATTGCAAGCTCCCCTTCAAGCTGAAATATCCCATATCCTTTGCAATGATGACTAGATGGATTCTGTATTTTTTGGCGATGGACGATCAAATTGAAACACTGTTTGCTGTGAGAAAAGTAGGTAATTTGGCTTGTGCTAATCACTGTGATTACCAAATGCATCCAAATGTAATCTAAACTAGTTGAACTTATATAAAGCACAATTGACAAAAACACCCTCTTTGTCTCTGAAATGTTAAACTCGGCTAAGTTGTTCAACGTTTTCAAACAAGCCGTACATACCTGTGATGCACTGTCCTTCATAGCTTTTTCTTCCCAAGAATATTTCATATTCTATTTATTGAATGTACCTGTATATATTTGTATATTAAGCTGTAATATATTTTGACAAGTTGACTTTGCCGTCTTGTTGTTTGTTCAAGATGCAACATTTTAGGAATTACTGCACGGTTTGGAAGAGTTGTCAAATTGTGCTCTTGGACAGTTTTGGATGACACTTAAGGGAAAATATACAGTAAACTGTATTAAGAAAAACTGATGTTTTTCAATAAATAAATATATTTATTTTGAAACTCATAGGCTTTTTGATATTAAAGCTTAATTTAAATATCCAAACCACTCTTAAGATTTAAAACTTTAGCAGGCAACCAATAAGTGTCTGAAAAATCACTTTCTTGCAATCCTGTTCAAAGTGAGCCTAAATATCATAATAATGTCATAATAGCAGAAAAACTTGTTCTGGCCTTGACAGCCCCTAAAAAAACGGATATACTATGAGGAAAGGGCTTCATTTTCTTACAAGAGGCAGGTGGAAACAGGGAGCATTGATAATTGTACAGCTCTAAATTGACCCATCATTAAGTTCCAACTAGCCCCTGTACTGAAGTGAAGTAGAGGAGAACACTTTGGGCTCCAATTATCCCTTCTGAAAACCATTCCTATAAAAGGGAACATAGCTTTCAGCTAACTCTTACATTCAAAACAAGTTGTGCAATAGTTTCGTGCTTCTTATTCCTTGAGTTGGGGATTAGTTCCCTGGAAAAAAGCCCAATATCGCAATGGCTGCAAAGAAAATCAGCAAAAAAAGCAGAACTATTAATTCATCCTGCCAGCCTTAAATTCGGGCGAACAGCTTTCTGCGAAACATAGAATTAAACTTTAAGCAGTGATGGGGAAGGGTTGTGTAACAAAATAGCTAAAAAATGATACAGTTCCAGAGGCACAAAGTAGAACCACGATCAGAGTTGAGTTGAATTTGACCTACACTCTTTCTCCCTGCGGTCATTGGGAAAACACAATTGTCCCCATGACTTTCTGTGTGTGACGGAAAACTGCTGTTGAGTCCACAAAGTTCAAAGAGAGGACTTTATAAGCAAACACTGTATCATGCTGGATAGAGGCCTGTCCGGGAACTACAACTTTACGGGTGTTGGGACTATAGAAACTTAAATTGAAACATCATATTGAAACATGTTATTGAAACATCATATTGAAAAATGTTATTCGAAACGCAATTCAAAACATGCTGTTCACATGCTTGCAGGCACTTGAATAGTCAACAGAAAATGCTAGCAAAAAGCAGAGCGTTTGTATTACTTAGGCAAGTGCAGCCCTTAGTTACACTACATTTAGTGGGAAGGCATGGTCGACTGCCAGCCAAATGGTTCTGAGTTTGATCCATATTAGATGTCGCCTACCTGCAGGCATCATTGAGCATGATACCTTGATACTTACATGCAACATTATGACCTGTAGTATAATTCACAGTAAATTGCTTTGAATGTAAGTGTCAACTGAATTACTAAATACATTTACCATATAGCACTAGACATCGTCTAGACGGGAAAGATGAGATAACTGATAAAGGACAAATCAAACAAAGTTTTTATTTTAAATACTTGCAATGTCTGCCAAAGTGAATTATCCATCCTGATTACACGATAAATAAAAGCATGGAAGAGCATCTACTTTAGGTGTGGTTGGCACCATATATCATTCCAGGAATGGGTGTTACTTCAATTAGGCCTCACCTGATTCATACGATAGACCCAACATGTCTGCATTGATGTTCCAGTGGGGCCTCTTGATTGTATCATCACCTTAATTGCATCATTTATTGGCAATGACCCACTGCCTAAGCCAATATCGTCCTTCTCCAAAGACAATGGAATCACGCGCCCCAAAAGTGACTTCATTTGTTTTCCCCGGTCCATGATTGAACCTTACGAAGAAGCCACCACAATATTCTCAGAAAAACATTAGAACACAAAGACCTTCTGGAGCCATTTGGAACAACCGTTGACGGGAACTGTGTGTGTGTGCGTGTGTGTGTGTGTGTGTGTGTGTGTGTGTGTGTGTGTGTGTGTGTGTGTGTGTATGTGTGTGTGTGTGTGTGTGTGTGTGTGTGTGTGTGTGTGTGTGTGTGTGTGTGTGTGTGTGTCTAAACTGCATGCAGTGCGTGTTAGGTTGTGTTTAATGTGCAGCACTGTGTGTGTGTGTGTGTGTGTGTGTGTGTGTGTGTGTGTGTGTGTGTGTGTGTGTGTGTGTGTGTGTGTGTGTGTGTGTGTGTGTGTGTGTGTGTGTGTGTGTGTGCTGGCAGTGTGACTCCCTTTTGGTCACACATGTTGAAACATGCATGCATTTCAAGGCAAACACTGTTCCTGTGGTGTACTCAAAGGGACAGAACTCAAGACAGCTTTAATCGATGTCATCTTTCATATTTAGATAACAAATACTTTTAGTGCCAGGGGCTATCCAGTTTCATGATAATGAGTTTATGTAATATCTGTCCTGGCGACAGTCACACGCAGGTAGGGCTGAGTGATCGAGATGGATCGATTCACGAAAACAATTACAAGAACTGCATTTACAAATCCAAACATCTGCTGAGGGGGGAATTAAGGAGGAAGGAGCTTCTCTGCAGCCCATGTTCTTGGAAAGAGTGGGAGTGGACATTTCTCTCAATGTCATTACACCACACAACAATCATGCAATATGCAGAAATAGGCTAATTTATTCATATCTTATAACACAATATAACTTTGTTTAATTATTTTTTTGGAATATTATGCCCGATATCCTGATAAAATATATAGACGATCGCACCGTGATTTATACCTCTAATCATTGGTGGAAGCGAGGTGATTTTGGTAGATCAGTTCATGCTGCCTACTTACATCCATTGCCTGGGTCCTAGAAAAGCAACCTAAAGAATGACTTCATACCTCTGCGGCTGGGTAGTGTGATCCTGCCTCCCCTGACCCCGCCTACTACCATAATAAATCCATGCTATCAACAATCCTTCAGTCACAACAATAGGTCAACCTAAATTGCTGCATTGTGCTTTACCCTTGCAAAAGTGTCCTCTGTAGATACTACTTCTAATACTGCTCATACGTTTGGCCTAATTGCCTACTTATGATTAATAAACCAACTGTTTATATACACGTGTATGTATAATTAGATCAAGTCAAAATTATTCTTTTTTTTTAGCCTTTTATCTAATGAGGAAGAGAGCAATAAGAGGCAATAAAAATACACAGGCATAATCAAGAAACTCCAACTACAAGGTATGCCAAGCCGTAAAAGTGTGTAATTATTGACTTTTGCCGTATTTTTCCATGACCCCGCCAGAGAGACCAATTGGTTTCAGCAGAGCGACGGGCTGCTATTTAAGAACCCGGGAGTTCAAGGTGGCTCACATATCAGCGGGACACGCGCGCACACTACGCACCGGAATCGCTCCTTAACAGAGGAATACGTCTGAACCCGTTTTTCGCTCGTTTTGATTGGTTAAACATTTCAGGAAAGCATTGCTCTGGTATTTGGCTGCTTAAAGCATCAGTTTTCAAAGCAATGAAAGGGTGGCCGGTTCGATGTCTTTACTTTCTGGTGTTGAACGCAGCTGTGCAGAGTGTGACGTCCTTGGAAGAAGAACTCAGCGATTCTATTTTTGGTAAGCTGCCACTTAATGTACTCTTTCCCACAGATCCATCAACTCCTATGTCATAACCTATTCGTCTCGCAGATTCGCTACTCATTTTCATTGCAGAGAAAGTAGTAGCCCTGCCTACTTTAAATTGCTGGCATAAGGTCAATGTATGATAAACTACATGCATTTGCAACCATTTCTCCCCTTTTCAACAGTTTGTGATTCAAATCATGTAAATTAATGGTGGGATATGTAGTGCACTGCTTGTTAAACGTGAGCTCATGACACATTTTCAAATAAAATTTAACTTTTGAGAAGAAGTTTACTTTTACAGGGATTACGCCATCCATAATTGTGCCAACAATCATGTTGGCTGAACCTCCCTATAGGTAGACCATTATTCCCGCTGCACATACACAATCTGGTCCTATGGTTTGGAATCCCTCAGCCCAACCCCCACTCTAAATACTGCAAGCCCACTCCATCCCCCATTACATCGGCTGTTGGGCTGTCAGCTGACCAGGAGCTGTCTGCAACAGGGGCAGAACCTTCAGGAGAGATTTGTCAGCCGTGTGAAAGAACAAAGCTGAAATATCTTGCTGGTTTCTAAGGATCCCCTGTCCGAACCCCAGCAACCTTTTTGCATGGCTTCTCACTAATGTGTGTGTGTGTGTGTGTGTGTGTGTGTGTGTGTGTGTGTGTGTGTGTGTGTGTGTGTGTGTGTGTGTGTGTGTGTGTGTGTGTGTGTGTGTGTGTGTGTGTGTGTGTGTGTGTGTGTGTGTGTGTGGGGGGGTACTTCAATGAGGGGCCTAAGGGGCCCGGGGCTCCCAAGGAACCAGTCAAGTTAGTCATGCGTCACCAGATTTCCTAGCCATGAGTCCGGTTTCACACATACATGTGACTAATGTAACTTTCTCTCAAACATGACTAGGGCCTAAACAGAGCCAAATCTAGGACTAAGGACGGGTTGTACGTCATTGGTTCAGGTATTCACCGGGACTTGCTTTCATTCCCCGCCGCTAGGAAACTTCCTGGATCCTTTGAAAGACCTGTTTGAGCCGAGAGAGTTGGAGAGCAATGCCACCGCGGTTAGGTTCTCCCTTCGCAAGCCCTCCATGCCAGAGGATGACCTCTGCTACCTCACCCCTGGCAAGCCTGAATCCCTGGCGGCCTGCAGCTTCAACTCCACCTCCAAAACCTTCCTAGTGATCCACGGATGGACGGTGAGTCACAGCCCCAGCGACCACAAACCTGCTGCAGCTCGCCCCAGCCAGTTAGCCCTGGTGTTCTCGTTGAACGCCGCTATTATATCGGCGAGTCAAGCCAGAAGACAAGTTAGCCCTTGTGTGGTTCATTTGCCTTTACATTTAGGGGATTTTGCTGACGCTTTTATCAAAAGTGACTTACAACCATTCATTCACACATTCACACACCGACGGCGGAGTCAGCTATTCAGGAGCAGTCAGGGGGAGGCGTCTTGCTCAGGGACATCTCGACACTCTGCTAAGAGGAGCTGGGGATCGAACTGGTAACCTTCTGGTTACAAATCAAGCCGCCCTACCTCCTGAGCTACCGCCGTTTCAACGTGATCGCCTGTGATTCAATTTTTTATGTAAATGTCTTTGTCGTGCTGTTCCGGACAGGTCAGCGGGATGTTTGAGAGCTGGGTGTCGAAGCTGGTGTCGGCGCTGTACCGTCGAGAGCACACAGCCAACGTGATCGTGGTGGACTGGCTGGGCACGGCGCAGAACCACTACATCGTGGCGGCCCAGAGCACCCGGCTGGTGGGCCAGGAGATCGCCGGCTTCATCGACTGGATCGAGGTCAGTGCTGGAAAGGAGCTCCAACGCTTGGTCATCTCAGTCTGAGCGTAGCCAACCTATGATAGCTCCGTGACACGTCGCGAATAGACGACACACCATCACAATCACACGTCAAATGTAATCCAAATTTGACTCTTGCAATGCAAATGATGTTTTTCATAGATTCAATCAGGTGTGTGTGTGTGTACGTCATCCTCTTTCAAAACATCACCTCTCGTAGTATCCCAGGTGTGTGTTTAACGTCGTGCATTCTCACAGGAGACCACCAACATGCCCCTTGAGAACCTCCACCTCATCGGCTACAGCCTGGGGGCCCACGTGGCCGGGTTCGCGGGGAGCCACTCCACCAACAAAGTGGGCAGGATCACAGGTAAACCCACCAGCCGGAGATGTCCTCATACCATACTTCCTTCCCGACGCCGATGCCGATTCCTGAACTTTAGCATCGGCCGATACCGAGTTTATACCGATACCGCATCCAGCATGGTAACTTATAACGGCACTTGTTCTTATTAAAATTGATTTACCTGTGTCGTAAATGAGTGACGTGATGGTATCAGATTGGCGAATAGACCAGCATACTCGCCGATACCAGATACTGTATTTTTCGGCAGTATCAGAGAAATTTCCGATACTGGTATCGGAAACAACTCACCAGGTCTTTGCGCCAACACCCTATAGCATCCGTGAGAAATGCGTTGCAGGTGTACTAAGCGGTTCTCCCCCTACAGGTCTGGATCCGGCCGGCCCTGACTTTGAGGGCCAACACGCCCACCGGCGCCTCTCCCCGGACGACGCTCACTTCGTGGACGTCCTCCACACCTTCACCCGGGGCTCCCTGGGCCTAAGCATCGGCATCCAGCAGCCGGTGGGCCACGTGGACATCTACCCCAACGGCGGAGGCTTCCAGCCGGGCTGCAACCTGCGCGGCGCCCTGGAGAAGATCGCTAACTATGGATTGTTTGGTGAGGATAACCAGAGTGTCTCTGTGTGGAACGTGGTGCATTCTGAAGGATGCGAGGATGCAATGCATGCTGGGACAGCATTACTTAATGACTGATACGCGACTAAAACGTCGCAGAATAACCACCATAGAATGGCCTCTTGTGTTTAAAAGGTAATGACCCCAAAACCCCCCAACGATGACTAATCCATGGATCGAGGGGCTTACTAATACAGTAATGAGTTTATTTTGTCTTTTAAGACTTCCAGGATGGCAAGGTTTGCCTTAAGTAGGTTACGGAACTAGTGACGTCAAAACATCCTTACGTCTCCTGACATACGATGTTGGATGACGACTCAAAGGAGGCGAGACAGCCGCGGATGGCAAACACTCACAGACTCACACACGCTAATCGGGAGCTCCATGCAGCTGCACGTCATCGCTTAATCTCTCCCAGCGGCTAACCGCGTTACACTCGGACCGAACAATGCATCCATTGGCGGTTGTCGGTAAACCAGGGGCTGTGGGAATGCGGACCAGAAGGTCAGAGACGGCGTCGGCCTCACCGCAGAGTCACACAGAGATCTCCTCCACGCCGACCCCTCCTCAAGGCTTTCAGTCACCGGGGCTTGGCCATTGCCTTGAGTATTCAGCCCCCGATCACTGCAAAGTGAACAGAAGTGGCTACAGTGAAAAACGTGCTCCTAAACCGAGACTCACCCGCCCTCCCCCCCCCCCCCCCCCCCCTCTGTAGCCATCACGGACGCCGTGAAGTGTGAGCACGAGCGTTCCATCCACCTGTTCATCGACTCCCTGCTGAACGAGCAGACGGCGTCCAAGGCCTATCGCTGCGGCAGCAACCAGATGTTCGACCGCGGCATGTGCCTCAGCTGCCGCAAGAGCCGCTGCAACACGGTGGGCTACGACATCAGCAAGGTCCGCAAGGCCCGCAACGTCCAGATGTACACCAAGACCCGGGCCTCCATGCCCTTCAGAGGTACGTCCGAGCAGCACCCAGAGTTCGGTTACGACCGGTCTCATTAAAGAGTTTGGTTGGCGCAGATCCCATGGGAGTGTCACTATTGAAGTAACCGTTCTCTTTAATTTAGCTGTTCTTTGAAGCTCTCCCAACGTATAGTAGAGTCTTTTCTTCTTTTTTTTGCCCATGCAGTGTACCACTACCAGCTGAAGATTCACTTCTCCAGCAAGGTGAACCGCTCGGACATAGAGCCTTCCCTCACGGTCTCGTTGTACGGAACCAAAGGAGACGCAGAGAACCTGGAACTCAAACTGTGAGTGGCCTCCCTAGGAGATGCTGGAATGCTTTGTTTTTCGGAATGGGATTATGACTGGGATCAACGCATCAACGCATGTTTGAAAACAATTGAATTGTGTATGAATGTATGAATAGCTCCATTACCAAGTCCTTGTACACCACGTCATGGACAAAGATTTGTAGCCCAAACTCACAACTCCCCCACTACCATCCCATTCCACCTGACGCAGGAAAGAGAAGATTGCGACCAATAAGACCCACTCGTTCCTTCTGGTGACGGAGCAGGACATTGGGGACCTCCTGATGCTCAAGTTCCGATGGGAGGAGGACAACGGCTGGTCTGCCTCCAGCATGCTGAAGATGGTGTCTTCCTGGTGGTCCGGGGACCCCGACAGCTCCGACATGGCGGTTCACAGGATCCGGGTCCGAGTTGGCGAGACCCAGCAAAAGTACGTTCGTCCAACACATTTTTTCGACAAAAACTATTTTCTTGCAGTAGTGCAACAGATAAGAGTCACCGTTAAACTCAGAGTATTGTAGCGTGGTGGCATAGCTTCGTAGCACAATGAGTTGTTTGGTAAATTGAGACGTTTTCCTAGGCTAGCATATCAATCTGCCAACCGCCCTCAGCGGATGTTATCAGCGTGTAGCCTGTTTATATGATTTCTTATCCTTGTTTATTCCCTTGGTCCCTTGCAGGCTGGTGCTGTGCGTTAAAGACCCAGAGGCTCTCAGTCTGACACAGGAAATCACGTTTGTCAAATGTAGGGCTGACTGGAGGAAGACGGGGGCTAACAGCGGCACGCCCAAACGGTGAGACGGCTTGTAGACACAAGGCTAGGCACAGCAAAAGTAACGTCATCGAAAGTGGAAGACGTTCAATTCACAAACCTTTTATCTGAATTAATGTTGTTTTTCTTGAATTTCTTCTTTAGATTTACCCTAGAGAACCACTAATACCGAAGAAAAGGAGTGACCATTTTGACAAACCACAACAGCACTTAGTAAATAACTTTGTACAGTTGTTATTTAATGCCTCATGTCATATTACTGGCGTGTGTGTATATATATGTACATAAATACGTGTGTGTTATTTAAAACCAAAGGTATGTGAATAGTATGTCTTTTTTTTTGTAAAATAAGAGGTTTTTATTTAGGACAAATAACGAGATTAATAGTATAAAACCTCACCGTGACAAGATAATGTTTGGTACGTCTCGTAACTATGGTACCCACATTCTCCCACCCCCACCCTGTTGCTACGTAGGAACCTGTTTGTCAGAGTTTTTCTGAGTGGAAGCACTGAGCTGTTTCAGTAGGCCTCCATGTTTGTCATGCTTGTTTTACAAGAACGAGTGTTAGTCCTAGTGTGATGATGGATACATAACGCACGGTACATATTGTTTCCCTGCTGTGTAAAAGGGTAGTTTTATACCATTTCAGTGGAATTTTTCCCAAATCCAATTATTTTGTTATTCTTTTTACGAGGGGACACCTAAGAACATATAATCCCTCCTGCTGACATCTATTGAGTAAGACCAGCTTAATAGTTAAATTGACCACAGATGGAAACGTTGTAAAGTCAGGGTATATACGGACATTAAAGAAGGTTCTTCCTGTGGTCGTTTCCGCAGTGGGCACAGGTAGTAACACCTCTCCACACTGACATTCTTCGTTTTTATCTTTGACCCGACGGGATCAGAGCATTCACCACTGTCCTTCCCAGCCCTGTGGCGCTGAGGAAAATGTTTGTGTGCCTTAATGTAAACCTTTGCCAGATGTTGCTAGAGGAGGTGCCTCATATCCAAGAGCTTTATTGCCGCTGCATGGCCGTCAGATACATTTTGCACAGTTAATTCTTGTCAGATGGTCTCCATGCATGGTATTTATGAGGTATTTTTGATGGTACTAACATTGGTACTGGTCAGCATATTGTTTTGTTTTGAAGCTGGAAACCTTCAGTTTTTTTTGTCAGTTCCTGATATTTACCCAGCCTTTGTCCAACTACTGTGACATAATTTAGCTTATTGATTGAATTAGCTTTAATTGTAAAATTGTGTTGTAATTGCATAGGAGATGATATTCGAGTTGATTTAAATGATTTGTGACAATAATTGTTATATGATTAATGGTCTAATATTCTATAACTCAATATTCCAAACATGATTTTATTTAATGAATGGAAAGGGGAGCATTTAACTAAACTATGGCCCAATAGTGATCAGTACTGAACTTAATTTGAATTCCATAACTTTTTTAAAGTGCTTAATGAAGAGGGAAATACTCACACTGTTACACCGGGGCAGATATTACTGCACTTTGTTACTTTTTGTACGACACAAAGAAGTCGAATGTACCTACTTGTAAATATTTCATTTTTTCCCTGTAAATACTTGGAATAAACCAAATCTATAATGTTACGGTCATCTCGAGCCTGTGATTTCCATTGGTAACCAACAAGTGCACCACTTATCTCAGAAGATAAGGCCTGACATCTCTGTGTCAGGTCGACCGAGCAGATATCCAAACACTTTCTCAGGATCATGTTGTAGCTTTATTGAAGCTAATGCACAGCAGTGTAGCGCAGAACATCCAAAATGTCTACTAGCAACATGTCATCTTGTTACTGGCAACGTGGATCAGAGTCAGAGTGGAGTCCAGTTGGTCACCATTCTCTACGGGACTTCTCCTGTTCCTGTGGCTAGAGAAGGAGACCAGCAAGGCTGAGGAGCAAGGCTGGGCCTGAAGACTGGACTCTGCCCTCGGGAGCAAACAGAGTCCAGTGTGTAGAGGAGAGTCCCATGGAGCGGAGTATGGCCAGATGGCTCTAAACCTAAATCGACCAGTCGCTATGAAGACAGTGGCATGCAGACCTCCCCCAACTAGGCAGAGAGCCAGAGCACTCTTGGCAGGAGTAAAACATTGTTTTCCACATGGACATGCATCCAGTGACGCTTCACCCTCTTGTTGACAGTGTCCACAGAGGGACTACTTGTCCCTCCAGG
>NC_079423.1:27755175-27765175 GCF_026213295.1 Gadus chalcogrammus
ACACACACACACACACACACACACACAAACACACACACAAACACACACACACACACACACACACACACACACACACACACACACACACACACACACACACACACACACACACACACACACACAGGTCAATGGAGCAGCTCTCACCCGCCTTCCCCTCCCAGGCGAGACCCAGCACGCCGCTGTAGTCTCGGTTGGTGAGCAGGTAGGACAGGCAGTAGTTCCCCCAGTCGCTCTCAGAGTACAGACTCAGCAGCTTCTCGGGGCCGAGGAAGAGCCGTTGCAGAGGGTCGTCCACGTCCCCCTCGGTGATCACCTGGGAGACGAGAAGACGAAGAGGGACATGAGACAGGTGTAGACGGACATAGAAGAGATGCTACTGGAGTCAGAGCGGTCTAGCACACACCGGTCATCTCAGGGTCTTATCAGAGGGACGTCCACACTGAGTATTGGACAATATACTCTGGGTTAATCATAGAGGTCCTAGTTACATTCTCAATAATAAGAATAGTAATAACTTGGATTTATAGCGCCTTTCATAGTACCCAAGGTTCCTCAACAGAAGAGGGGGGGGGGGGGGGGGGGGGTTGTGGGGTCAAAGCACTTAATGAAAAGGAATGTTTGAGGTTCTTTTTTAGCTGGGGCAGGGAAGACATGAATGACATGAACTCCAACATTTCCTGAATTCATTCCTAAAGTGCAGGTCGAAAGCACTCCATAAACATTTTTATCATTTGCTCGTTGTGAGATGATAAGGGGAAAACGAAAGACTATGTATTGAATAATTGATACAAGACAGAGAAGACGAGTTATATGGTGCAGGCATTGGTCCTTCAACCTGGCCTTTGACCACATCATGGTGAAAGAGGATTCTCACAGTGAGGGACTTCACTTTGAAGTTGATCAGCTTGATTCCCTCAAAGTCCACCTTGTCATAGATATCATTCACGGCTCGTATGAATGAAGACACCTGCAGAGAGACAGATACGAAACACATGGCATGATATGGGTTGGTTTCAGTTTCTCTGTGGATCAAGTCAAGATTATCTTCTGTGACTGATAACCTATCTGAAAGCATCCGGCAGCCCGGATGAACTCATTCCCCTGCCCCCTGAGACACACCCCTAATCCCCCACGATGGTCAAATCTCCCAACACAGAATATAATTTTCTAATACTTATTGACTTAGCTTTTCCATCAGCACATTCCATAATTGTACCACATCAGCAAATCCAGGGACTTGTTCATAGGGGATTATTAGCAGTGTGGCTGGCAAGGGGTGAACACACTCGCAGTGGCTCCCACTCTCTAATGTAATTACAAATGCAAAGGTCACGTTTTCATAACTCTCTGTGTGCAAAATCCCCTTTCCTATTCCGGGGCTTCTGCATAACTGCACAGTGCTGTGACTGTAAATATTGAAACCCCCCATGGGGGCTCGGCTGGGGCACAGACTTCAACCCCCCCCCCCCCCCCCCCCCCCCAGACACCCACAAACACCCACAATGGTCTATCGACAGCAACCGTTGACAATTTCACTGTTGAAGAACTGCTGTTCATTTGTGTGTTTGTGTGCGTGTGTGTGTGTGTGTGTGTGTGTTTTTATTCCATGTGTGTGTGTTTTAGAATGTATGTTTGTGTTTGTGTGTTTGGGTTCATGTGAGTGTATGTGTGTGTGTCTGCATGTGTGTGTGCGTGCGTGCGTGCGCGCGTGTGTGCGCGGCGTATGTGTGAATACACGTGTGTCGTTGGGTGTCACCCGGTGTGGCTCAGCCTGGACGGAACGACGTCGCTCCTGTACCAGTAGTGACATGAACACATCTGTTGGGTGAATGGAAAGAATCCCTGAGCGGAGAGCAGCAGGCTCAAACAGCAGCACTGGCTCAAAAGGGGAGCGTGTGAGAAACGGATGCCTGGGTGTGATTGATGAGGAGTGGGAGGTCGAACCTGCCTTCCCATTAGCAGTGAAGCCTTCCTGACGACCAGACATCGAGGACAGAGCTCGTTGCACGCTCTCACGAGAGGAAGGAGGGCAGAACACGCTTCGCTTGTTTACTATACAGGGCGTCTGGAAGGTCACCCGATTTGTGACGCCTCATCTGATGTGTCCGTTTGAGAGCAGACAACGCAGAAGGATAACAATGTTGTAGAGGCTGAGAAATTGGCGGATACATTTCACGTGACGTCTGACGGAACATTGTTCAAACCTCGCTTTTTCTTTCGTTTTGCAGGCAGACCATTCCATTATTGTCCAGTCTGTAGTTACTGAAGGAAAAACAGAAAAAAACTGTACAAACGGATGTTCCTCTCGTCAGAGAACTGTTCAAGAGGTTTTTAAGGGTGCTCTCAAGATGACTCACTTAGCTTTCACTGAAAAGTTTTCAAGTGGGGTTAAGGATCAAGAGCAAAGGCTTGAGGGTTGTGGGGGAGAACATATCAACACCTACTTGAACTTGGCGAGGGATGTTTAGGACTTCCTCATCTCCCAGAGGCTATGCAGAGTCCACCTCGACTCTGCATAGCCACCTTCCCACTTCTGGCCACCATTGTACACTGTATTGTATTGTATTGTATTGTATTGTATTGTATTGTATTGTATTTTAGTACTTAACTGTGTAGCAACTGCAGTAGCTGCTACCATGGCTGTAACATGGGGAATTGATTGACCTAGCGATTGTGGTACTTGCACTTGGTTCTATGAACATCCTTTCTGTACCGATAGCGATATATTGATACACTTCTGTAAGTCGCTTTGGATAAAAGCATCTGCTAAATGCCCAAAATGTAAATGTAAATGTAAATCTCCATGACTGATTTTGGAAGATTAGGATCATCCGAATGTAAGTTAATGTGGAGGTGGAAATGATCTTTGGGTCATTGTTTAGCAACTTATAATGGAATGATTATGGGGAGACACTGTGGAAACTGCCACAGTGTGTCTGATGCGAGACCTGGAAAACAATGTTTTATTAGCCTAAGTTAAGGTATATTTTTACAATAATAGAGGATTTATCTGTACTTTAAGAACTCTCTTGAGTCCTCTCAAAATGGCGTAATATCTGCAACAAAAAAATCCCATGATGCATTCGGATGTACAAGCCTTCTTACTTCACTGAAACGGTCAGTCAGAAGTAACTCATTAACCAATGCGTGTGTCCGACTGGCACATTCTCTGTACCCGGCCATCTATGGCTGCACTTCAATAGAGCTTGGCATTCAGCAGTGACACTTGTGTTGCTACATATCGTCAGAGCTAAAAGAGACCTGTTTATCCTTGTTCAGCCAAACAGCACTGAAGAATGAACCTGCTGGCTCCCTACATAGCTGGTACCCCATACTGGACTGGGAATTGTTACTCCAAGCCAAAACCATGTGTTGAGAGAGAGAGAGAGAGAGAGAGAGAGAGAGAGAGAGAGAGAGAGAGAGAGAGAGAGAGAGAGAGAGAGAGAGAGAGAGAGAGAGAGAGAGAGAGAGAGAGAGAGAGAGAGAGAGACTGCTTAGCTACACACACAGATAGAGTGAATGTGCGAAAGAGAGAGAGAGAGAGAGAGAGAGAGAGAGAGAGAGAGAGAGAGAGAGAGAGAGAGAGAGAGAGAGAGAGAGAGAGGAGAGAGAGAGAGAGAGAGAGAGAGAGGGAGAGGGAGAGGGAGGAAGAGAGAGAGGGGAGAGAGAGAGAGAGAGAGAGAGAGAGAGAGAGAGAGAGAGAGAGAGAGAGAGAGAGAAGAGAGAGAGAGAGAGAGAGGAGAGAGAGAGAGAGAGAGAGAGAGAGAGAGAGAGAGAGAGAGAGAGAGAGAGAGAGAGTGAGAGAGAGTGAGAGAGAGAGAGAGAGAGAGAGAGAGAGGAGAGAGAGAGAGAGAGAGAGAGAGAGAGAGAGAGAGAGAGAGAGAGAGAGAGAGAGAGAGAGAGATTGAGAGAGCAACCGGGCAGCTGCTAGTGTCTTTGTCGGCCTTGCAGCTGACTTCAGTGTTCACCGTCATTGTGAACAGTTGGGCCTTTTCAGGCATTGTGGTGGACAATGAAAGATATGAATGCGCTACTTAAAACAACTTACTCTGGCCTTGAGAATATTCACAGATTCGAAGAAGCAATAATAACATTAACTGACGTCATCTCTAGAACAAATACCCCCTTGAAAACGAGATGGATTCATCCCAAGGGGGTTACTCCTGATGAAGAAATTTGAACAAATAGAAGAAGCCAGTTTTGGCATGGTCAAAACAATGTTTCAAGTCAACATTTTGCCCTGACGTTCGCAAAAAGCGGTGTACCAAAGGCTTAGGACACCACCCGTTTGCATACAAACATCCACAGAGGGGGTCAACAGGAGGAGATAGGATACGCAGTATTATTTGTGATGCCAGAGCCGGGGCCAATGTGCACAGTGGCACGGAGTGCCGAAGATATACAGTACATTCAGAAAGCGGCATCGTTTCATCCAGCTGTCTGCACCGAGAATGCACCCTCATTGATGTTTTCTAGATGGTCTCCAGGATGTAGCTGTAGTTACCGTTTAGTTTGACTATTTACCGTATTTCGTTTCTTCAAAAGGGAAAACCCAGTAGCATATCTTATATAGTTTTTATAATAATAATATCAAAATATCGTCCAACCATGATGTGCACCAGGATATCTTGTGAGTTTGTAACTTTGTTTACCTGAGCCACCACAGCCTCGACCGATTTGAACTTCTTGAAGTACAGGTGGTCGGCCTGAAGGTGCAGCATGCAAGTGGTCTTGAACTCATCCACGGTTCTCCTGGACCGGTTCACTGGTGCCCCCTGTGGACGGTCACAGCATTGCAAAAAGAGTGGACGCATCTTTATCAGAATTCATTAGGTGAGAAATTTAAGAAAAAACAAGAACAGCAACAGCGTCAAAAGATGGTTTTGAGTAGACGATATGCATTTTATATATCATTGCATTAGAATTGAAGCCACTCGAAGGGTTGTTGTTGTTGTTCTATACGGCAACAATTTAGTACCATTGGAAGAGTACCATCACAGATAAAGTAAATATAATAAAATCAACAGAGAAAGTATATATTTTAGTGTCTTAAGTGTGTGTTTAGGTGGCATTCAAGTGCATCAGAGCTGTGAGGTCCGACACACCAGTGTCTTAAGTGTGTGTGTTGAGGTGGCATTCAAGTGCATCAGAGCTGTGGGGTCCCAGTCCAGACGATATGTTGTCACACGTGTGGGAGTGTTTGCAAAGCAAGGCCACCTTCAGGCACGTATCAGGAAGACATCTGCTCGATGCATTTTATGACCTCAACAGTGACCGAACCTTGGAAAAAGTTTAGAATGGCATGTAGGATAAAAATGGACCGACAGGGTGCCCCCATTACAAACGTCTCCGCAATGTCCTGTTCAGACGGGGAGAAGGGCCGTCTCATCCAGTTAACAAAAGGTTGTAGATGAGAGAGGTTGATAGGGATGCAATCAAGAGCACACACACACACACACACACACACACACACACACACACACACACACACACACACACACACACACACACACACACACACACACACACACACACACACACACACACACACACACACACACACACACATGCAAGATGATTATGAAATGACTTACAATGTACTAACAACCAAACACCACCTGCCTGACTACGTATGGCGGTGGCGATGGTATGTTGGTGTACAGCCTGATAGGCTCCTCTCTGTGGTCACCTTCGTCTCCCACAGGCATCAGGTGTATGAGTGTGTGTGTGTGTGTGAGTGTGTATGTTCAGATATTTGATCATGTGTGTGTGCACATGTGTATATTTTGAATGTGTGTGTGTGTGTGTATGTATGTGTGTATGTGCACATGTGAATGTGGGTTCTTGCGTGTATGTGTGTGTGTGTGTGTGTGTGTGTGTGTGTGTGTGTGTGTGCGTGTGTGTGTGTGTGTGTGTGTGTGTGTGTGTGTGTGTGTGTGTGTGTGTGTGTGTGTGTGTGTGTGTGTGTGTCTGGGCTCTACCTCTTCCGGGCCGAGCTCCTGGGCGTGGCGCTGCAGACCCTCGGCACCACAGAATCCACTGGGAGCGGCCCCCAATGACGGGAGGACTGGACAACACACACACACACACACACACACACACACACACACACACACACACACACACACACACACACACACACACACACACACACACACACACACACACACACACACACACACACACACACACTGTTGAGATCAGGGCAGCACTGCTCCCCATAATGGGACGACTGGACAACACACACACATAAAGACACATGCACACACACACACACACACACACACACACACACACACACACACACACACACACACACACACATACACACACACGCAAACAAATACACACACACAAACACACACAGACACCCGCACACACACACACACGCACATACACACACACACATGCAAATACACACATTCAATTGAGATCGGGGCAGCTCTGCTCCCAATGATCAAAGGACTAGACCAACACACACACACACCAAATAAAACAGTTTGTATCATCAGATGTCCTTAACATTTTGAACCACCTCATCACACACTCAAACACTACACTCCTACACAATCAAAATCACACCCCTATGCTAGACAAACGCACACAGTTGAGATCAGTACAGCACTCCTCATTCACACACACACTAGTCCTACATGAACGTGCTCACACACATAAAAACCCGTACCTTCACAAATGTAGACACTCCAAATAACACACCAACATTCACAAGTATATAAATGCCCTCATAAGGAACCACATTGGGTAACAATGAAAGGCTTGACGTTTAAACATAAAACAGAACGTTTCCATGTTCCTCTATTGTATGTGTTCTGCAGTGGGACTCCATATCTGCTGTCTCATCAGCAAACACAGCCTTGTTTGTTTGTTTACGAGCCAATCCCGGCATGGAGGAATTAGCACAGGTTTGAAGCGAGGTGAAGGCCAGAACGGGAACCTGTGTGATGGCTGCACTTGTTTCATTCCTTCCGTGCAGAACAGGAGATGTTTACTTATTTCAGCAGTGCACGCAAATATTATTTTAAACTGCCCACTGCCTATAAAGTTGTGTTGACGCAATACATCTGATCCAGATTGCTCAACACTAATATCTAACACTGGCAAGAGACTCGAACATCGCTCTACCAAAGGAACATCGTTCCTTTCGCCCACACCTGCTGGCTCAGCTCTTAAGCCTGAGGGTGCCAGGCAGTCCCTCTCTTCCATTGATCCATGATCGAAAAAAGCTTTGCAACGTGTCCAACTCTTAGATTGCAATGTGATTGAATTAAGAAGAAATTCGCTCATATCTGACATTTCTTCACTAACAACTCTGAGTTTAACCATTTACAGTAGGCTTGATTCATATGCCATGCTAATCACTTCCACATGAGATCTACAGTAAGCAATTAACTGAGTCTGGCAGTGTTCTCCTCTTAATATGTGACCCATAAAAAGATAAAGAAGTTGTTTAGTGTGTGTGTGTGTGTGTGTGTGTGTGTGTGTGTGTGTGTGTGTGTGTGTGTGTGTGTGTGTGTGTGTGTGTGTGTGTGTGTGTGTGTGTGTGTGTGTGTGTGTGTGTGTGTGTGTTTGTGTGTGTGTTCTTCACCTGCTCAGTCAATCAACCACCAAATGGGACACACCACTGGTTGGATCACCCCATCCTCTCAGATCCCTCTAAGCCAATCACAGACAGCAGCTTGGTTTCATGCATGGCATCATCTGGGCCAAAAAGAAAAAAATGGGTGTGCGGCGTATAAATGACTATGATCTATTTTCAGACCTCTC
Organism: Gadus chalcogrammus; assembly: GCF_026213295.1. Lineage (NCBI taxonomy): Eukaryota > Metazoa > Chordata > Actinopteri > Gadiformes > Gadidae > Gadus > Gadus chalcogrammus. The sequence continues at coordinate 27,762,961 of NC_079423.1, forward strand.
TGTCATCAAACTCTCTCTCTCGGGCAAGTAGGCGAGGGCTACTAGGATGCAACAAATTAAACAAGAACAGACTTTATTTTTTACAGGACTTTGTTATAGACTGTGAAAATAACCAATGGCACTGTGCGCATTCCAAAGGGAAACTAACACGTTAAATAACATCTTGGAGTTTGGGTGTCTTGATGGCTTTCCTAACTCATTAGCATTGGAATAGCTATATTATTAGCTTCAGTGCCTTGCTTCAGCAAACGACCCACACACTTGCACCCTGCGAACCTTGACAATCACTAGAGGCATTGAACCCCTGACCTCTGTGACTAGAAGCGTTTGATGTTTGGTCTATAAAAGCAAAGTGGTTGGTTTTACGGCTCAATTGTTCCGGTTTTGGGGGGAAATGTAAAACAGAATGCAGTGCTACGCGATCCCTCACCAGCCTATAGCCGTTTGTCTTCCCCTTCAATAAGTCCACTGTGTACGAGCTCATCACACCCCACGAGATGAGGTCATATATCTCTGGATCCATCCCAGCAACATCAGCCAAGTGGTCCGGGCCGTCCTGCACAGGGTCAGTGCTCGCTGCCAGATCAGCAGTTTCATACTTCTCCTCCCACCTGATGTTTCAGAACCGGTGTTCTGGTGCAATCACACGGTGCGTGGTGTGATGTGTGAGCCACCGAAGAACAACGTCTGGAGCGGGCCAGGGCCGGGCTGCTGGTGTGAATTACTCCACTGTGTTCATGATGTAGGAATCAAACAGAGGTTCACCGTGCCAGAGGATTTCAATCCTCGTAAGCCTCCTCCTGAGCGGGAAATCGTGAGCAGGCTCCCTTTTCTTCCTTTAATGAACTTTAAGCGCCGTTAACTATTAGAACAATTGGAGCTTTTGTCTTTGGAGAATTGGCTTGACTGTAATGACACTTAATACATGAACTATACGGGTGCCAAATACTGTTTGTACAATAGTGTGTATTGTGTTGTGGGCGTGCTGGCGTGCGTGCGTGTGTGCTTGCTTTTGTAATGGCTTATTAAATAGTCTGTTGAGATCTTCTCCGTGCACACCAATACAAAGGATAACTCACGCGAGCCGGAGGTAAATATAGGGCAACGAACGGAGATGAACAGCCAAGGACACACACACACACACACGCAACCGCACATGCACGTTGCGCCCACACACAAACACACACAGAGACTGACACACCTCCAAGCGTTGTTATTGTTTAATCCAAAGGTCAGCTTAACCATTCTCAGCTCCCTGCTGCTAAACCAACTTAGGTTGAGGTCTTTTTTCGGGGGGGGGAAATTCAAAAACAACAAATTCTCAATTATCCACCTCTTTTTACAACTCACTAGTGGGAGAGTGTGTGTACTCATGTTTACTTGTCTGGAAACCCGGTACGTAGGTACATATAACACAAACACACAAAGGTTCGACAACATTCAGTGTTTTCCCGGAATTCCAAGGACAAACGTCGTCAGAGGAAGCCGGTTGTTTGCTTCCGCTATTTTTAAACGTGGGCTAATGATTGGCTCCGTACAATGGTGCCCGCCATCACCACGGGGCCTGTTTAAGAACCTAGACGGCCTCATTATGCACTCTTTACAGCTGAGAATGTCATCACCCGAAGACATCATACAAGTCTTTGCCCTCCCCCCACTGCTCCCAAAGGAAGTAGTTAGAAGACGCCACGGCGCAAACATCACATATGTGCACTGATTGTCTGGATTTAGAACCACGCCGGAACCATTGATTGTTCTGGTCAATATCACGCGACGGATCTTTCCTCCTTTTCTACGAAGAGCAGCCCGACAGGAAGAAGATTGTATGAGCGCCAGAACGAGGATTACAGCACAGGTACAGTTTGTGCATAAAAACACGAGGGGAAGGAGCCAGAGCGCCTGGGAACCCGACGGGGGACCGCGTGGGGTCCCCAGCTGGACTCCGCTTTAATGCCTTCCTGGAAGTCTTTGAGATACACGTGTCGCACGCGCATGCATTCACGTGCATGCACATGTATCACACGTGCACACACACACACACACACACACACACACACACACACACACACACATAGACTACACATACACTCGAGTCGTACACGTAGACATACACATACACGTGCACACACACACAAACACACACACACACACACACACACACACACACACACACTCAAACACACACACACACACACACACACACACACACACACAC
>NC_079423.1:27775175-27777675 GCF_026213295.1 Gadus chalcogrammus
GATCCATGTGTTTGACGGCATGTGCCCGCCTGCAACCATCACACCACCATTCTCCCAGATGGCCCGCCTACACCTATAAAACTTTATTGACTACAGGGATCAACAGGGCACAGGGACATCATAACTTTGCTCCCAATTGTGAAGGTGCATACCACACACACACACACCCACACACACACACACACACACACACACACACACACACACACACACACACACACACACACACACACACACACACACACACACACACACACACACACACACACACACACACACACACACACACACACACACACACACACACTAACACATAACTTGCATATACTCAAACATGCACAAACACAAACACACACACACACACACACACACACACACACACACACACACACACACACACACACACACACACACACACACACACACACACACACACACACACACACACACACACACACACACACACACACACACACACACACACACACACACATCTAGCCCCTAGCTTAGGATGGGTTAAATGCAAAGGAGGAATTCCCCCATCGGATCAAGAAGTGAACCAAATCAAATCAAAGATATCCAAATTATGTTCTGAGTCTGCGCATACCGGGATGATCATACCTGTTACATATATTGTCTCTGCGTATCTGTATGTTCTAACCCCTTAAGCAAGCCTACTTGCAGATACAATATGCGGGAATACCTGGGTATTGGTGGGGGGATGGGGGTGGGCTCGTTCCCCTCAGGGGTACGAGGTCTTGGGTCTAGTTCTCCAGGCAAGGGGCAGGGGTGACCAGGTCGCTGCAGGTCAGCAGGGGACATCGCGAGGCCAAGGCACATTCCAACCGTTTAAAAGCCTTGTTTCCAGACTAATAAATGTCGATGTATTGGCAGATGTGTTGGCATGTAGGATCATCCAAAAAAGGGATTAAGCGAAGAGGGGGAATCATCTTTAAATAAATAATACACAGAAGCCAGTCGGTGTATACTTTTATCCACGCCCTCTTGCAATACTGTGAGCCCGTACAATATACTGTAAGCATGGGTCAATGGGTTTTCCTCACAGGAGAATATACTACAGTATTGCTTTCCTTCCATCCCGATTCAACAAGAGCACAGCGTGCATGAGTGTCACTTAGTTATTTAATGGATTTAACGCCGGGCTGCCGCCTTATGTGGAAAATCAACTGAAGGCCGGACTGATATTCATTGAAAAACACAGACTTCAATATCTGGACGGTCTCAGCGGGCTGCCGGCTGCAGACAGACACTGGGACACCCGCAGATGGACTGGTGATGAAATGGAAAGAAAAAAAAGTATCAGGTCTGGAGAGGTTGAAGGCTGGCTGAAGAGTGGTGAGCACGCGGTGGTTTCTGGGGATGAGTTGTGGAGGCTGCAGAGAGGGCTTCTGGAACTCAGCCAATGGGGGGAGTTAGAAGGAGTCGACGAGGCGATGACAGGAAAGGAGCCCTAGCCCAAAATGTGAAAGTAAGCATAGCTGCTGAGCTTGCTGTCTGCCTTTTCCGAGGCATTTAATAGCTTTTCTTTTCCTTCCTCCCCTCACCTCTTCCAATTCACTCCATGACCTTCAGTCGGCACCGCATGGACCACTCAGCTCGGGCTATGCTATGCTGCCTGTTATCTCTCAGTGAAATAGCTACAGGCTAACGTAATGCATTCTTCCTGTAGGGGCTATTAAGCGTCACAAACATAGATAGCCTTATCTTTGCTGCAATGCTAGCATAGCTGCCCTTAGACACATATCCTTTCAATGGGGAACAAAAAGAATAACAGGAAAACTAGGAGCAGTACTGTTTCAACCACAGCGTTCCCTGCATTCCTCTACTATCCATGAATTAGTGATAGTTTTATTTTTAGATCAGTGAAAAGGCTGAAAACAAAAATACCATAAAGGGCAAAACAGCTCTGAACCCTATTCAAATGTAACCCTTCTTTTGATTCAATCTCACTCAAACACAACAGTGGAAAGCATTGGAAACTGTCATTCCCTGCCATGAATGCACCTTCTCTCTTCACCATTCATACTTCTTCATTGGTGATAAATGTCTGTATTCTCCTCCCTTCCTTTCCTGTCCGCCTTCTTCCCTCCCTCCTCTGTCCTTTAAATGAGTGTGATGTGATGTTAAGTACTGTTAATACTTCTCCCTCACTCTTTTCAGCCATTCAAAGGCCCGGCTCTATATTTACACAGCGTCTCTGAGTGAGAGGCAAATGTCAGGACAGATAGCAGAGGGTAGGAAGGGGCCATTCTAAAACACTGCCACCACAGAACCCCATGTGCCCGCACCCACGCGCACACACACACACACACACACACACACACACACACACACACACACACACACACACACACACACACACACACACACACACACACACATACATAGACACACACACACGCACACACACACACACACACACACACACACACACACACACACACACACACACACACACACACACACACACACACACACA
>NC_079423.1:27790175-27902675 GCF_026213295.1 Gadus chalcogrammus
CTCTGATATGCACTGCTACCCATCCGTTCACGCCTCAGTGTCTCCGTGCCATTGGCCAACGTGAACTCCCTTTGATCACTGCTGGCTTGGTCTCCACATCAGAGATCCCTAGATTCCTGGGCAGCCAGTCCTGACAGAATGAACACGGGAATAGAATGCAGACACACATCCATATTCATGCACGCACGCATACTCATACACATACACACACACAGACACACACACACATGGTAACAATAAAACACACACAGTGGTCTGTACAGTACAGTTCATTCAGAGTGCTGAAAGATGAGTGTGCGAATGAGAGTATGAACACAAACGTTGACCCGTTCACATGAACCGTTCATTCCTTAGCAGGTGGGGTAATCACAATCAGGGTTAAGTTACCGGACAGGTATGTTTTAGAACTTGGCCTTTTTTTCATCATCCTCTTCATCATCGTCATCATCATGGTTCTATTGTATTAATTGACATAAAATTGGTGTCTGACCAAAAAGATTGCAAGTAGCAATCTTTTGAATAGAGCACATGGAAGTTAACTTTAGATATTTTGTTCTAAAGGATTCAATCGTGAACAAAAGTCTATGACTCAATGGAAGATGTGTGATCAATGATTTATTGTTATTTATGCAATGCATATGCATTGGTTAAAGTACCCCTAAATTAGTACATTTAACCAAATAACTCTGTGGCTTATCAGATGCATTGTGGAACATCATATACCGATCTAGACTGGAGACGACTCTGGAAACCACAGCCCTGGGTATGTGTCAATGGTTTCTGGGCCAGAGAGAGCAAGGGGAAGAGAGGGAGAGACAGGGAAAGAGAGAGAGAGAGAGGGCGAGAGGGTTAGATCGAGGGAGAGAGAGCCACACAGAGGCGGAGAGAAAGTGTGAGAGTGAGCGAAAAATAGCTGGAAGAAAGAGAGAGATTGAGCTTGAGAATGAGCCAGAGCAGAGGTGGTCGGGACGGAGGGATGGGAGGGGGGGAAGGGGGGGTGGGGGGGGGAGGGTGGATGATGCGTTGCAGACCATCTCTTGTGACTGTCTTTTTTATTGTTGAGATTTTGCAGAGGATTTCCCCGGGAAACGCAAAGAGTCGTAAAACTCAATACATGAAGGCGTTCTGTGAAGAGAGAGAGGGGGTGAATGAGGCAAGAAAGTGTTTAAATAACACCCCACACCCCCCCCCCCCCCCCCCCCCCCCCCTTAAAGAAAAAAAGGATTCCATGAAACTGGGTCGCTGAACCACAAGGCTGTTAAAACTGCTACTGGAAATTGTGATTTTCTTTGACCTCGCTTGATCAACATTTCCCTGCTGGATGCGTCCGTGGAAAACGCATATTTTTTCCTCCTAGTTTAAAATCAAATCAAATATTCCAATCTGAAAGAAAAACCTTTTACTCTGGAAATACAACACCGCAACAAGGCATTCCAACCGTGTAGGCCTACGACCGCAGAGATTCAACTCTGCTCACTATGAATGCCCCTGGACGTCACCCCACGTCACTTATTAAGGGCAGCAGTCCGGTCATTACACATGTGAATTCATACGCAGTCTCCTTCCTGACCAGACAGTTAACCTGGTGGGAGTGAAGACAAGCAGGCGTGAGACTGTCTGATTCACTGAGTCACACACCAATACATCTGACCTGATTCCAGATGGAATATACTGGTTGCAGAAGAAGAATCGTGTTCATGTGTGTGTGTGTGTGTGTGTGTGTGTGTGTGTGTGTGTGCGTGTGATTTTATGCATGTGTGTGTGTGTGTGTGTGTGTGTGTGTGTGTGTGTGTGTGTGTGTGGGTGTGAGAGCGCATATGTGTGTGTGTGTGTGTGTGTGTGTGTGTGTGTGTGAGGGTCTGTATGAGGGGGCACGCTACATGTGTTGAGCCTTGATGGTTCTGCTGGTAGTGATCAGGGGACAGGACAACACATGATTGTTTTAAAGGGAGAGCTCCAGCGAGGGGAAGGGGAGCGCAGGCAGGGGATCTGGTATGTGTGGAATGCAGCAGAGAGGGCAAACAGAAAGCCTCTCACTCCTGTGTCTAATGAAATCAATGCTTGCAGCGTGTCCGTTGTGTTTACTGGGCCAAACCAGCAAGGGGCTCCAACAGAGATCTTAATGCTGAGGCAGGAGACACTTATCTTCTCTGTTGCGAATATGAAGCAGTTTGAAACACAAGAAGGGGGGGAAAAAAGGGAGGTTGAGGGAGAAGGAGATCCTGCAGCTATTGTTCACAGCTATGTGCATGGAAACGAGAAAGTATGGAGTAAACACACTGCAGGCCAGCCAATAACAGGCCAACGGCACAATGTGACCCTGAAATAGACAATAATGATGATACATTAAATGTTATGGATGTTCTCCTGAGTGAAGATATCTCACACACTGATTGCATGCTGACATGGATGTGGCTCAATGCATGCACGAACGTGAGCACGCACAAACACATTCACATGCACTTATACACCAGGACACACTAATGCCACCTGATGCATTTCACTGTAAAGTTTAATGCCAAATTATCAACGCTTTGTTGAATACCAGGTATGTAGGCCTACCTGTACTGTTCATGAAGTCAGTTTTTTTTTTTTTACTTCTCACTGACACGCACGCACGCACACGCACTTCAGGACAATGGAGAGAGAGAGAGAGAGAGAGAGAGAGAGAGAGAGAGAGAGAGAGAGAGAGAGAGAGAGAGAGAGAGAGAGAGAGAGAGAGAGAGAGAGAGAGAGAGAGAGAGAGAGAGAGAGAGACACACACACACACATACAGACGCCCCGCCTATCCTGAACCGTGACTTCATCAACCAAATCGCGCTTCGGTGACTTGAAGACTGGTACTTTGACTCCCCTCATCATTCCAGCATTTTCTATTCGCTTTTCTCGCCGCTTCCAACACTGAACCCCCGTGCCACCCTCGCTCGTCCACATCCAGGTTGCCATACATCACAGGACAACAATCATTTCTCATGAGACGCCTATCTTTGGGAGAAAACATCACTGGAAACCTTAGGAAATCAGCTGGCCATCGCTTGGTTACATAACTTATTTGAACTTATTTTTATTCCGAGTCGCTGACGAGGCTGACCCATTTGGATTCAGTTTTCCGGGAAAACAGTTTTTGTTGTTGTCATTATTTTTTTTAATTTAGCTAATAGGTAACATTCCATAGCCGCGTTTGGGAAAACCCCAACACGGCTTCGTCGTTGTTGTTTTTTTTCTACTTGTTGTACTCAGTTTAGCGCCAAGTAGCTTCATCATGGCAGGTCCGAACTCTCTGGACGCCGTGAAGAGAAAGATCCAGTGTTTGCAGCAGCAGGCGGACGAGGCTGAGGACCGCGCGCAGGTCCTGCAGCGCGAGCTGGACAGTGAACGGGAACTGCGCGAGAAAGTGAGAAAATGTTTTACTGTTTGTTTCACATCTCTGGCGCGCGCTCTCTCTCTCGCTCACTCTCTTTTTCTGTCTCTTTCTCGGTCGTTTGGGGCGGTATTATCAGTCCATATGACACAACGAACCAGGGTCACGTTCAGCCGTTTGATCACGAAGTTCGAAAATGCTTTAGTTTTTTTTATTAATTCACCAGAATTGACTGAACTCACGCAAGGCGTTGGTCTTCCTGTGTTTCCCGATGATGCTGGCGCAATGCGCATGCTCTGCTTCCTCCCTGGGTAGATGTCGACTGTGCCCTCTCAGTGTACAAGGAGTTTCACTTTGTTACTGTTTAGAAGGCTACATTAAGTTCAGCGTTTGAGCAGCACGTTGTCATCATCTATTGAACCTTAACATTTGAAGTTCTTCCCAAATAATCCAATCCCTAATTTATCCCTTGTGTTAGTGTAGAGGCGAACACTGTGAAAACAACATAGGAGTAGCCCTCCATCTTAATTATAGGCATGCAAATACCATCTAGTCTAGGCCTGTATCGTTACCCTTGCAGTACTGCCTCATTCGTTTTTTACATAAAGGTGACACAGATCATCTTTATGGAGACAGTTCTCGATATCTTACTTTGAACATATGGAAATTACGAAGATTGGATGAAAATTCTTAACAGGGCCATGACAGTGTGAGCTTGTTTCCCACTACTTTATGGCACCATGCACCATTCCATTTGCACTTTGAGACTTTACTTTGCTAATGCTAATGAGCATCAGTAGTGAAAGGAAAGATGTGTCAATCTGGAATGATGAGAGACCAGATGTCAAACCCAAGGAATTGGCTGCTTTTTAGTTTGTGAACTGGAGCCAATAACCGTCCGTGGAAGAAAATCATCTTTGTATTTATGCTTTTAGTTGGTTATTATTGTGCCTCTGTTGCTTTTTTTTTGCTTTTACCGGATTAATTTATGTACAGTGTCAGTATTCACAGAAATAGAGAAAATGGAAACATTAGTATTGAAGCTTTGAATTGCATCAGGCTAAATTGCCAGTGGTGGTTGTAGGCCTAGTGCAAGATTGATTGAGGCAAGAAACCTAAAACAGTAAGAACCTCTTTATTACAGAGCCATGGAATGGCTTTTTGACTACTTCCTTCCTTAACCACAATGCCGTTGTGTTAACACTGTTAATGTGGGTATAAAAAACAGCTTTACTGTACATATCAATAAGGCAGACACAACCTCAGGCTAATTGGCCAAAGGGCACACACACACACGCACGCACACACACACGCAGGCACACACACAGCATCTTGCTCTCTTTCAAAATTGCACACTTAACATGGTTGATCACATTTATGAACACATTAAGAATTCATGTTTTGACAGATAATACAACTTTTCATAAGGAACGAATAATGAATACAAGTGGAAAACAATGATTTGATTTCATTCATATTACTATATCAATACTAATTAGAGGTAACCAAGAAAAGCAATTGGGCAGAATCATTACATTTGGGGTGCGTATTAGCTTAAGCACTAGAAACAACCTGAGCTCGTAAACAGCTGTTTGTTGTAAGACCAAAGCTTCTTCTATTACCCCACATGCAAAATGGGAGCGACTCAGAGTCATGCCCTGGCCTGAAAACCATCTGTCGCTTGGTAGCAAGGTGCCGCTATCAAAACAACAAGCATTGAGGAAAAAAAAACACTTAGTGGGTCCTAAAACCTCCGGGCCATAATTGCTGTGTGTCCTCGACAGCCCTAAGATATGACCTCACCCCCCCCCCAGGTATACTCTGTGAAGCTGTCTGTTCCATCACAGCTGTGAGGAGGGCTCCACCCTGACTCACTTTGATTTCCTCACCAAACTCAACCACAACCCCACACCTGAGGGTGTTGCTGTGTGCCTCGTCAGGTAACGAGCGACGACGATGATGATGATGTAATGATGATCCGTTACAGAGCTCTCCAATATAGCGTTTGAATCCCTCTTAATCTTCCATGGGCACGAGTGACCTTGTACCCACTCTGCCCCAACGGTGCTATCTTTTGATATAGTGCGAGATAAGATTGGACACATTAGGTCCCATTCGGTCGTAGAGGTCGCTCCTTGTCGAGTCATTGTGACACAAATGAAGTTACTTTCACAGTGTTTTATTTGAATCTATAAACTTGGATTTGAATACTACGACTGCAGCGTATTTAGTGGTTGAACAGGATACCAGAGATCAGATGATAGGAAGTGGGGAACACAGGGGAATGTGGAAATGAGGAAGCTATTATGCTATTAGTGTGAGGTATCTTTGCTGGGACGACGCAGGGCAACCCTGCCTTGTCACTCCCAGGATGTCCTCTGTAGGCTGTGGCCCAAAACTTCCTGTAGTTTTACTCCAGCACATCCTGTCTCTGTAGTCCAGCCCTGATCAGCAGGAAGATACTGTGAACTGTGTTTGTTTGTGTGTGTGTGTGTGTGTGTGTGTGTGTGTGTGTGTGTGTGTGTGTGTGTGTGTGTGTGTGTGTGTGTGTGTGTGTGTGTGTGTGTGTGTGTGTGTGTGTGTGTGTGTGTGTGTGTGTGTGTGTGTGTGTGTGTGTGTGTGATTGTTTCTGTGCACTTCCATTTGAACTGCGAATAACTTTGTTGGCTGACCCAAGCATACTTTAGTCTTAGTGTTGAAGGATGTTTTATGTCTGCCTTGTCATACTTTTCTCCACACTTTTTGAACATATGTAGGTGATTTGGTTGACATTAGCCTACATTCTCTTTGATAAATATTTCTATGTGAACCCTTCTTTTACTCTTGTTCTGTGTCATTTAGTTTGGTCTAATTACAGGAAAGGGCTTGGAAATATTCCAGGAATCACCATTTTCTGTGGCCTGAGTTCTAAGTGAGTACGTCGCTGGCATCTTTTTACTGCTTTGTGAGGGCAATGTGCTTAGTACCAGGCCTCTTACTGTTCAATGGAACCATTCTATGGAAAAAGTTACTTCCTCTTGTGGCCTTTGACTTAGGCCTACTCTTTCCCTGGGAATAGTCTCAAGTTTTTTTCCAAATATAACTGGCCACATGTTTTCTTGGCAGTCCCGCCCATTCTGGGGGAACACTCCCATGTCCACAGCGAGTGGGGTTGAGGTAGTGAAACCCACGCCAAGGTGGTGTTGGGCTGCGATCCAAGTGAGCATTAGGATAGATGTATAGTCTGCCCTAGATCAAGCATGGCTTCCTCTGTATTAAAGGTTTTAATATAAGGTCTAACCTTGTTTAGGGCGATTTCAACAGGAAGGTCTCTGTAATTCCCTCCTCTCTCTGGAGCCATTCATAGATACACAGTTTCCCATTGGTTTTGAGGCAAAAGAAAACCAAAAACTCAATTTCAGACAATTTGACAAAGTGCCAGAGCAGGAGTTCCCCCATCTGTCAGCATCTGGAGCATGTGGTTGGAAGCAGTAATGGGCTTGGTCAGTCTGATATATAAAGATGTAAACAGTTTTACTGGCAAGGTTTTAACAAGAGCTGTTAGTCGTTTACAACTGCCCGACATGCTGTTGTTGGCCCGCGCCACACCTGCTACATCCCATAATAGACCATCGGCACTTGATGGTAGGATGGGTTTTCAAAAGACCTGAAATGCAACAAACTTTTCAAAGCCTTAAATTACTTAAGTATAATTTCAAACCAACTTTTGGAATCCATGCCGTTGTGTTCATTCCCTAAAACGACAAGTAAATCATAATGAATAATGAATACATTCCATGGATAATGAATATTGGGTAATGGAAAACCATTCACAATGGCCAAAAAGGTCAGTGTGGAAAAATGAAAAGGTCTATGACAAGATCGAAAAGAACATGACACACGAAGCAACCATTTATAATAACGTGTTTCATATGTTTACTAATGTTTCTCACAGCATATTTTCGGCTCCCTTCCGAAGGCTGCAACTGAAAACCAAATAACAACGCTTCAATAGGCCCGAACCACACAGGATTCAAACATCAGCATGGACTCTGAGCCACCAGAAGCAAGGGAGGGGCTCAGCATCAACTACTTCTGCCCTTCTTTATCCGAGCCAGCCCCAGTGTACCGGTCCAGTCATGGAACATCCTGATGGGTCTTTTCATAACACTCAATACCTTACAGATGTACGGCGCATTCGCCTGCTAGTCTTGTCCCAGAAAGCCACTGACATACTTTTCCACGCTCTTGTAAGATCCTGGTGTTATTTTAAGCCAGGTTGATGCTACCTAGGGAACAGCAGGCTTGGATTCATGTCCTCCATTAAGACTGAACTGGATCAATGGCCGTTGAGGGGAGGAGTCAGCGCAGTGCCTCCACGTAGTGTGGTATCTGGCTTTTTCAGCATTTTCCGCCTCCACAGATGGTTGCAATTAGTGTGTGTTTGTGTGTGTGTGTGTGTGTGTGTGTGTGTGTGTGTGTGTGTGTGTGTATGTGTGTGTGTGTCTGTGCACGTGTGTGTCTGTGCGCGTGTGTGCTGTGCGGGTGTGTGTCTGCGCACGTCTGTGTGTGCATGAGGGTTTCTGCATGTCACTATACTGTCTTACATCTTGCTGATACTCCACCACAAATTCCACAAAGTTAATTTGTCCATATAAGGAATGAGTCCCTGGCAGCTGGGGAATGCAGAGCTGGTGACGAAGGAAGGGGCATAGCCAGAGAGGGGGAGAGAGATGGGGGGAGAATGGCCAGGGAGAGAAGGGGAGAGAAAGTCATGAGGGAAAGGAGAGAGGAAATGAGTTTGTGTTATGACTTTGGTACAGCTTAAGCAGCTCTATTTTCAATTTTACTGTCTTTCAAATGGCTTTCGGTTACAAAGAGACACTCTTTGTACAGTCAGCCACAAGTGCTTTCACCTGTAGGACAATAAATGGACCTTGCACTTTGACAACAGTTTTTACCTCTATATGAGTCCGGCTGGAACCTGATTCATGGTTGTTCCAGTTGGGTCAATGTCTTCCTTCTTCCCTTAAACGAGAAAGAAAAGAAAAACTCAGTGTGCTGAATACCTCAGTGTGTATACATTGTAAGGGGGAGGGCCCATTTCTGAACCCCTGGAAATGAATGGATGAACTTTAGGCCTTGGAGACCATCTGGAACCACATGTGGTATAAACACTCCCCCTGTGTTTACAGCAGATCCACAATCCCCTTAATTGTTGAACCTCGGTGATGGGCAGAGCCGTGTTGTCATGCAGTGCTGTAAGCTGTTTGCTTGGTCCGAGGGCCATTGTATGTGTAGACTTATGGTTCATTGTATGCCGGCGTTGGTTGCCAGGTGTTTCCATGTTTTCATAACAACTAGTGACTTAACATTTGACTGGCGTGTTGCCAGTAGATTGATTGAGTTATGGATGACTTGAGACTATTTGTTTGTGGTATCATGTTTGCATGCATGCATATGTGCAATTTAATGTGTGTCTTTGTCTCTGTGGGAAAGTTTATGTGAGCGTGTGTGTGTGTGTGTGTGTGTGTGTGTGTGTGTGTGTGTGTGTGTGTGTGTGTGTGTGTGTGTGTGTGTGTGTGTGTGTGTGTGTGTGTGTGTGTGTGTGTGTGTGTGTGTGTGTGTGTGTGTGTGTGTGTTTGTGTGTGTGTGTGTGTGTGTGTGTGTGTTGTGACATGTGTGCCTGGAAATGTTTTACAGCATCCGATCTGCCTTGTAACTGACCTGGGGCTCATGAATAGTAGGTTTGTTTGTATGTGAGTGTGTGTGTGTGTGTGTGTGTGTTTGGGTGTTTGTGTGTGCAGGTAGCATTCACTTCAACCCATTGCTTCTCTAAGGACTGAACAATATACCAACATGTGTTAGGGCCCAGGTCTGTATTCAGTTCAAGGTTCTCCCCTTAAAGCCATTGATGTCATGCTGACCCACGAGGACCTTACAAAAACACTAGTAATCCAGACCCCATTGTGTGTGACTTATGGTTCCCCTATCATGTCAAAGGTCGTTGCACCTTATGTGATTAGATGAACCCACTTCAGTTTAAAAGTTTGTTTCCTTGTGAGAGAGAGAGAGGGAGACTTGTTTTACTCTGTCTAGCTACTTATGCCGAGCTCATTTGCAGAGGTAGCTAACACAACAAGTGAAAATGTTAAATTAATCTCAAAATATACCAAAGTGGATTTTCAGTTGCAACACCACCTTGAAACGTTGGAAGGACTGGAAGGACTGCGCACGTCGGCCTGATTAGCCGGCTCCCCTGTGCACGCCACCTAGCTTGGTCGCTCTCCTTCCCACCGAGTTATCTCTTCCCTTCTCATCTCGGTTGGCGACGACCTCATTTGAATGAGGATAACCACCTGCTTACCTGCAATATCAACAAGATTTGATTTGATTTTCTGGCCGATTGAGTGTCTGGCTTGTAGAGTAAACTAAGGACTAGATAAATGAGGACCAGCTTGCAAGCCTTGAAGTTGCTGAGTTGGATAAATAAATGAAACGTGCAAGTTTGGCCTCAGAGTGCAAATATTGAATCGCACCATATAGCAAGTGTGCAGAAGTGCTTATAATTGTTTAACTTGAGTTAATACAGTAAAAGTCTTAAAATTATTAAACTAAATAAATAATGAATGCGAGAATAAACTGAATGAGATCGGTTTTGCTTTGACTTCTTGAATCTTCAGTATTTATCCATTTACACATGACTCCTTAGATATTTTTATGGTCTCTGAGAAGCAAAAAGGAAATCCTCTCTGCTTCTCTGTTTGCCATTTGGTACTCCCTGATCTGCCCGTGTCTGTTTACCAAGGGCAGAAGAAGCGACAAACAATTAGTCTTCCTATTAAACTTGCCCCCATTCTTCAGTATCCACAGTGGAAAATAGTTGGTCGTGATCTATTTAGTTTAAATCATCTCTCGGCGTACAGTTTCTCCTTATATTAAATTATTATTAACTCTAGCTGTATGCAACAGGGCTGGATCAGAGTTTGGGTTGTATCACAGATATTGTCTGCAGATGTCTCCAGCTGTCTTGAGACTTTTTGCATATCATTTCGAGTTGACTATTGATTTCTGAAACCCGTTCCACCTTGGGGAGGTCCAACAAGACACAGTTATGCCTCCGTTTCAGTTTCTGCGGCAGATGGGGCGACTCCAGTGGATTTCTTCCCAGAGTTCGGTGACATTCAAAAGCACTTCATAGGAAGTTAATACTGAACGCCCTCCGGATGAATCTTGACAGCTAATTAGAAAATGTGTGTGAGGACGTTGTACATGGCACGCAGTACTGGAGAAGGAATGCATTTGCTGCATTGCACATGGGAAATAACCTCACATCTTTAAAGGCTATGAGAATGAGAACTCAAAATTGAATAATTGACATATCTAAGTGCATGCTATGTGATGAGTTAACTCATTCTGTTTTAAACAAGGATGTGTGTGTGTCATCTCCACGACACGACACACTACCACTAACCGTCCTGGTTCCTCTCCTTTCCCATGTCTTGTCTTTTCTGGCTCTAAATGTGCTTTCTTGTGTCATTTCGCTCAATAATCCTGTCTCGGTGCGGGACAAACACAACAAAATGTCAGGAAGGGAAACGCTAGCCGACGCATCAATAAGGAAATGAAAATCAAGAGTGGAAACTCTCCTCATCTCCGGCAGAGCTGCAGGTGCGCCTGTCCTCATTTCCCTCCAGCTGTCCCCTACTTTTGTTCCTATTTTTATCTTTCCACTCCTTCCGCTGCTGTCCCTCGTCCCACGCCCGCTTCTCCGTCACACCTCCTCCCTCTCCGTTGTCAGCAACGGAGGAAGGGGGAAGGAGAGCTTTGGGGGGGGGGGGGAAGGTGGGGGTTCCTGGACAAGTGAGGTTCATGTTAAATGAATGACTGAATCAAAGGACCTCTCTGTTTGTGTGTGTGTGCCAGGCGGAGGGTGACGTAGCGGCTCTGAACCGCAGGATTCAGCTGGTGGAGGAGGAGCTGGACCGGGCCCAGGAGAGGCTGGCCACCGCGCTTCAAAAGCTGGAGGAGGCGGAGAAGGCCGCGGACGAGAGTGAGAGGTCAGTAGCACCACCCCCACTGATCTCTTTCTGTTTTTTCTGTCTGACAGTGACTTTCTTTTAATCTTCAGGTTGGATTAAAATAAAGTGTCCGTTGGTTAAATGTATTGTACGTGCGTGTGTGTGTGTGTGTGTGTGTGTGTGTGTGTGTGTGTGTGTGTGTGTGTGTGTGTGTGTGTGTGTGTGTGTGTGTGTGTGTGTGTGTGTGTGTGTGTGTGTGTGTGTGTGTGTGTGTGTGTGTGTGTGCCTTGTTGCTGGAATGGTTTGCAAGCTTTCGGTTACTCTACACTCCAGAGATTGCTACGTTGTTACAATCTAGCTAGTTTCAAGAAATCTCTCTCTCTCTCTTACTCAGCCTCACTCTCACTCTCACTCTCACTCTCACTCTCACTCTCTCTCTCAATCTATCCATGCATCAAAGTAGATGCCAAGCAAGGTAACTCTCCCTTCTTTATGGCATTTATTAACGCAAACAGAGGCATGAAGGTGATTGAGAACCGGGCCAGTAAGGACGAGGAGAAGATGGAGATTCAGGAAATGCAGCTTAAAGAGGCCAAACACATTGCTGAGGAGGCAGACCGCAAGTATGAGGAGGTGAGGCCAATGCAGTGGGACGCAGTTAGAGAGTCCGCATCACTCTCGTCATCTCTGGGTGTTGACACGAATGGAAATGAGCGGAATCTGAGCTGTGGAAAAGACAACTAAGGCTGTTATAACAGCTTTTAAATAAAGCCCATGTAAAGGCCATGTAAAGCCTTTTTTCTTATTGGCCTCAAAAAAAGTTCCATACTGTCGCTCCTGACTAATTATTTGGAGATGAAGGCTGTAAAAGACCCTGCCTTCAGTACTCCATTCAACAACAATGAAGAAATCTGAATCTGAAAGTCTTTGCTTCTGGGTCTAAGGTGGCTCGTAAACTGGTGATCCTGGAGGGAGAGCTGGAGAGGGCGGAGGACAGGGCCGAGGTGTCAGAACAGTAAGTAGAATATACTGTACACATTCACTCACTCACTCACTCACTCACTCACTCACTCCCTCACTCACTCACTCACTCACTCCCTCCCTCACTCACTCACTCACTCACTCACTCCCTCACTCCCTCACTCACACACACACACGCACACACACACACACACACACACACACACACACACACACACACACACACACACACACACACACACACACACACACACACACACACACACACACACACACACACACACACACACACACACACACACACACGCGCACACACGCACACACACGCACACAGACACACTTCAGCAGCAGGACTCCAAGGCTGACCATCTGTCTGTGTCTCCCAATAGTAAAGCCGGTGGGCTGGAGGAGGAACTGAAGAATGTGACCAACAACCTTAAGTCTCTAGAAGCCCAGTCCGAGAAGGTGAGTGGGAGTTTGTGGAAAGATAACACTGGAGCTCGTATCAGCCGTGGCTGCCCGCTGGATGTTTGCTCAGCACCCTGCATGGTTTGCTGAAGCTCACTCGGGTGAAAGGCAGTTTGCATCGGCATTTGTGGTAATGATAATAGAAAAACGGGAGCAAAGTTACACCGAAATAACTTTCATGAAGTGAAATGAATGTGGTAGCACTGGTGTAGTGAAGGACGAGCAACAATTCACTCACAATGTTCAATGTTTAATTTTCTACAGTATATACTTTATAACATATTTACAAATCCATAGCTCAGCTCGAGCAAAACACGGCAAAAGGACGATAAGCATGGCTAATACACAGCTACAGTACAGATCTCTACCCATGTCATTAGGAGCTGTCTGAAACAGTCTGCTTAGTTTTCAACAACGCACACACCGCCACAGCGTACACACTTCTAAGTAACACTCAAGCAATGGAAAAAAATAACTCTTCTGGGAAGTACAACTGCTTTTCCGGCCCACTCATCAGGCTCTACTTGAAGATGAGTTAATAATTATTAGTCATGGCGCTTTGGCCCGCACAGAAACGTTCCACCGTGTCCTTTACTGAGACCTTTCTATGGCTCAGTGCACAGGGTTCAGCAGGCCTCTCTCCTCACCAAAGCATTATTCCTGATCCCTATAATTGCACACCGCAGCTCCCTACCTGATACCCAAACATTCATTTTCCTTGTAAATAGTGTTATGAGGCGACCCTGGTCCTAACATAACCATGGTCTGCCACGTGGCCCCTCCTAACTATGTTGTAGCAGATCGTCTACTGGGATGTCCACAGCACAGCCCACCATACACACCCACCCTGAGGAATCGGTTGCTTTGTAACGCTGCCAGCGCTGCAGTCTGGCAGGATTAGTTCAGAATTTACGATCATAATCACCATCATGGCCGTGATCCTCTTTCTTATCTTTCTCTTTCTTTATATTCTTTCTCTTTCTCTCTCTCTCTCTCTCTCTCTCTCTCTCTCTCTCTCTCTCTCTCTCTCTCTCTCCCTCTCTCTCTCTCTCTCTCTCTCTCTCTCTCTCTCTCTCTCTCTCACTCACTCCATAACAGAAAACAAACATAGAAAAAGCAAAGAACACAAAAACACGTAGTATGCACTTCTTGATTCCTCTCACTATTTCAGGTCCGCAAGGGGACACTAATGCACCCCAACACCCCCAGAACAAAAGGGTTTGTTTTGGCGAGCAATGTGTAACGCAAAGCCGTCTGTCTGTCTGTTCCAACAGTACTCTGAGAAGGAAGACAAGTACGAGGAGGAAATTAAGGTTCTCAGTGACAAGTTGAAGGAGGTGAGTTGTCGCTCTCATTCCTCTCACTGGCCTTCTGACTGCATTCATAACACCGTGCAGGGAAGCATCTGAGGTCACTGACTCCTCTTTGGTCATGGTTCCATCGCGTTGAACATGAACTATTAATATGGAGGACCTATCCAAGGGAAAAAGATGGTGATGATTAACTTAATTGAATAATTAAAAAAGGAATATGTTATGCAGCGAGTAAATGTGCAGTAATCTTTCCCACATCAAAAAGGGTTGGATTGTGTCCCATCATTTCCAGATTTACTCCACTTGGATTGATTACTTGGCACGTTTAACGATTTTGGGAAAATGAAAATGAGGCATTTGTTATTGTTTGACAGGCTGAGACTCGTGCTGAGTTCGCCGAGAGGACAGTGGCCAAACTGGAAAAATCCATTGACGACCTGGAAGGTACGGATTCACACACCAACACAGGCACATTCAGTTTGTTTACAGGGACCGAAGATTATCGTTTTCTATTGGGGTGGGGTGGGGGTGATCTAAGATGTAAAAACAGGTTATAGACTTGGAAGGGTTTCAGTTTTTTACTATTTAAAAAGACGGCCGGGCCGGTAACGATGGCCGGTTTTCAAAGGAAAAGCTCACCGTGGGAGCTTATTATGTATTCATAGTGAGTAAATGATTAGACATGTCAAGCTTACCTCCATTGAGTGAATAATTTAGCGACATTTCCCCGTAACAGTTAGAGAATCTCACTGCCCAAAGCCTATGTGGCCCCTTTTTCCATGTGTCCCTTTTCACACAGTTAATGTAGACATCGCTCCCCCCCTGCATATTGTGTTACACCAAAAGTCTGTAGAAGATTTTCGGTGAACAGAAAAGAGTGAGCTGCCAAATGCATACCGAAGCACACTAATAAAATGTCGGTCTGGGTCTCCGGTGTGCACAACTATGCGATGCAGCCTTTTTTCCAATCAACATGCAAAGACTCTTGTTTGAAAAGCGCAGCTATTATACGCTAGCTTGACGCTATGCAGAGCTTTCAAGGTTAGCATTGTTTAGCTGGGGAAGCACATACCACAGAGTTAATGGGGTTAGAGGGAGGCTGTTTTAACGAGGCCTTCAGCACAGGTGGGAACACCCCTGTGTGTGAATGAAAGCGCCTGTGAAAGTGTTTTGTAGCTCGCTGGCATCTCCTAAGGCAGACTTGGATCTGTACTCACAATCTATCTATCATTCGTACGTCTGACCATCCGTCCTTCTTTTTCTTTCTCCCATCTTCCTTTTTTCCTCTGCGCTCTTTGTGTTCATTTGCCATTCCTCCAAATCCCCGCTTTCTTCTTGGGATCCTCTGCTGTTGTATTTGACCGACCTCTGCTTGGTGCTCTCTGCCGACATCTGACCTCCAGATGAACTATATGCTCAGAAGCTGAAGTATAAGGCCATCAGCGAGGAGCTGGACCATGCCCTCAATGACATGACCTCTCTGTAGCGACTCACTCCCTCTCTCTGTGTCTCTATACATCCCTCCATCCCATTCTTCATCCCTTCCAATTCCCGCACCTTCTCCACCCAGCTTTGGGTTTTGGTTGTGGTCCTGAAATCCTGGCTGAGTCTTTCTATGTATTTTTTTTTCTTTCTTCCAATTGAATATATGTGACTTTTTCTGCCAAAAAAAAGTTATTAAAAATATTTTTTCCTTTTCATCTTTCTTGTCTCTGCTGGGCATACACTGCTGCAGCTTTTATCATCATGCATTGATTGTAATTAATTTGGTAAACGTACTACCAACGGTCTGCTAGTTGCAAATCATTGTGTACTCTGCATAATCTTTCTCTCGGTTATCAACAATGTGCCTTTTACACGGTGAGATTCCTGCAAAGAGTTAGCATGGGTTGCCGTGGTGAAGAGTGTGTGCACCTCACTGGGTTCTGCAATGCCTCACAGTTGGTTTCCTAATGTGTTTTTCAGACATAACATGGTACAACGCAAATACAATTGTATTTTTCTAGTCTCTTACGTAACAATAGGTCATCGTCAGTTTAAATAACATAACAACAGCATAGGCAATTAATAAAACGTGGAGGTACTAAATCGTTTTTAAAAAAGTGACTATATAATCAGTTAAGTAAATGTTTAGCTAACAGTCAGCTGCTGGCATATAATATCCATCAGCAGTTTAAGCATGCAGACTAACCTGGAAGTTTTTTATTGGACTTTCTAAAGTGTGGGCTGAGTCCGGTTCACTGCATGTGGAACAGATTAACGTCGCTCAGGGACATCGTTTGAGTGCATTCTCGTAAATTTTCCACCGTTGAAGTTTGCAAAAGTTTTTAAATGTGCAATTAATGACAAATTAATATGCCCGCGGTTGCCGTTAGTGTGCTTATTTCATGTGACACTATTTCTGACGATATATTATGATTCATTTTAATGAACTAATATTATGACTTCTAACTGTCATCCTTTTTCTCCAAACTATAGAGCAATTATCAAGCGCCAAAGAAGATAACCTGGGTATGCATCAAGTTTTGGACCAGACTCTGCTGGAGCTCAACAGCTTATAAACACATAAGAGACGAAGAGGATGACATAGAGTCACGTTACATTCCATCAATGTTCAACATATTCCACACTTTCAGCTGGATATATTTTTCCTCCAGTGAGAAAACAGGGTGTTAACTTAAAACTTGTATCCTGATGTTTTTTTGTTTTTTGTTAATTCTTACTTATTTTAAGGCACAGCTTTCTTTATGTCTTTTAAAATTACAAAATCATTCCAACACCATTACATTTATTGAGTTCCTCCTTCTTTTGGCATTTTCTTCAACACTCTTTGACCACTTTTATACGAACAATGGACAATGAATATATGCCTGGCCACTCAAGACATTTATTTTTATCACCCATGCCATATTATATAGTGGATGACATGATTTAGCTCTCTTTACGAATGGCTCTTTAGTGCCATCTAGAGTATTTTTGGATGAAAGTCAAATGTTTCCCTCATAATGGTGATTGAACGTATGCTCATTTTTGACAGCCCAGTAAACTTTGTTGTTTTATCTCTCCTTTGATTGTTTGGCTGGTGACGGTTTTGCAATTTCTATCTCTTTGTTGCTCCCTGTTCTAAAAATATTTTAGTGTCAGCATCGTCAAATTGTGGTTTCAATGGTCAAAGCAAAACTATGCTATCAGTCATTAGCGCCCGCTGTTTCACAATCAAACAGGCCTATGCAAAAAAATTACGCATCCATCATTTAATAACAAAAACAAAATTTTCTTTCTCTGCAAATATTATTAGATTCCTTGGTCTAAAACGGATCCAATCAAACAGACTCTGTAAAGACCGGGTCCTATGTGATCTATGGTAATCAGCAAGAGCCTGTATATTATCTAGTCTGGTAGTTAAGGCCTGTGCACCAGTGTGTACAACTCCATTAGTGCCACTGCCAGTTCGGTTTGATTACTCTGCAAACCCAAACAGATGCAGATGTTTCCCAGCATTCGAGGTTGGGGGTCATCTTTGAGGGAGCCCAAAACCACTGGAAGTCCAGTTTTATAAACCATCAACATTTATTGTATATAGTAGAATAATGTTAGGTATTTCAATTAGAAATTTCATTCTCCAATTTTCTCATACAGTTTTGACAGGTGACGATTGAAACCAAAGAATTCCTGTATAGGAACCAATGAAACTTACAATGTTTTGTTTATGAAGTACATTGTGTATGTATCTCACTCTTTTCGCCATGAAAACACATTTGACAAAATCTGTTTTTAAATGTCTTTATTTGCTCCCCTGCCTCCCCGTTTCAATTTAATTAAAAATGTTTTTTACACAAATTGTCAAGTTATTTTTTGGCACATGCAATCTTTTTATTATACCACTTCGTCCTTGACACCTGATAATAAACCGAACAATAACAAAAGGCATACTTTCACTGCGCTTGGCCCTCTAAACAATCGCAATTAATTATATATATATATATATAATTGAAGTTATATTAAAGTAGTTAAGGAAAGTGATTAGACACTTTTGAGATTGATTTTGAGAAGAATAATAATTGTACATAACTGTTTTCATACTCAAATTATGTAGGCTATATATTTATCATTACCTGGGCATTTGACATCCGTGTGGTAGGAGTTGGGAGTCTGTTTACCAGCCGTTTTTTCTTGTGCCTTCGCTTTTCGTCGGGACAACTTGGGCGCATCAGGTCCTTAGCAAGCTGCATCCAGGTTTAAACCACAGTGTTGAAAATGTATAATCAAGGCCCGGCCAAAAAACTATTTCATTATCTGTCGTATCGTCGTAACTGAATATCCTTCTTGTCCAATACTGCCTCCTACTGTATATATAATGTATTACTTTAAATATCGTGTTATCCTTCTGACATTTAATCGTTTAGGTCTACAAAAGCAATGAAGCAAGTAAAACAAATAAACTTGTTAAAGAAGTGTAGGCCTGTACTTCATGTTTAATTAATTACATTCAACGTATATCATGTTTAAGCAAATTATGTTTATACATGAATACTGTTATTTTCATCGTTAGTTCAGAGAAAATAATGCAATATTGAAATATAAATTAAAATACGGATCACAAAAATAAATCACTTACAGACATCTCAGTGATTTTAGAAGCTTTTCGGAGTCAGTTGAAGGTAAAAGCAAGTGTATCTCACGCCTTCGGAGGAGCGGAGGTGATGGGGTGCGCTTGCTTTGCGTCTGTTCACTTTTATGCAGGATCCCTGCACATCATATCACCAGTTCGGCCCACCGCGGTCTATAAAACAATCATACCTAAAGTCAGGCATGTAACTTCCGGAGCCACGACGACAGAGGAGAATGACATTTAGCTCAACCAATCGGATAACACCTTCAAGTGACAAGCAGCAACCCTCTTGGCATTACACGAGTCGACGGGCGGGATATCCGCAATAGCTAATAACATGGCGAAGACTTACGATTACTTGTTCAAACTACTTTTAATCGGCGATTCAGGCGTCGGAAAGACATGTGTGCTATTCCGATTTTCAGAGGATGCCTTCAACTCAACGTTTATCTCCACGATAGGTAAGACAAGTATTCGTTATTTGTGTTGTCTTTGCCATAAAAGTGCCCTAACGCAGAAGCCCATCCCTTCATGCTAATTCCTTGCTAACTTTTTGGTTAACATTCATTATGAGCTGGTTAGCCAGGAAGCAACCTAACCGGCTTCTCGTAGTGTAAGGTCCACTGGCGTTAAGCCACATCATTTTCTTTTGTACATGGAATTCAAAGCATGTGTGTGTGTGTGTGTGATTATAATAATTGTTAAATACGCAGTTCAAAAATGTCTTCACCATCGTCTGGATGGGGTGGTGACTTGCACCCAGAAGAATTATTATGGTAGAATGAGAAATAAGAATTATAGAAATAACTAAACCGTTTATATGCGCTACATTATACTAGATTGAGTTTAATGTTAGTCATTTAATAAAGCTAATAGTCATCAGTATGTGAAAGTACTGCACAGTATGCAGTTAGTGACTATCCTACCCAAATTCTCTAGTTTCTTTCTTTAACTATTGCCTCTAGCGATGCTGAGTTGTTTTGGAAAGAACGTGGATCACCTCACTGAATCTGATGTGTCTGATTTCAATTCCCAGGTATTGACTTCAAAATAAGAACAATAGAACTAGATGGGAAAAAGATCAAGCTACAAATATGGTAAGAAAGTGGTGATGTGTAATCAATAAGGATAACATTTTGGAAACACTAAGTTAGCATTCAGAAAAAGTAGTGCTAAATATGGGATCCATGTGATCCATTATTACCTTGATGAAACAAGTAATGAACCATGTATCTCCGTTTTAGGGATACGGCAGGACAGGAGAGATTCCGAACCATTACAACGGCCTACTATAGGGGGGCCATGGTGAGTAGCCTGTCTGAGCTCCGCATATATGATTCAGTAGAGTTTATTGATTCGGTTTGTGTATAATGGAGCCTATACTCTGTCTTTGTTTCAACATTTACTCTGTATACAAGATATTAAGTCTCACTTTGTTTGTCTCTTCTGCGCGATTTATTGTGTGACTTCACCAGGGCATCATGTTAGTATTTGACATCACCAATGAGAAGTCCTTCGAAAACATCAAGAACTGGATACGGAACATCGAAGAGGTACTTGTGGCGAAAAAACAAAAGAAAAGAAAAATCTCTTGTCTATTTATCTCTATCCGTCTCAATCTCTTGTGTCTATATTGTTGCGCTTAACTGATTCTTGCGCTTTTTGTGGTCTATGTCTTCATTGTTAAATGCAATTGCTGTAAGTCGCTTTGGACAAAAGCGTCTGCTAAATAAATGTACTATCTAACATCCTGAATGACATCTGTGCTGATGGATCCTTTACCAATCCCCCTGTCTCCTCCCCTGGTGCAGCATGCCTCGGCAGACGTGGAGAAGATGGTCCTTGGGAACAAGTGTGACGTCAACGACAAGCGACAGGTGTCCAAGGAACGGGGAGAGAAGGTAAGGCGCTTGAGCTGTGCTGGACTTATGGAAGCGCTCTCAGAGTTTGCGTACTGAACGTCAACGCGTTTGGAGTTCTAATTGTGCCTTTTGATTTCCTATCTCTTGTTGCTAGCTGGCACTGGAGTACGGTATCAAGTTCATGGAGACCAGTGCAAAGGCCAACATTAACGTGGAGAACGTGAGTCAACTATTTTTACTGCGGTGAATTGCTTTAGGTCTGCAGTACAGAGAATCACGTTGCCCAATCACGTTTGTCTCTTGGTGATCGAATACCCAGGTTTATGCTGATTTTACTGCTTGTGTTGTATCTCCATCCCGAGCCTTAAAGTTAAGTGTGTTGCATATTTTTTTTCTTGCTTCCTTTGGGTGGGTAGGGTGGATTGATAATCGTTGGGAATTTCACAGGACATCAATCTGCCAATTAACTGATAACGCATTGTTAATGAATCATGCAGAGGTTTATCTAATTTAATGTGATAATTTTAAGTCCGGTATCAATCATCCATTCAGACTATAAAATGTTATTGTGACATGACTTGATTCAATATTATGATGATGACGCTCGCAAACATTTGTCTTCACTTATCCAGTCCTCATTGTATTCACTATTCGTGTTTCCTGCAGGCCTTTTTGACCCTTGCCAGGGACATCAAGGCTAAAATGGATAAAAAGCTGGTAAGTCTTTGGCTGTGGCTAAAATATTGATGAGGCTGTGCAAGCCTGATCATATTACTTTGGTTGTGTGAACTGCTAGTGTATTGGGCCACAGAGTATCTGTAATGGGACAAAATACTGTAACACAGTTACTCCTAGACAATAACTTATTTATGTGACGCATGCCAAACATTTATTTATAGAAGAAGTTACTTATTTTCTTTCCATATATTTATGTAATGATAAATCCAAGTATGTTTAGAACTCCACACATTTTCTTTCATGCATTGGCCGTTATAAAGCCAGCCACACAACGGCGCCGAAGGGGCGCGTCAAAAAGAACGCCCCCATTATTCCGGACGTACTAGCCCACACCGGGGCCCACTAGACGCGGGGCAGCGCACCACGCCGCCCAGATAGGCTTCCCGCCACTGTTCTGTTCCCTAGCGTCGTCGCCCCTGAAAAAGCGCTTATTTAAAGCTGTTTGGTACATCCCGGCTTGATACAAGGTCCTGTACATATGAAGATTGTTGATGCAATATATAAATAATTCCACAATTCAAAAATAATGAGCAATGAAAGTAAATAAAGTCTGGAAGTGACTAAACCGTAAACAAAGTGCCAACGGTACATAAAGTAACTATGAACTAATCATAGTAAGCACAAACAGAGGATCATGTGCATCGGGGCCATATATGTAGTCATAAAACAACTGCTATGACGTTATGGTAGCCTATACCTTCTTTCAAAACATATCGCAACGGTGCTGCAGCGCGCTGCTTCCTATTGGTGCTAGGGGCGGCAATTGACACGCGTGAAATGCGCACCGCTGCTCTTCGGCGCCGGTGTGTGGCCGGCGTAACACTTTCTCCACTGATGATTACTGATAATTAGATTATGTAGTGTGAATGGCTTTGTAAGTCTGTCGTTGTGTAGTGTGTGTGCATCTCTTCCATTTTGTTTGTGTGCTCTCGCCTGTGTTCCAGGAGGGCAACAACCCCCAGGGAAGCAACCAAGGGGTAAAGTTTACAGAGCAGCCCAAGAAGACCAGCTTTTTCCGCTGTACACTCCTGTGAGGAGAGAGACAGACGGACCGCTGTTGGAAAAAAAGCCACCATCGCCTTAACTGTGTCCCGACAGGACTGGACAGAGCATGCACAGATCCTTCACCTCACCCCTCTCTCCCAGTTCTGGTTTTCCCGCCGCTGGTATCCTTGCAACAACAAAAGAAATCCCCCCACTTTCTCTTCCATAGTCAATTGAAAAACATTAGCTTCTTGCTCTGCTTATGGCCTCAAACAGAGTACCTCATAAAATCTGAGTACCATGTTTACAGAAACATTCATAACAAAACGTTTTTTCTCACAGTGGCCATCCCTCGACACTCGTCCTTGATTGGTTACCTGAACAAATGATTTGATTCTTAACTCCCTCTGTCCTGAGGCCAAAGCCCCACCTCCACAACTCTGCAGCCCCAGGTTTCATTGTTCAATTACTCAGGGAATCCTTCCAATTATATTTCCAAAAAGATAGTTTTGCTGATTATTTTTACAGATAGTTACTGATCAAATGTATACATTTTGTTACTCTTTAACAAACTGAATCGTCTCTGGCATTTAAAGGCTATGCATTTAACAGTGTTATTTGACACACGGAATTGCGTATATATGCATTTTCAGTAGTTGCCGAACTCTTGCCGGCATACACGACTCTGAAGTTCAACCATTTTTCAGTCTCATCAGCTTCATTACCCACATTTTCTTTTCCTTTTTGGGTAATGCTGACTCTTGAAGCTGCTTATGCTAAGATTCTATTTCTTCACTAATCTGTGTCACTTTCTAGAGGCACAACTGACCCAGTTGAATGGCCTTAGACTTTGGAAGTGGTGTTGGTTAAAGCTCACTGAAAAGGAAAATATGGAGTAAATACAGATTGGCCATTTGTTTCTTAAAACCATACCATCAAGGACGTAAACTTCTTGACAAACTGACAAACCAGGTTGCGATGTTCCTAGAAATCCTTGTAATTTCTCTTAATAGAAATGGCAATGGATATTCTAGGCCAGTTAGGCTTCTTTCCATCAATTTTTAATGATTTGATTTTAATGATTTGGAAAACTGACATCATCATTCTGACAACATGCTGACGTAACACTGATCGTAAGCAGTGTCTCTACATCTCACTAGAAGCAGTCACTGAAACAATGCACTTTCTGCTTATCGTCTATCCATTCATTCTTATGCCTGATTGGCATTTATTCTCAGTATCAGGTTAACAGGTATTTCCTTCATAGGATTCTAAACTTCATATTAATTTCTTCTGTAAATATATATATGTATGTATGGCATATGTGATCAAGTTAAGGGTGCATTCACTTAATGTACATACTGACTAGACTATACATAGGTTTGAATGTCGGTTATAATGACCCCAATGTTTGTATATCTACAGCTGATACCTTCATCTTTATTTTTGTCTTCGGCCATCATTTACAGTCTAAATTAGTCAGTGTGCCAGTGTGTCTTTCTCATCGCACATTACATTTTATTTTATTTTTCAATGCCACTATGTATACATTTTCAGTTGTCATGCTGAACCATTCCACATTTAGAGGGAACTAGAAGTTTGGTCACTGTTATGAGAGGCACATGTATTCATTGTCTATCGTCAATATTTAGGTAAAATTCTAAGCATCTTTTTTTTTATATGATTCCTTTTGTTTAAGGTATTCAGAAATGCAAAGGAGACACGATTAGTTTGAGGTTGAGGATTGTCCATGCACTTCAACTGTTGGTCAAGCGACACTGATATGAAATGCGATACCCAAGTGTAACACCAGGGGGCCATATAGGCTATGTTTCAGTGGAGGCTTTCTGGTGAACTTGATTTGTATGTTGAATACATTTATATTTCTTCCAGTTCATAGTTTTAACGAGGGGAACTTGTTTTCCGGCCCTTGGAAGGTGGGCTGTACTGTAGCAGTATTTATGAAGTAAACAAAGTGCCCTTTGATTTCCTAATGCACTTTTTCAATCTTTCCTTCTGTACAACATGTCTTTGGAGAAGGGCTTCTGAGCACTTGGAGACGTGTTTGTTCCAAAATGGGATGCACAGAATCCTCACCATCTTTCACTCTTCTTCTTTCCGTTCTTTTCGCTTTGTCACAGAGTATGCGTTTTACCCTCCCCAGGGTGGTGGGAGGGGCCTCACTAACTGGCTCCCTTTTATCCTCATCTGAGGCCTCGTTCTGAAAAAAATATGAAATTAGCAAATAGATTTGGATCCATATTTAGAATATAATATTTATGTTTTTTCGGCTTAGGTCCACCCCACTTTTTTTTTTATTCTCAAAACATTCCTCCAAAAAATATCCCTAATCTGTAATTATTATTTTTTTGGTAAGTATAGGCCTACATGCACATTGATTTCCAGTGAGTTTGAGAGTTAATAGAAAAGCGATAAGACTTTCCATCTCTTGCGACACATTCCCATTTTGCTTGTCATAACCTCAATACGACGCTGACCAAGTCATCAGAATTATGCATATTGTATGTTCCTGATTAATTCACATTACTATTGATATTATATTAAAGAAT
Organism: Gadus chalcogrammus; assembly: GCF_026213295.1. Taxonomy (NCBI): domain Eukaryota; kingdom Metazoa; phylum Chordata; class Actinopteri; order Gadiformes; family Gadidae; genus Gadus; species Gadus chalcogrammus. The sequence goes on from NC_079423.1 coordinate 27,815,065, forward strand.
TTCACTGATTTTAGAAATGTTCAGAGGGGCTTAGTTATAGAGCCATTTTTGTCTTTTATTTGCTTTTGTTCCGCTTTATTTTCTGCTTTAAGAGTTTGTTTGGAGCTCAAGTCATGATATCCCTAGTACCCTACAATTATATTGAACTCTGTATTTCAGCACTTTACACAATACCAAAATGTAATGGTAACCTTGTTACCAGAAGAAAACAACTATTTGAACTCTTGGAAATGCCTCTGGAACAGGTTGAGGGTATTTTTGTATTGGAGCTTTAAAAGGTATATATTACATGATTAATCTGCCACATTGATGTTGAACAATAGCATTCCATGGATGAAATTCAAATTAAATACGATTCCTTAGGGAAGAATTTCCTTTTTTTCCCCTCAACAATTGTAAATAAGATTTTCAGTGATTGTACTTTCATAAAACATCTTACTGAATTGATCTTCACCTCTGGATATGTGTACTTTTGATGATTTATTAAAAAAAAAGAGATTCTTTTAAACAAGTTTTTTTTGTGTGTCGGTATGTAAAAGAAATGCGAGAATGACCTACATATCGTTTTAGGGCGGGTAACACTTTAAATGTTGCCTAACTGATTCATTTTTTATTTTTTAAGTGATCCATAGAATACTATGTCATTTGAAATCCCCTTCTGCTATTTTCTTGGACGTTTATATTATTTGAAGGTCATGGCTGGCGGGTTTGTATGAATACACCTACCTGTAAACAGTTCCACCCACCGACCCGATCAGGTGGCTGGGTGCTGCTCCCTCGGCTGCGACACCTCATTCGCGTCATCACTGCATTCAGGTAAGTATTCCTTAATTTAGCGATTAGCTAAGCACCATTTATGATGAGATGGTGATTATCCTAAACCATGATAGCGCTGATGTGACACATGGGGCATAGGCCTCCATTTGTTGTTGTTACTTTGTTGTTGAAAGTATACGTTTATGTTTAGGTCCTTGTAGCCTACCAATGGACTTGAGTCTGCCTACCTTTACACCGGACTAGTGCGATGGATGTTAATCACTTCTACGGGGATAACAGGAGGACTTCCATTCCTTGGTTGAACCAGTCCCAATGGGATACGGTTCCGGAATGGTTCCACGGCGTCACCTCGAGGAAGTGAGTTCTGCAATTGGAAAACGCTATCACGTTTTCTAATAGGTCCAACGAATTTTTGAGGATTTTATAATTGATGAGGAATCTAAACAATGTGCCATTGACAGGCCTTCTGACGGTGTATGGTGTTAACTTATTCTTACTTCTACTCAACATTAAATCATCAAATAGATTTAATACATAATGTAGTATGTAATGTTTCATATCAAAAATGTGATCTACAATATTTGCCTATGCCTACTGTCAACATCTATTCTTAAAGTTTTAGCATCCTGTTAATTAACTTTATTTACATCATTAACATATATGATTTGTTGAAATAAGTACAACAGGCCTGCAGCAATTTAGTTGAAAAATATAATGCGCTAATGCCACATTTTTCAGTTTGTACTGAAGGTAGTTTCTTGTATCATCTCCATTAGAAAAATTAACACACTAAGCCTGGTATGAAACAGACATGTTGAGCAGTCTGTGGTGGAAGAACACCTTATTTGACTTGTTAAATGTGATCAACACAGGGATGCAGAGGCGCTTCTAATGTGTAAACCTCCTGGCTACTTCCTTGTCCGAGTTGGTGAGAGCAGGAATGGCTTCACACTCTCGTACCGGTAAGCGTTTTCAGTACTTGTTCCTCTGCTTACCAATCTTTATTAACTCATGAAATATAAGGGTCCGATATACACTTGTTTCTATTCTTCATCACTTTTATGTAAGGCTGTTCTATGTCAATCGCAAACTTTGATACACACCACTCAAACAACAACAATACGGTATTTATAAATAGCTGAAAAAAGCTTCCTCCTTTGGCTTTCGTACTGATTGTCTTCCCCACCTAAACAAAGAGCTACAGATCGCTGCAGACATTTTATGATTGACGCACTGCAAGATGGAAACTACACCCTCACCGGTGAGTCCACGCGCCACCGCTCTCTGCAGGACCTGGTGGACTTTCACAGCAGAACTCCCATCATGCCTTTCAACGAGGCGTTGACCGTGCCTTGTATGAAGGTTAGGAAAACCCGAAACACATGCAATCATATTTCGCTGATTGATTTCAATGCCATATTGCCACTATGAAGACTTCGGTTCTCTTTAATCCTTCCCTCTGTTTTTCAGTCTCTTCCGATGCCATTAAAGATTTCAGAGGATACTGAACGAGATGAAGATATCCCCCCAGCCCTCCCTCATCGGACCGCATTACCGGCCATACCGACCTTATTGACACCTCCGTATCACACAGACCTCCCACCTAATGGGTTTAATAGCCATCCACCAGATCAGGGATCACATTATGAACTTTGGCTGCAGCCTCCGGTAATCAATGCTTTTGTTTCTCTGTGTAAACCTTCTTTGGTTTGATTTATTGAAAATGTTTTCCCATTTTATGCTTCTTAAGAGCACAGAGCATCATAAGAAGTGCCCTTTGACCTCTTCTACGTCTTTTCAGATTTGTGATTCTTTTTCAAGTGCATTGACACTTCCTTTTTTGTTCATAAAAACATCTGCCGTCAATTTCAGGTAAATGCTATGGAACCAACAGCATTACCCGGCCTTGCTCATATCTACAACAGTATACCAGCAGTCCCGGCCTCGGACATCCCCGCAGAGGTCCCCAGTCACAGAGAGACCGATAACATTGCCCGGCTGTATCCAACACTTCCTTATCCTCCTTTCACGTCCAGCCCCAGCACAGAGCGGGGTGCTGCACAGGACAAACGTGCTGAGCCTAACCCCAACCCTAACCCAAAGTTCTTGGCCATGCCCAGCCAGGTGAAGGTGATGGCGCTGTTTCGAAAGAAGAAGAGAGAGTCGCAGGAGAGCCCTCAGCCAGCAGAGGCCGACCCAAGCGGAGCCCCAAGACGGGTGGATGATGCGTTGCCTGAGGAGTATCTGCACCCCCCACCTTATGCGCCTGGCTATTACTAGGGGTTAGAGATCAGACTCACATTGATCTCCTTAAATGGTGAAATTATCTGAACCAAATTAAGGCGATGAGGTCCCTTTAAAAATCGTTCTTCAATTTTATAGATTTTTTTGTGTCAATTCAATGTTAATAACAATATGCGATAGGTGATGGTATAAATAAAGAATCGCACAAAGTAAATATTTCTAAATTGCATGACATATATTTTCATTGGGTGATATGAATAGGGAAACATTAAAAGGGCCAAGTGTGGAAGTTCCCATCATGCAAAATGGTTTGTTCAGTCGTCTGTAATGTGGGCCGAAACGTACTAAACTTGTTTTACTGGTTTACATTTGATACACACGAGGTGTGTGTGTGTGTGTGTGTGTGTGTGTGTGTGTGTGTGTGTGTGTGTGTGTGTGTGTGTGTGTGTGTGTGTGTGTGTGTGTGTGTGTGTGTGTGTGTGTGTGTGTGTGTGTGTGTGTGTGTGTGTGTGTGTCGTCACATTCCAGTGCGTGAAGAAGAACATGGGTACGAGATTAGTCAGAGAAAGAAGAGGAGCAAGCATGAAGAAGAGACGTAAAGACTGAAACAGAGTGGACGCACAGAAGCCATATCAGGACAGCAGACAAAGCAGCCAACTGACACCAATGGGCCATGGGTATGCTGATCTGCTCTTGTGAAGGGCTGACAGGTATAGTGTGTGTGTGGTTGTGTGTGTGTGGTTGTGTGGGCGTGCGCTTACACATGTTTATGTAGACCAGCTTCTCTTGAGTGTTTTCATTTTATTTGTACAGCCCGACCCAGTTAGGGTCTCAAAGGACACCCCTTAACCATAGCCCAAAAGGCAATAACAATTTACTTAATTATCAAGGAATAAACCTTGAGAAGGAATACAGAGTGGGGATGTGTTTTTTGAGGAAAAGGTTTTTAATTTTTAGTTACATTTTTTGTGTGTTTTTTAAGGAGATTCTGAGAGACATCTAGTGGCAAATAATGCGTATAGCTGAAGAATACTAACTTAATTTCAGTCCGTGCACCGTAGTTTTTGTATCATGTTTTTTTTAGTAGTCCTGAATAACGAATTGTAAGCAGTCGTTGCCTATTAAACGGGTCACCAGTTGGGTAAGCTGTCTCGTTTTATTGGATACACCCAGGGCTGTCCCATGACGCAAAATCATGAAAAAAAAAAAAAATGAATAGTTCGATTTAATACTTCCAGCAATACAATGAAGTGGGGTCCATTTACGACTCAATGAACGCAATCAATCCAAACAAAAGCACCGCCCTCGCTGATCACGCCTTGCTGTAAAGACACGCCAGCCCAAACCCACGGGCCAGTGCAGTGACATCATCGTCATCGACGCTTCGATTCTTACGTGCTAGAAATCAGGTTGGAAGTGACTTTAAGCGTTGATTTTGGAAGTCGTTCCGGTATTCAAATATTCTGTACATACATAAAGAGAAACGGCAACTATTTCCGAAAGTACACCATCGCTCTGCACTCTTGACGACCATGTCTTTCATACCAGGACAACCAGTTACAGCTGTCGTGGTAAGTTTACGGGTCGTACGTTTATTTCCCTTTCAGCCAGACTTCTTTGTTCAACTTTGGCCTTCACATTAAACGTGATATGCAAACAAACCATTCGGAATATTTATGCGTCCTAAGACTAGGTTCTGGGCTTATTTACTTCCAGGTTTAGAAACGAATACCTAGTCGTTTTAGTAGGACTAGCTCCACTTCCTAGACCCCCTCTGGTACCTGATCACAACCAGCCAGATGGATTTTCTACGTTGTTAACCATAAACTAACCGAAAACCATTTTAAGGGTTTGTATTTACATGCCATGTAACTGTTGTCGGTCTGGTATGACCTGTTTATTATGATATGTATTAGATATAGCTCAAAGGGACAGGGAAACCCACGGACATGGATTTGTTTGAGCTTTAGGGCGTCAACATAGGTGGATAAATAGGTGTGGTTACTTCATGTCTTGACTCGAGATTCTGATGTCTGGCATTGGCTGGGCACAAATCAATCAACTCGTAATGAAACCCACTGCTGATTAAGGCTTTAATCAGAAATACAGAAATACAAATATTGTCTCCTCTGGGACTTTATATCAGTTGCAATCCCTGACAAAGGTTTCAACATATGTGGAGGTTTAGCAACAATTACATTATTGCTCAAGATGCCCTCAGACATCATTGTACTGGCTGATCCCACTGAGAGAGTCGTTTATTCACCACCCCACATAGGAGCCTTTGTGTTGAGTAGTGCTTGGAGAAATCCTGGTGTCCGAGCCCCGATCCATCTGTTTAGAAGTGCCAGCAACAGCTTGTCAATGTCAATTTTCACTAATCATGATGTTATAAAATGGCAAAAGGCATGTATGTTATTGTTGCTGAGATTGCCTATGTATGTATTATACACGTTAAAACATCTTTGTTAACCGGTCATCAGGGGAAGATAATACTTAGCTGAAAGTGACGCATTTGCTATAACACGACTACGAAACGATTTGAGTGAGGCAGTGACTCTGTTCTTTGCATGCCTATGCCAACCCTATGCTAATCACAACATTGTCTGTTTTGTTTTGAGCAGCAGCGGGTTGAGATCCAGAAGCTGTGCCAGGGAGACCACCTGATCCTGGGCTTCAGCATCGGAGGGGGGATGGACCAGGACCCCGTACAGAATCCCTACTCGGAGGACAAAACCGACAAGGTGTGTGTGTGTGTGTGTGTGTGTGTGTGTGTGTGTGTGTGTGTGTGTGTGTGTGTGTGTGTGTGTGTGTGTGTGTGTGTGTGTGTGTGTGTGTGTGTGTGTGTGTGTGTGTGTCAGACAGCTTTACTCTACAAGCTATCTCTATAAAATGATAGTCCTAACTCTAAATCACTCCCCCCTTTGATTATACATAGAGGCGTGCGTCACCATACCATGTGATAAGCAGGAGTGGCCTCATAGATCAACATACGATGAGAGTGTATTGGATTTAAGGGGTTTGTCTTTCAGGCTAAACCCATTGATTTAAGGGGTTTGTCTTTCAGAATTGAACAAAATTTCATTGTTTGTAAACCAATGAGTGGTTATTGTTTCCTATACACTTACGTCTTCTGTGTTGTTGATCAGTGGGACTATACGTTTGTTTGGGAAGGGAATGGGGGAACCAAAGACCTCAAAACAGCCACTCCATTCCTGGGTTGGAGACACTTAGCAGAAGACACCAGTATCTGTTAGTATGGAAAGTACTGTGCAATCAATGTGTGATGGATATATTGCATATTGCAATGGTAGTCGTCCATAATGTGTAATAAATATTTATAATGTATTGTATTAATATAATATACTTGCCTAAGGCTAGGAAGCCATAGCGCCAAAGTAAATACTGAAAATAGAATGATCAATGCTGCATATAAATTACATCATATATATTTATTGCAAAAATGTATTGATTTGAATCCAGAATCGACTAGAGCAGTTGTTTGCTCTGTTGTTTTAAACCGGTTTAGGTTTATTGGTGTTCATCGGACAGACCTGTTTAGTTTCTGCAGGTCTGGTGATTTGAACACAGGATGTACTTATGACTGATTCTTGCCTCCACCGCAGGGTATCTATGTAACCAGGGTAACACCCCAAGGACCAGCAGAAAAGGCTGGATTAATGATGGGAGACAAAATAATGCAGGCATGTATACCCATATGTTTCATCCGTTTTTTTCTTCACATTCACAAGATGGCGCTATATGTACATTTCACTGGACATTTTTTTCAAAACCATATCTTCAACAGCTATATATTACATATTTGTCTTTTAAAGAAAGTTGCTTGAGCTTTTTGAGAATTGAGTAAAAGTGAAAGTACTTTTAAGTAATACTACGATAAGTAAAATACATGTTGTTTCCTATGTGCAGTTCCTCGCTCAAAAAAGACAAATTATTTTGCACATTTTACTGTACAAGATACCAAATGTTAGCCTAGAGTGACGAAATTCCCCTTCCTTACAACCAGGTCAATGGCTGGGATATGACCATGGTCACCCATGACCAGGCTCGTAAGAGGCTGACCAAGAAGAAGGAGGACGTTGTACGACTACTGGTGACCAGGAAGTCCTTGGAGGAAGCGGTCAAACACTCCATGTGCGGGTACCCAAAACAATAGGCAGCTTAAGGATGTCTTCTGGGTGATTTAACCTGAACCCTATATTCATAATATTTCGGCTGCGGACAACTAGTCCAGTATTGATCTCGTACTGGACTAGTTCGTCCGGTCAATGGATTAACATTGCAGCCCGTGGCTGCAATGTTAATCCATTGACAGGGAGATGTTATTATCGCCCTGTCAATGTTAGTCCGCTTAAAAGCCTTTATTTTTTTTCAATGACAGGCTCAGATTGTCATTACAAGTGTCTGATATGATTATGGAAAGGATCCCTACAATGAAAGTACCTTTCACTGGATCGGTCTGTTCATGGTTGCGGTTCGACAAAATAACAAACGGACCGGATTAAGCGACAGGTAAAGAAGAAAGCAGTATTTCTCTGTCGGGATCATTTCCATTAGGTGTTTTTCACTCACTAAAAATAATGATCTGAGCCTAATCTGTGACTGAAACAAGTACTTGAAGAGGACTTGCATGGACTAATTCCTCACTGGGTTACATTGCAGCCAGGTAGGGTCCAGCTTGAAAAGTCCCAAATTATCTTTTAAACCGATCCTGGACGTTGGTTATCGGGAACAGATCAATTCAACCAATCAGTGTGAGGAGTTGCAGCGTCTAGTTCATGATCATACACTCAAAAACTACAATCATACAGACGCCCTGTGAAAGTACTGCTTGTTTGGCGGTGAGGTGCCAAGATGTCAAGTCTGTAAGAAGCTCTTTTATTGCCATTGGAGTGCCTCTACCTGCCTGGTTTTAAGCGACGATTCATTTCAATTCAATGCGGCGCTAATCATTCTCAGAGAGAAATAAGTAGGCGATTGCTTTAGAAAGATTGTTAAACTATCCAGCCCATACATACAGGGCCTATTGTCTCTCCATGGCACACGACAGCCTGAATGCAAACACCATCCAGTACCTGCAGAAATTCATTTTGAAAGGAATGTGCATAATGGCATATATGCTTACAATTCCAGAAAACGTTCTGCTCTATTAAATAACTACGACCTGTTTAAAGTCCTTGGCAAATGGGAGGGCCTACAATGACCATCTAAGAGGTTTGCCTTTCAAGGTAATTTTTGTTTTAAATGCTAACTATTACCATACACATACACATTCACACACACTTGGGATCATTTGGGAGGATTGGGGATTTGGGATTTTTAGTTTGCTTGTTAGATTAGTTAGATTATAAAATATCTTCAAAAACCAAAGCGGCTTGCTAAACTACGCAAAACCATTCAAAAACAACTTTTGTACTCCTTATATATGCAATTGATTTTTATACTACATTCTGTATTGTGCGCCATGTTTGTTTTACCACTACCTACTTAATCTATACCATTCATAATGAGTATGTCCACAAGTCCCCAGTTATGTTGTCATGGATCTCATTATTTGTACCTGCTTTATTGGTAGTCACACATTTCAGCATTTAATTTGTGTCAAAGCAGGGACATTTACCTCAATCCATTTTTAATTTCTTTGCGGTGATTTATAGTATGGATTTAGTATGGAAGTATTGTGTCCAACACAATATCACTATTTACATTAGAGCAATATACCTTTTGCATGAGTTATTTGAACCCAAACACTAATTTGAGAGATTGTTATTATGAACCTTCCTATTTTTGATACGTTAAGTTATATGTTCTTTCACGTATTGCATTAATTCACTACTTCTAACACTGTAACAATTTGTAGTTTGATTTCTTGAATCTGCCTGCTATTGATGTGAACAAGCAGGTCAAGGAACGCCCCCTACTTGAACTGAAAAATCTTCCATTTTCTACTTTCTATTTTCTATTTTTCTCTCAAAATGATGATGCTTTGAATGCAGATGGCTCTGGGGTTTGCTTAACCAAAACAGTCCAGCGAATAAAAAAAATAAAATAAAAATAGTGTGTCCTTGTCTGTTGGCTTACCTGTGAATAATTCCATTGAATCTGCAAATATTCTGAATATTTGAAGAACCTTTCTGAGTAAAGTGTCAATTCAGGGGTCATTCTCCTCTGTGGTAGACTAGTTGTTAAGATGGTACAGTCCCATGTTACAATTTGCTTCAGGGCAGAGTTTCCCAACCTTTGACTTTAGGTGCACCACTAAATTGTCATCAAGAGCTTTCGCCAACCACCTCATATGCATAAATTAAAAATAATGATAAATACACATGCAGTGGCTGAGTGTCAGTCCCCCCTATATTCACAATTTTACCACAAAAAGGCCATGGTCATTTGGAAAACGGTGAAAAGAAAAAGTAACCCACACTGCTTATGCTCCTTTTGTTTGATAAAAAAACACAAATTCAAAAAAAAAAAAATCAAAAACAAGATGGATGCAATAAGCCACAATATTTTTGAAATGCTAGACCATGATACGTTAAATCATCTATATATACCTCCAGTGGTATGGGTACCACTGGTGGACAAACTTATAGATGAAGAAAATACATCTGAAGTTTACCTTTGCATGTCAAGCTGATAAAGTGCTTATGTACAATATTCTAAACTATAACCATCCTATATATTCTACTGTCACTCCAGCTTTTTTCATCCATCAGGCCAATCGTAATCGCGTGACATTTCAAACGATCTATGCGCTGACCTTTATGTGTTACCAAGGCATTTGGACTCCAGAGCTCGGCCTACTTTGATCTGTTAAGGCAAGAGTCTTTGCCCAACCATGTTCCTTTTGAAGGGCTCGGTGGATCATGGCATGATGCAGCATGTTTAGAAGAGCGTTGATACATATCTCAAGACCACAAGGAGTCAAAACAACTGTGTTTACACTTAACAAAAAGCTGAAATATGCCATCATGAGTAGACACAGCAATGTCGGGTTAAATTTCCTACCGCGTGAACATAAATCAAGTTAATGGTAGTTTGTTTTAAGGGGTTATACCTTGGAATTGATAGAAGAGGAATTTGCTTTCCCAACGTTTTTCACGCATCTTCAGAAGTCCTTGAATACCACCTGGTCTTTGTCTCGTCACGGGAGGGATTGGATCCAGTGTGATGCTGAGCCAGAATCCCCCTTTGAGAAATAATTGATGAGGAAACCCTTTTGTGCGCGCGTGCCTGTGTGCGTTCATTTGCGATGTGTGTGTGTGTGTGTGTGTGTGTGTGTGCACATAACCATGAGACCAATAAGGTCGGTGTAAGAGAGTGTTTTTGTTGCACAGAGACTGATGGAGGGGGGGGGACTCTGGGATTCACGCACCGTTCCACATGCTCCTCCTGCTACGGTTGTCAGGAGACCCCCGCAGAACATGATATCTGGGCGGCTGCCCACTGCCCACGCACTACCGCCGAGCGTCGTACTACAGGCTCTGCTGCCGTCTGCCCTCATCAGTACCACAACACCAGCACGTGGTCTGTTGCTAGGTAACTGATAGCGTTACTATTAAAAACAGAGAAATTGTTTTCACTTTACATTTTCATCGAGGATGCGTGTGGTAAATACTGTAGGTCCCCTGATACTTGCATTGTATACAACGATTTGATATCTTCCCATATATTTTTAGGTTAAGGGTTCTGATTGATGATTCACATTAATACAAACCTCATTTCAATTTATTGTCCAACGGATACATTGAAAATATCTGCAATTTGAAAATCATCATATTGAATCATAGCTTTTGAGCTATTCAAACAGGTAAACATTTGAACAATAAAACATTTAGAAAAAGTCGTTTACAAAAGAGATTAATAGTTGTTGTTTTTTCCTCTGGACGCGATTGAATAATTACAATATCCGGCCATAGATCATACATGGCCCATGCCTCCCACACTATGGCAGTGGTAGTTGTGTTGCCATAGCGATGCAATCTGCTCCCCTACTGTATAACCCTTCGGTTCTCAATTGGAACCAGAAAGCAGGCTTCACAAACAGCCTGCGTAAATACATAACATTACCACTATATGTGTTGTGAAATATGAAAACCCAGATGGAAAATACATCATTATGATATGCTGCCAGCAACATAATTTCACAGTCACAGACATTTTTATTATTGATGATTATTCTTAGGCTTTATGATACAGTTATGTTTTGAACCCCTTTTTTGTTATCAATTTCCGTCTTGTTTCTTTTGCACATATTTTAGACGTTATTTCAAATGCGTTAGGACTTTTGATGACTTCTTTATGAAGAACCTCAACTCGTGTTGCGGGCCTATCCACAGCCTCTGGTTCCGGGGAAACTGCAACATAGTTGCAACGATTGTCCGTCGCTCGTGATGAGTTGGAGTGAGAGAGGGGTCTGCTGCGTGTGGTGGGGTCACAGATACGTGTGTCCCGGGAGAACTCCACACTATACCCCTACGCAAGAGAAGACAAGGCGAGTTGTCATAGCAATGACCGCAGTTTAACTGGCTCCTTTGTTTTTAATATTTTTTCATTTCGATTTCTCTTACACCTTCTCATCTCCTTCTCCTCTTCCTCCTCCTGATCCACCCCCCCCCCCCTCTTCCTCCCGTTCCTAGAAGTTCCAGGTTCCTCGCAAGAACCTGGGGAAGAAGGGATGCCAATATGCATATATCCCACAAAGAAATGAAAAGATACCACCAACTTCTATAAAATATATAATTGTATATTCCCCAAATAGGCTATTCGTTTAATTAAACATGCAGCGTTAAATGGTGATTCATGGATAGTTGTGTATTATTCTAATTATCCTGTTAGTTCTTTCACGCTTCTAAAGGCAGCAGGTGGCTTGTTTCCGTGCAGAAAGGCTCCTCAACCTCTCCTACTCCTACGCAGACCTAGCCGTGCATCTTGCAGGCGCTTTTCCTGCGTAGCCGGGGGAGGGGTAGGGGGGGGTCTCAGAAAAAACCCCGCGATGTCTTATCCAGTAAACGAGAAAAAAAAAGTCTAAGATATACACGATTAGTGGAAAGAATCGTTCGTGTTGTTTGAGCGGAGATAGAGGGAACGTCTTGGATTAGGTATGGCTGTGCGTAAAGCTGACCTTTCTTTCACTAATTGTTTTAATGTAACTCTTAATTGGCGATGGTTATTGGATAACGTTTTTCTCTTTCATATATTATTATTAATAACAATATATGTCATGCATCTTTAAAGGTAGTGGTCACAAATTAGATTGGTTAAACTTAATTCTATATGTTTGATGCATATTATTTGCAATTATTTTTTAGGTTGCCGGAAAACACCTGTCGATCCTGTCGAAGAGCGTCGATCCTTTCAAAGAGCGTAAATCCTGCCGATCAACGTCAATTCAAACCGCTTGAGAGGAGCAGGGTACCCTTTTTTCATTTATTACATTTTTAGTAGACGGACTTGGGTCGACCCTCGGTTTTCTTATCTTACCGGGTAGTGGATGTTAACTTATTTCATTGTCTTATGCGATTATGAGTAAGAATCGATGTAGGCAACGGCGCTTATTCAATCGAAACTTTAGACGCATGTTGATGATAGGATTTGAGGGATGAGTGGGTTTTACCCCCAGGCTTTTGATAATTAATTTCTAGTTATGTGATTATGTAAGGTGAGCAGAAAACAGCAACTCATTTAATTGTCTCTTCGACATAGAAAATACATTCCCATTCCCATTTACATTTAATTTGAAGATTACAAGCATTAATACCTGTTATAGTACAATATTCCATTTTAATATTAACATAGGATTGTATATAAGTAAAGCATGAATACTGTGTGTGTGTGTGTGTGTGTGTGTGTGTGTGTGTGTGTGTGTGTGTGTGTGTGTGTGTGTGTGTGTGTGTGTGTGTGTGTGTGTGTGTGTGTGTGTGTGTGTGTGTGTGTGTGTGTGTGTGTGCGAGCGTGCGTGTGTATGTGTGTGTAGTCAGAGTGCACGTGGTGCAGCTACACTGTGGTGTGAGAATGTCAGCCAGCAGGAGGGCAGAAGTCTTTTCATGTCTATGTGCTTATGAAAGCAACAGAGTGAGATATCTGCTCACTCTGGCCATAAGGCCACACACACATGCACACACACAAACACACAAACACACACCTCCGTTGAATCCCTTTGACCACTCCATAGACCTCACACTGTAGACTGACAGGGATTTTAAACAGTCAGGAGTGTTCAAGAAACGCTGTGAACCATGAGTGGTGAGTATATATATCCAAATGTTTACTTTATGCTTAGGAAGCAAACTACACTGTTAGCTGCTTAGGGTTGCCAGCTGTTCCTGACTGTTTTGAAGGTGATTGAAAAAGCCAAAAGTAACGTGAACATATATCAGAATAGAAACTAGAAGTATATTTTGTCATAAGTGGTATAAAAAGTATTGAGTGTGAACTTTTTATGGGTCAGGGGTTTTATGTATTTTTTTAAGGGGCTTTATGGGTTTTGGAAATCATTGTGGCTTTTTATGAAGGGAATGTACTGAATAGAATTTTTGTGTTCAGATGTGCAATTTTACCACCTAATTTTCTAGGAAATCCTTCTCATATCATTTTGCGTCTTTGAATTCAAAGTGGCAGTGCCTTGTGAGATGCAGCAGCCTTAACCTTAACTTTATCCCTGCTGCGCACAACTATCCTCCACTCAGCCCCCCAGATTAATGTCCCATGCTCCCTCTCTGAACTGCTTCTGCTGGCCTTGATCACATTGTGGTCAAGATGTCCTGGAGCAAAGCATGGTGAGATGGTTGAGACCTTTCCATGGCATCTGTGGCAAGGAGATGCGTGATGAGTGCGATTACTCATGATCTGCTTTGATTGTTTGAAATGACAACATCAATTCATTACATTGACACATTTTTCTTTTGTCTTTGCCAATCTCAACCCCAAACTAATTTCCATAGCTATATTTTCTATGTTGAATCAATACAATATATCCTATCTTTGTTGTCATGAATACAACCTGTGCCATCTGTCGAGGGACACTGGTTCTCCCCCATCTGGCCCTGCTGATTCATGAAGCTTTAATGTCCAACTGCTGGGAGACTGAAGCAGGGGACAGGAGACCACAACCCCCCCCAGACTGCTAATCTGCACCGTAATCTGTTTATGGAGCCATGCAGCATGTAGAATTACATGATAGAAATGTAGAAAGATGCAAATATGGTCAACTAAGAAATTAATGTTCAGTTGCTGGATGTTTCCCATTTGGGAAAACAAATGCTGTATCATTTTAGATTCATCCAGATTGACCAATGGACTGTGAATTTCTAATTTGAAAGCGTGGCTTTATGTATAATCCTGTTTGAGTTGTTTGTCCACATTATTTTATACATTATCATTATTATTTAATTAGTCAAAGTCAAAACCTTGACAGCAGGTTTTTTTCCTAAGAGCATTGAATTCCAAAAATTAGCATTTTACTATATCCTAGGATGGCAATACAATTCTAAAAGGTGACATTAACTCTTTGAGAGAAAACTCTGGGAGTTTTGAAATAATCCCAGTAATTCACAGAAATCATCGAAGAAAATCAATACAACACAAGACAATACTATACAACACAATACAACCCAATACTCAGTGAACACTGACAACAGTAGGAGTAGCTTGGCTGTTCTTCTGCCGCCGATCCCCAACTGAATCGCAGGTCGGGTCATCTGGGGTCATCCCCACAGCCCACTCATCAATGGCAGCTCCACATTGTACGGAGGTCGAGATTCACCTCAGAACAATGGAAAAAACACAATCGATTGAAAAGAGCTCCACAAGGATAAACAGGCCATCTCCATGGACTAGATATAAGCAGAGTTATTATGTGTGGAGGTGGAGTAACACTGAATAATGGTTCTTCAGTTGATGGGGGAGTTTTATTAGGATGTCGTAGGTGTGTAAAGCAGCGTTTACAACGCCTTACAATTACAACTGGGTGCATTAGCTGTGGTGAGAGCACGGGGGTAGTAGAGCGGAAAACAAGAGTGTACCTCTGGTTAACATTGTTTTGGAGAGGACAGAAGAGGACCACATCCAGCACAAATCTTTTTATTTAGCTTGAAATAGATCAAGGTAAGAAGTTCATTTGATCTGATGTGTCGCTTGACCACAGCAATCAAGTGTCTTGTTGGATGGAGCTTGACCAAAGCAATCAAGTGTCTTGTCTGAAGGATGGATGTCCTGATTGGAGTGTTTCTGTGGTGCTGGAGAAAGGTCCCTGCCGACTCCCAGATGTGTTGAATTAGTTCCACAGTAATGCGATTACACTATGGCCGATTACAACATGCATCGGTTTAATGCTTCACCCCTCATTTCACCAACGAATCCCACGAGACGTGTGATGACTGATCCCTGTTTTCCTTGCAGGTCCCCTGTTCTGATTTGTTTTGTCATGAAAGCTGGTTTACTCCTTTTTATCCAATTGTTATAATACCAAGTCCTGTAAAATATGTAGCATAGGTTGTTTGATTTGAATGCGTTTTTTCATTTGACTTAACAACTTATGAGACTTTTAAGCACTTTCAGTCTGCCTCGTGTATGAAAAGTGCTATATAAATAAAGTTGCCTTGCATTGCCTTAACTTCTTAAGAAGCATGCACTGAAGAACTCGGAGCCCGTCTGAAACATCTTCAAATCTGACACTGTGTGTCAGATTTGAAGATGTTTCAGATGGGCTCCAAGTTCTACTGCTCAACTCTGCCTTGAGAGATTACTCTCATGTCTGGCCTTATGGAGCCATTTCTAAACGCTCCCGATCTGACGAGCCCTCTGCATTTTAATCATCACTTCATATTGAAACCCATTGAGTCAGCCAGCAGGCGCACTTCATTTACATCAGCAAACAAAATGGTTCTCTTTGAAAATCAGACCGAGTCTTTGGGCCGTGTATTCACAAACCCTGGTTTGGAGTGGCAGAGTCGATGAGTGCGCCGTCCCGGAAAAATGACACTCTTGAACAAATTCATGAAAAGCAAACCTTGAATACAGAAATAACTTACTATTAGTATTGTAGTCATTTAGCCGACACTTTTATCAGCAGTAACTGAATTCAGAGACACCGGTTAAAAAGGAGCAATTTGGGGGGGTAGACATCTAGCTCTAAGACCCACTGCGCACAAATCTCTATCTAGAACTAAAAAAATTGGCACTTTTCTGTCCATCACCAAATTCCTCCCTTCGCATAACTACTACTACTACTATTGAAACTACTCTCTCTTTTCCAATCTACCTCTCTCCATCTCTCGCTTTCCCCACACTCCATCTCCCTCTCTCTCTCTCTCTCTCTCTCTCTCTCTCTCTCTCTCTCTCTCTCTCTCTCTCTCTCTCTCTCTCTCTCTCTCTCTCTCCCTCTCTGTCTCTCTCTCTCTTCTCTCTCTCTCTCTCTCTCTCCCTCCCTCCCCTCCATATCTTTCTCTCTCTCTCTCTCTCTCCCTCTCTCTCCCTCTCTCTCTCTCTCTCTCTCTCTCCTCACTCCCTCTCTCTCTCTCTCTCTCTCTCTCTCTCTCTCTCTCTCTCTCTCTCTCTCTCTCTCTCCTCCCTTCCCCCCCTCTCTCTCTCCCTCCCTTCCCCCCCCTCTCTCTCTCCCTCCCTTTCCCCCCCCCCTCTCTCTCTCTCTCTCTCTCTCCCTCTCTCCCTCCCCCTCCCCATCTAGTTTCCCACGAGACCTGCCTGCTGGACCAGGTGTTGGGTCTGATTATAAACGAGAAGCCCTCGACCAGCGCCTCGCTCTTTCTGCACGAAGACGCCGACAGGCCCCCCCGGGCGGAGAGAGGAGGTCGCGGAGGAGGAGGAGGAGTAGCAGGAGGCGTGCAGAGCCGCGTGCGCAGGGCCATGGAGAGGAGAGGCAGCCGGCTGAAGGGGAGGATGGGCTCCGTCACCCGGGAGGGCGTGAGGAGCTTCCTCAGGAGGAACCTCTTTGTGCTGTTCACCGTGGCCGCCGTGGCACTGGGTCAGTGGTGGTGGTGGGGCTGGGGGTGGGGGTGGGGGTTGTGTTGGAGGTGGTTAAGGACGTGGAGATGGTTGAGATCGTTGGGGTGGTGTGGATGGGGTTTTTACTATAGGTTAACGGGGGAGAGGTTTGGTGATGGTGTTGACGGTGTGGTTGTGATGAACAAATTATTGAATTCTGAAATGATCAATTGGTTTGGGGAATGTTTTTCTTATGCCTTTTTGTATCTGTTTGGTTGTGTGTGTGTGTGTGTGTGTGTGTGTGTGTGTGTGTGTGTGTGTGTGTGTGTGTGTGTGTGTGTGTGTGTGTGTGTGTGTGTGTGTGTGTGTGTGTGTGTGTGTGTGTGTGTGTGTGTGTGTGTAGGTGTGCTGCTGGGCTTCGCCCTGCGTCCCCACAACCTGTCCCTGAGGGCCGTTAAGTACTTCTCCTTCCCCGGGGAGCTGCTGATGAGGATGTTACAGATGCTGGTGTTGCCTCTCATCATCTCCAGTCTGGTGACAGGTACACACACACAAACACACACACACACACACACACACACACATGCACACACACACACACACACACACACACACACACACACACACACACACACACACACACACACACACACACACACACACACACACACACACACACACACACACACACACACACACACACACACACACACACACACACACACACAGCTAAACTCATATTTATGCATGTAACATGGCATCAAATCAACTCAATGCATCTTTTTGTTAACTTCACGCCCCGTCTGCTTCTGTGCGACCAGGCATCTCCTCTCTGGACAGCAAGGCGTCGGGGAAGATGGGCGTGCGGGCCGTGGTCTACTACATGGTCACCACCCTGATCGCCGTCTTCATCGGCATCGTCATGGTGATGATCATCAGGCCGGGGAAGGGCAGCCGGGACAGCCTCATGGCGGCCGGCGGGAACATAGAGCCGGTGCAGGCTGCCGACGCCTTCCTGGACCTCATCAGGTAACACAGCCCCGGGACACGCCCACAAAGCAAAGGATTCTGGGTAGTTGCTTTGAGAGTCTGGAAACACCAGATGAGGGAGGTATATATACACACAGGGTGATATATGTTGATATAAGATCAAATAGATGAGATCGGATCAGATTTGGATGCATATCCTATTTATCGATTGTGTTTGGGATCCAGCTATTAACACTTCCAGTAATTCAAGTCATTCATCGAGTCATTGTGTACACTTTCAGGAACATGTTTCCACCAAACCTGGTGGAGGCCTGCTTCAAACAGGTGAGATTGTTCGCTTCTCAATCACAACATTTTTCAAATACTATTCGATAGAAATAATATTCATTGATTTATTAATTTGATTGTTTGCTTGCTTTGCTTTGTTTGTTTGATTTTCTTCTGGAAACTTTTGTCTGAATTGCCTTTATTGTTCAACAGTTATCATGTCACCATACAGCCACCAAGTTGATCTGTTGTGTCTGCATGTACCGATTTTTAACTTCAAATCTAAAAAATGACCGCCGTGGTTCCCTTGTGATCCCCGGCAGTATAAAACCGTGTACAAGAAGACGGTGAGCATCAGGAATGTGACTGTGGCGCTGAACCTCACTGACTCCCTCAACGTCAGCGAGTCTGCCCTCAGTGTCAACCTGAGCAGGGTCATGCACACCATCCAGGTGGGGAAACGACTTCACTCAAACACTGAGATGTTCATGGCAAGCTTTGAAGAACATTTTAAAAGTGACATATTGTACCACCAGTCGTGAGTGATTTACCCCATTACAAGCCGTTTTGAAAATCTGCCTCTTCTCACATCCCGTGGCCGTGTCCGCCTAGATGTGTGCTGGATAGATGAGCAACGTTTGCTACATTGTGCTTGGTATGACTTGAAATGGCTAATCACCCTCACACCTGCTGGTATAATATTTCACCTTTAAATGGAATCCTCATTCTAATGAGGATACAAAATAAAAATATCCTGCAAAGATAAAGAATAAGCTTCCAAATAGGTCTGGCTACAATCCAAAGAGCATCTTTTAATCTCTTGGTTCATCGTCGACAATAAACACATGAGGCATATCGGTGGTGTTCTCTACGTTCCTCGTCTCAATCCTCTCCACGAGCGTCTCAATCCTTCCCTCAAAGCTTCCCCCCCCTTGGCTCTCCCCCGGTGGCAGGAGACGGTGGTGGAGATGGTGCCGGTGTCGGGCTCCTCCAACGGCGTGAACGCCCTGGGCATGGTGGTGTTCTCCATCTGCCTGGGCCTGGTCATGGGCAGCATGAAGCAGCAGGGCCAGGCTCTCAGGGACTTCTTCGACAGCCTCAACGAAGCCATCATGAGGCTGGTGGCCGTCATCATCTGGTCAGCCGGAGCCTCCGCGTGCACACGCATACACACACACGCACGCACGCACGCATGCATGCACACACACACACACACACGCGTACACTCACACACACAAACACACAAACACACACAGCGTTAACTATTTAATGTAATGCCAGGTTATAGCAGCTACAATACTTAATGTTATGTAATCAAATAGTTACCAATAGTTACCCGAGAGAGAGAGAGAGAGAGAGAGAGAGAGAGAGAGAGAGAGAGAGAGAGAGAGAGAGAGAGAGAGAGAGAGAGAGAGAGAGAGAGAGAGAGAGAGAGAGAGAGAGAGAGAGAGAGAGAGAGAGAGAGGGGGGGGAGAGAGGGGGAGGGAGGGAGGGAGGGAGGGAGGGAGGGATGGATGGAGTAGTTTATTTATCCACAAAGGAAATTGTAAGTGTTGCAGCAGCAATTCAAAAACACCAATGAAGCACCCCGGGAGGTAGCTTCAACACCTTTATAACCGAACATCCTGTCCCCGGATCCCCCCCCCCCCCCCTCCCACCAGGTACGCCCCGGTAGGCATCCTGTTCCTGATCGCGGGGAAGATCGTGGAGATGAAGGACCTGGTGCAGATGGGGGGCCAGCTGGGCATGTACACCCTCACCGTGATCCTGGGGCTCCTGATCCACGGCCTGGTGGTGCTGCCCCTGCTTTACTTCCTGGTGACCCGCAAGAACCCCTTCAGCTTCATCGGGGGCCTCCTCCAGGCCCTCATCACGGCCCTGGGCACCTCGTCCAGGCGAGTCGACCAGGGAACCATTTTGGGTTTTTTTCGCTCCGAAAATGGCGGTTATTTTAGAAACTGATGCTGCTGTGGTATCTGGGCGTCCTTTCTTCTTCCATAGGCCTCTTTGGATCAGTGTCTTTTTGTGCTATGTTTGTTGACACTACATTTTGTTCGTATGAGTTGTCTGTTGCGTCTAGTTGCGAAGGTGAGCGAGAGTCGATTTTTGTTTGGGTTGTCCGCAGTTGGGATGCAACACAATGTGCGTTGAATAAACCGAGCATTGAGGTCTGAGAGATCCACTCTATAAGGAGGCACAGGGGGCTGCAGAAGTACACCAACGCACTGAAATACTACTATTGTGTTACCTGTGATTAGTATGGTGGTCTCCTTGCCTTCCTTTATCCCAAAGCCCATTTTTCATCGTCACAAAAGGGCCTGAATGCTGAGCGCTCTCTTTAGGGAAAGGAAAGGAAGGAAGGAAAGGAAGGAAAGAAAGGAGTCTCCTTGGGAATAATGGTGGGTTACCATCATGATTCCTTCCTATAGCTTATACAGACAGGGGGCATCTCACCTCTCTCCTCAGGAGCCGGGGATCGAACCGGCAACCTTCCGATTACCAGCCAAACCCGCTCTTCCTCCTGAGCTCCTGCCGCCCTTTAACTCAGTTCATCTCCCTTTTAGCTCACCTTTAACTTACCGATGTTTCCACTTTCTAACTCCACCTCTTCTGTTTCGCCCACTTCAGCTCCGCCACCCTGCCCATCACCTTCCGCTGTCTGGAGGAGATCAACCGCGTGGACAAGCGGGTGACGCGCTTCGTCCTCCCAGTGGGGGCCACCATCAACATGGACGGCACCGCCCTCTACGAGGCCGTGGCGGCCATCTTCATCGCCCAGGTCAACAACATGGACCTCAACTTTGGACAGATCCTCACCATCAGGTAGGCTGGGCGAAGCTCCCTCTTTTACACCCACATAACAAGTGATTTAAAATCGAAATGAATTATATTCAATTTAAATGAATTGAATTCAATTTAAATGAATTTAATGAAAAAAAATTTGTGTTTACTTGTCATGTCTGTGAATGAAATAAGCAATGCACAGCATATATATCATATATATCCTGTAAAATACATTTGAACCAGTTCAATTAATACATTTATCTAGTTTTTCTTTATTTTACTAATGGCTGCCACTGCCGTTTGATAATATCAACAGTGATCAGGAAGGGGGCCCTTTATGATATACTAAATGAATGGTTGGCTTGATGCAAATATATAATAAAATGCAAATATATGGCATAATGCCCCGAATGGGTCTAGATTAGAAGACCGAGAACTGATTTGTTGTTGCAGTAGTTTGACTGCTACTGATAGCGCTGCGCTTAATGCTCGGTGCTGGTGGTTCATCGCATCCATTTAATAACGGTGACCAACACCGTGTCCCTCCCACACAGTATCACGGCAACCGCTGCCAGCATCGGAGCAGCAGGCATCCCCCAGGCTGGGCTGGTTACCATGGTGATTGTATTGACTTCGGTGGGGCTGCCCACAGACGACATCACGCTCATCATCGCCGTGGACTGGTTCCTGTGAGTTCCCAGCTCCATGGGGACGGGTCCTGTTTCGTTGCTTTAACTATCCTGTGGATGGCCTTAAATAGGATGCTGTACTTAAACTATCCTTTGAATGAGTTTAGACGTCCTGTTTATTTCTTTACATGTACCGTGTAGGACTTTAAATAGCCCATGTCGTGCTTGAAATATCCCATTTAATCATTTCAACATCCCAAATATTAATTTCCGTATAATTTGTATTGCTTTAAATATTTTCTTTGTATTGTTTTGACATTTCTCTAAATGTCCATTGTATAACTAATGTTACTTATTCTCTGTCTGTATCCCTCTCTGTCTCACTCTCTCTCTCTCTCTCCCTCCCTTCCCCCCCTCTCTCTCTCCCTCCCTTCCCCCCCCTCTCTCTCTCCCTCCCTTTCCCCCCCCCCCTCTCTCTCTCTCTCTCTCTCTCTCTCTCTCTCTCTCTCTCTCTCTGTCTCTGTCTCTCTCCCCCTCCTCCTCCCCGCTCTCTCTCTCTCTCTCTCTCTCTCCCCTCTCTCCTCTCTCTCTCTCTCTCTCTCTCTCTCTCTCTCTCTCTCTCTCTCTCTCTCTCTCTCTCTCTCTCTCTCCCCCCTCCTCCTCCCCCTCCTCCTCCCCCTCCTCCCTCAGGGACCGTCTGAGGACCACCACCAACGTGCTGGGCGACTCCCTGGGGGCGGGCATCGTGGAGCACCTGTCCCGCTCCGAGCTGCTGGGCCAGGACGCCGAGCGGGGCACCTCGGTCCTGGAGGAGACCGAGAAGCCCTACCAGCTCATCTGCCAGGAGAACGACTCGGTGAAGCTCCACAACAGCGAGACCCCCATGTGATCCCCCTCGCCCACGCCCATCTGTCCGCTCCCTCTGTCGCCCCCTGCAGGAGCAGGCTGGGTACTGCAGGAGCAGGCTGGGTACGGCCGCGCGATCAGCGCGGCCGTCTCTCCCTGTGTGTGGCGGGGCGTGGTGTGGGGCGGCCAGAGACCTGGGCTCTGGAGGTAAAGTATGTCTTTGTGTTCATTGGCAAACTCAAAAGCCAAAGTATGAGGTTAGTTCCCAAGGGTGAAAACTACAAAAGATAACACTCACAAAGAAATGTTGTTTGTTATTTTGTGCTCTGCTTGCAGAGCTAAGTTCACAAAATGTCCTTCTTCCAATAACCAAAAGATGATGTTCTGAATAATTGCCCTTCCCACTCTGAAATGTGTGGGAAAAATTCAGGTTGTTAAAACAAATTACTTTGAACTCTGGGAAATTATCTAAAAGGTTCATGCCAGGACAGTTAATTCATTCAACCCGTTTGTTTGGTCTATGTGGAAGTCCATAAATCTTTGTAATTAATGTATTAATGCATGGTGTCTGTTATGCATATACCTCTGCATAAAACATTGCAATTAATGTGTATTGCGATTGTTATTAATATACCTCTGCATAATGCTTTGTAATTCATTTGTATGGTGATTGTTATTCATATGCCCCTGCATTAAGCTTTGTAATTAAATTGTACGGTGAAGTTATTCATATTCCAGACAAGATCATTAATAAGAGTAATACTGGTATTTAATATTTTTTCTAAATTCTAGCACTATACCTTAGTGCTAGTAAATAACCATACAACCTTCTATTGAACATTTGTTTCCGCCCAATTTGGTTGAATTTGTTGCATGGCCTTTTATCGAAATAAAATACTCATTCAATCATATTAGCATACACTCAAGTCCACTACCTCTAATGTGTCTCTGATGTGCGTTTTGGCAACCTGATACAAACCAAGACCCTTCAGCACAATGTCACTATTTTCTCTTAGATATTATGAATTAACTTGATTTTAAACGATTCTGAACCCTATTCAGATGCTTGTTCTTTGTCTATGTATTACTTGAGTGTTTGGCAGAGTTTTCTTTACTGTATGGCTTTGTTTTGTTTTAATTCTGGGGTTGAGGTGTACTATATTTTTGGAATAATGTCAAAAATCAATTGATTACTGATTATTTATATTGTATTTTTTGGTTATGTTGTTCACTGATGTTTGATTTGTTTTTGTTTCCAGTTCACTATGGAAATAGACATTTGTTATTTCCACCTTCTTTTTATATATTTTTAATATCTTGATGTTTTTAAAGAGAAATATTGTTTTGCTGAACTTTGAGTTCATTTATTCATTTAAAGGTTGTTTTTTTTGTTTCAGTATGTATATGTCACCTTAACAGTAAATGATTGTTGATTAACTATTGTATTCCAGAGTATGGACAGACACTTGACTTTATACTTATAACAGTATTTTAAATTGGGTTTCAATGTTTTGACTAGGAAAATAAATGACAAGTGATTGAATGTTTTGCGAAATGGCTACTGTGAAAATAGTAAGAAATTGCTTAATGTTTTTATTAGTTTGTGTTAAGATCATATAAAAAAAAATGCAATATAGTGTGGAAACTAGAATTGAAAGGCTAAATGTCAAAAGTAAGAAAGTATAATCCTTGTTTCTAAGTAGGAGAATTTTGTTTTTGAGGCTGGATATTAAAATATGTTATTACTTTTTAAATACTCTATTTTGATGGGCATCTTAAATGTATTTGCTTTGATGTAACTAATAAAGGTCTCAGGAATGGACATATCATTATCTGTATTTTGTGTGTATGTGTGTTCGTGTTCTCTGGAATCCAGATGTATTTTGAATATGAAAATTGCTACATCTAGTGGAAGGCAGTATCATGGCTTGTATAGTTTCATCAATGATGACATTATGTTATTAAACAATAGCTGTAAGTCGGGAGCACATGATTCCACTTCATTTGAAAGGCTATTTTAGAACTCTAATGTTAATGTTCTGCATTGACCTAAATTCATTAACTTTGAAAGTATGTTCAGAAAACTCCAATTGTATCGTCAAAAATAATTTAATTGATATCTGGGTATTTTCAAATAGGCTCCATAGATGTGAAGTAAGTGCCTACTCATTCAATCCCCCCACCCCTCAAACACACACACACACACACACACACACACACACACACACACACACACACACACACACACACACACACACACACACACACACACACACACACACACACACGAGTAACACACTGTTACTCAAATTATATAAGCGAGAAAAGACAGTAAATACACTTAAACAACGGGTCGTTTCAGATTAATTTATAAAAGAGATCACTTGAAATACTTTCATCTTTTTTTTGTGGTTGTAACATACAGTGCATCTTTCTACAACAACATGGTAACAGAAATGATTGGGTCGTCTATGCTTCACTGTAACGTCCAGGACACGTGGCAAAGATTTGAATGGAAATACTTGGCAAATACTTTGGCATAGTTACGGTAAGATAAACAGTCAGTGTCAAAAACAATCTCCATCCGCTGATACATATCAAAACCTCTGAGGGACGCCATCTGGCACCCTTTACAAAGACAAACTGGGAGGCCAGGTATTTATTCATATAACAGTCTGCAACATCCACTGAGTGGGCAAAAAAGATCGGGAACGATTTCTCATTTCTTGTGAGTCTGGCCATCGAGGTGAATCCATGAAGAAAGAACACATGTGATACTTTATTGCTTCGTACCTGCCGGTTTGAGTCTTTTTTAGTCTATTTTTGCCGCCATGACAGCGAAATGACAGTGGAGATGGGTGATGAGTTCACACTATTGACACGTGGATTGTGCAAAAAGCGCAGGCTAATATTAGAAAGACGTTCCCGGTGTTTTTCACACCCTTGACAAACGGCAATTGACTCAGTCTACTGAGTATGGTTTCTCTTACAAATGACTTAAAGATATACAAGTCACACAAGTCAGCATGTATCTCACTGCTGTACTTCACTACTAGCACTGAACGTCTCATTGTTATAATGGACGTTTTCTGTCACTCCTACAGTAGGCTATTGTAACACGTCTGCTGATAAATATAGCAGTCCCTTTGATGAAAAGAGGCGTGCTCTACGATTGTAGCCCATATACAAAACAATTCAGCCACTAGTAGATGTTATAATAGTAGTAGACTAGAGACCTTCAGGCAGACCAGGGCAATATAGCACTAGTGCGTATGATATGTTTCGGATATATTCAACACGATAGTGGCAATGTTGGTTAGCTTATCTGCTAAAGAAAACACGCCATATTTGAAGCAGTTCAAACTATGTATTCAGAGTTAACTTTGTGGAAATATTTTTTTATTTTTTGTTGTTTAACCTATCTGAAGCGATTATAGCTACTATGTAGGCCTACTGCTGCCTGGGTCTGTAGGGGTAAAGGGAGAGAGAGAGAGAGACACACACACGAGACAACAGGGGAGGCCCCAAAACGCCGCCAGGCTACGGTGACCAGTCGTTGAAAAGGTTTACTTGGCCTGTGAAGAAGAGGTATACGTTTGTGACAGACTCATTTATGCGTCCTATTTACATGATTTCAGTTGGGTGGGATGTGGGATCAGGCACATGCTGATGTTCAGCCACTGTACGCTAGGAAACGTATACGCATAGATGAAGGTCCCACACCCTCAAACAATGATCAGCGTGTACAGACTTCAGAGTAAGAGCGGAATCTTACCTATAACTACAAATGTTTTCTTGTTTCATCTCATTCCACATCAAAAGTCGCCCAGTTATTCTTCTTGTCCTAGTAAACCATAAAAAATTCCATAATTATCAAGTGGAATTACTTTTCAGTAAATCTCTGGTTCTGTCTTTCACTTTCAAATTTAACGACCAGCAATGTAAAGCACAAAAAGTTTTAAATACACACAAAGCAAATAAATTGATTGATGTATTTAGCAACAAAAAGTATGTTGAAGTTACAGTCTGATACGGACATCACAATGACAACATCAATATTGACATCATATCGATGACATCACATCATTTCATCGATTTCTAAATAAACATTGACCAGCATATTAGTTAAGTTATTCAAGGGACAATCAGTCTACAAATGCGGCCCCAATGCCAAAAGCACAGTACTGGATCCAACGCTCCTTTCACGCCGCTTTCCAAGTATTAAAGGTCCCATATTATACCCCCAGGTGTGAGTGTGATGAGCCATTACAAGCCGTTTTCAAAATCTGCCTCTAGAGACATCACAAGTGGGCGTGTCCACAGAGATGTGTGCTGGATAGATCAGTCTTCCTACATAGTGGACTCTTGCAAACCCTGCTCATCTATCCGTCATACGTCGCTTGTAATAATGGCTAATCACACTCTCACCTACTGGTGTATTATGGGACCTTTAACACACGAGACATCGTCATACTGCAAAAACACAGGACAGGAGCCTACCTCTGCCATGACGGGCAGGTTGTCGTGAGGGATGAGCCACATGGTACGGCGGGCCTTGCTCCTCTGCCTCTGAAGGAGCTTCCTCAGCAGCCTCCTCACCTTGCGGTCGCTGGGATCCGCGCACTTCACGGCCTTCTTGGTGTACAGACTGTGAGTCATGCGGAAGGGACAAAGAGACACATCCAGTCACGTACCGCTGCTGCCGACGCAATTGGGCAATCACAGCCGCTTGATCACATTTTTTGGGGGGGTGCAGTGGAAATATCTATCGTAAGGCACAACCATGGCTTATCCTTATCTCTCCATAATGGTCACTCCCCATCACCTTTGTGAGAGGGAGAAAAGGAATACCATATACTTTTGTATTTACCACCCACGATGTGAACGTTTCCCTATAAGACTCATGTATACATTGAATGTATTCCTGGTAACTTTGCTGCCTGTATCTTCCCATGATCATTCTCCAAAATGAATGTTCCTATGCTGTGAACTCTTTGAATCACTGAGGAGGGTGTGTTTGTTGGTTGGTTGGTTTGCTGCTGGGCTTTGTTCAGGGAAACCAGAACACAGAAGAATGTCAGAGGAATTAGAACCACATCCCATCCTTTGGCAGAACATGCTGCCAGGTTGAGGCTGCTGCTGCTACATGGGCACTGGAGGAGAGGCGCACAGCACATAAGAGTCTCACACAGCCTCCTTCAAACTAACGGTAACCCCTTTGTTATAACCCAGATAAACACAAAGACATTTAGGTTCTCACAATGGGCCAGAATCAGATTGTCTCCACTGACAAGCTCAAGTAATGCAAGGCAGCCCACTGTTTTCATTTTTTTCCCCCCTCCTTAATTCAACCCTGCTGTTCTGACAGACTGAATCAAAGCAGCAAAGTTCAGCTGGCTTTAAAAGGTAATTGTCCTTGTTTTATATTCTTTTTTTCTTTTCACCATGTGCTTGTTATCCCTGCATATTTCCCTCCCCGCTTCCCGGGCCATTACGTCTAAGAGCGCTGCCATGACAACAACATGACCTGGACCGGACTACAATGCATGTGAGGGAGCCCAGCTCTTAACAAGACGCATACTTTTACCCCGATGCGTGCACTACTTGAGCGTGCACTGCGGGAGCGACAGCAGCGTGAGGGAAGGAGGGAAGGGGGGGGGGGATTGTGGAGGGGGGGAATTGTTGGAATACTTGCATGATGGCTTGTATGCTGCAGTCGGGCCCGTCCGTCTGCACCTCGAAGCGGATCACGTCCTTGGTGCGTACCTTGCCCTGCGAGTACAGCATGCAGCACTGGACGTCCCGCTGCATCTGCACCCCTTTACCTGCCATGGGGAGGGGGGCAGGGGACAGAGGGTCAGTGATTTGAAGGGACAGGGGACAGGAAGTCAGTGATTTGAAGGGACAGAGACAGAGAGTCGGTACAGAGTTGTGGGGGGGGGGGGACAAGGGATAGAGACAGGTGATTGGGAGGTTGCGGGGGGGGGGGGGGGGAGCTGTGTGTGCAGAGTAATGGCAAGAAAACACAAACAAGAAACCCACATAAGGTCTCAGTGGGTGAACACAGACCCTGATAAGAGGGAGAGAGGGAGCGATGGAGAGATTAGAGTGTACCATACATTGAACTGGTCCTAGCATGCTCAGCGAAATGTGTTGCTCCTCTACTGTACTGTGTTATCTTCAACAGGGGTTGTGGTGCCTTGTAACGTGTGTTCGTTCACAACAAAAAAATACACAAAATGACCATTTACCTTTGTACAAACATAACCAAGTGGTATAACACTGTAAGGCCATGTTATATGTCATTATGTCACTCCACGTATTACCTAAACTGCTGAAGTTAGTGTACTGCTAGTAACACAGGTAACCAAGGCCTGTCTTTGGAGCTTTTGTTCACAGCAAACCTCCTGGACAAACACACGCACGCAGGCACACACAGGTTCTTTCTTCTTTCACTCTCTCTCTCTCTCTCTCTCTCTCTCTCTCTCTCTCTCTCTCTCTCTCTCTCTCTCTCTCTCTCTCTCTCTCTCTCTCTCTCTCTCTCTCTCTCTCTCTCTCTTTCTCTCTATCTCTCTGTCACAAACCACATAGACACACTGACACACACACACACACACACACACACAGAGACACACACACAGGAACACAGAAGAATGTCAAAGGAATTAGAACCACATCCCATCATTCTACAAAACATGCTGCCACGCCAGCGGGGGGAGAGAGAGAGAGAGAGCAAGAGAGAGAGAGAGAGAGGGAGAGAGAGAGAGAGGGAGAGAGAGAGAGAGAGAGAGAGAGAGAGAGAGAGAGAGAGAGAGAGAGAGAGAGAGAGAGAGAGAGAGAGAGAGAGAGAGAGAGAGGGAGAGAGAGAGAGAGAGAGAGAGAGAGAGAGAGAGAGAGAGAGAGAGAGAGAGAGAGAGAGAGAGAGAGACAGAGAGACAGAGAGAGAGAGAGAGAGAGAGAGAGAGACAGAGAGAGAGAGACAGAGAGAGAGAGAGAGAGAGAGAGACATCAATCATTTTTTTCTTCCAACACACTGTTGAAACAAAACAAAGCTGCAGGACTGGGAAGGCTCACAACAGGAACGCTGTCAAATGACCCTTTTAGACCAACCACGGTTCAAACATTTGGCAACACGTTTCCTACACCACATTACGGAACACCACAGAAGCTCAAACACATCGCAGTACATGAACGTCGCACAGCACTTGAATTCTGTCCCTTTCTAATTCTTGCTCACTGTTTACATCCATCTCTTCCTGGCTATGAGGCTGTTGCTATAGCCCCCCTCCTCTCGCTCACCCTCTCTCTCCTCCCTCTCCTCTCCCTCTCTCTCTCACCTTCCTCTTTTCACTTCGCCATCACTCTGCCGCTACCCGGCCCACCTGCAGCGTGCATCCATGTGCACGCACACACACACACACGTACACACAAACACGCATGCATGCACAAACGCACACACAGAAAACCGCTCTCACACACACACGCGCAACGCGTGCGGCTGTGTCCTACCTTCGACGGGCGACAGCAGGGCAACAGTCAGAGCGATAACAGTCAGCGCCTGCAGCACGAACATGATAGAGGCTGGCAGAGAAGGAGGGGAGAAGAGGAGAAGACAGGGAATGAGGATAATCTACTGTCATCTCTTCCTCTATGGCTGCCTCTCTTATAGCACTCCCTCCCTCTTTTCAGTCCTCCCTCCCTCCCGCCCTCCCTCCCTCACCAACTCACTCTCTCACTGACTCTCTCACTCACTGCCACTCTTCCTCAGTCTCAGTGTCCCTCGCTCTTTCTCTCGCCCACTCCCTCCCCACTGCCACTTTGATGTCATTATGGCTTCTATACCTGCTTTACCTTTTCACCCCCTTCTCTGCCACTTTCTCCCTGCTCTCACCTCACTCTCCTTTCAGCTCTACTTTGGTCCCATATACGTGCCCTGTCTGGGCCACTCATCTATAAAGCAAGCACCTATGACAATAAGATAATGTGATATTGTATAAACATTGAATCCTAATATAATTTGTCATTCCCGTTTGCGTACTTTTTTCAAGCCTTAAACAGTTTTCGTTCCCAGGGCAGCCTGGATCGAGGGGTGTGGATTATAATAGGTGTCTCCAACAATGTGGGGTGGAAAGAGATTTGTACAATTGTTTTCATTCTGCCCCTTGGCTCTCTTTCATCTCTAACCACAGATTGCATTCCTGAGTCAATGCTCTCCCACATATCAATCCAATAGCCCTAAAGTAGGACTTTCTATGCCAGGAAAGATTTTTCGAACGCTAGGCGGGTTTGACACAAATCACACCAGAAGTATTAATGTTCTCCTTTTAGATCTTTTGCTGGAGTTTTCAAAAAGTATGCTAAACTCTTGTTTTAAAAAAAACAACTGGATTGGATCAACGAACACAGTTTCAACCACATAAGTTATGCGTTGTAATGTTAAATGCACTTGTGATTCTGTATTATTTATGATCTGTCTTTTAAACAGAATCTTTAATATAATGAATAATAAAGTTATTAATTAACTTGCAATAACAGGGCATAAAGCCATTGGTTCATCACAGGTTTTAACTGTCTGGCACTAACCTGCAAATGGTGACATTGTCAGAAAGCCTGTTCAAAATGATTATACACTATCTGTGAAACATCTCTGTCTATTGAAATAAGCCTTACAAACCTTAGACTGCATTCTCACATTACAAACACATGATATAAGCCAACTTGCTATTGGAACTACCCAAGGCGAGACAGGTGCACCGACAGTAACAAAGCTTACATTTTACCTTTTGGGAATATCATGCTTGGTTAATGGTTGGATATTTGGTGGAAAACCTTAAATATTTGTAAGACAATGCTTCACTGTAATCCGCTATGTGACTCGGCTGTACGTACGGGCATAGGCTTACATACCTGACCACTGGAAGTGAAAATATGCAGCCAGTGTACCAAGGGGGTGAGGTCGCGATGAAAGTAAGTGCGTGTGTGTGTGTGTGCGTGCGTGTGTGCGTGTCAGGGTTGAGGGGTATTCAGTGTTGGAATTTGACCCTTAAGAAATCAGGTTGGAATCCCTCAGCTGCATAAACATACCTTTCACATGACTGCAGGTCTGCTCCTGAGCCAGATACATTTCCTGCATATCTCTTCAGCGATTAAGAAACATCTTGTTAAAGTATAGTCTTCCACTGCAAGTATTTCACTGCCCGTTCAGAAAATAAGCAGCAGGGGCAAAGAAAAAGAAAGATGTGAGTGTGTGTGTGTTTGTGTGTTTGAGTGTGAATGTGTGTATGTGCGTATGCATGTTTATGGGAGTTTGTGAGCATCATTCATTCATAGGATGGTCTTCTCCATGAAGCCAGGGCCTCCTAGAGATGTTTGAGTGCAGGGCTGTCTGCTGGCCTGCTGGCCCATGGGGGGGGGGGGGGGAATTAAGCAGACAAGACGCGTTTAGATTTCCGACCATTCTCATGTTGAAGATGTTCTGTTCGGCAGAATTTTTGAAACTATTCCTTTTTTTCAAAGGAAATAATAGGAACATTGGCAAATTACTTTGACCAAATAATGGCTGTGTGATTTACAATCAGTCCAGTGCCAACTGTGTATAAAACAAAGTTGAGCCTGACTGCATGTCTAATTTGAAACGCATACTTAATGAATCTGTAACACACCATTTGGACACATTCAAGGCATAGGAATAAAGCCACACACTATTATTTAAGCATACTATGCTTTCAGCACCACAAACGAGAGCCATCAATCTAGGCAAGTCCTGATTTATGGTTACCGGTCCGGACAATAGAGAGAACCTCTCTCCGACTTCACATGGGATTTCCCAAGTGGAATGTCTATATTGACTGTGGGAATGAAGCGATGTCCATCCCAGCAACATGTGATTATATTTTATTAGAGAGGAGAGGTATTCCATGTTTCTCTGTGCCAGTCAAGCATTCTTCTGCTGGGAGTTGACTGGTGTACTTTTGGAACCAAACATCTGTGCTTCTCCCAGCTCTTGTTTCATTAGAGAACCACAAAGACCCAGCTTAAAGATAGAAAAACATTTATTTTGAAAATTCAAATTGCAAAAAAAACGAAAGAAACTCTGGGGTCCTGACTGTGCTTTGAGTGAGAAACAAAACACCTCTGATGGACATGTGTTTAAAGCAGGTCTGCCAGGAACAACAGTACACACGTCTCCATCAAGGGGAAACTCTGGGACATTTGCGTAAACTCACAGGGTTGATGTGGTTTCTTCAATGTCATAAAAAATGCACCGTGGCATTCAGCCAATTACACCTGGCTTACAGAAGAAGAATCGATTTTTTTAACCCATCATATCCAGTCTACTTTGACAGCTTATCTAATCAAAAGTTGTGCTAAGGCACAGGCAAACCAGCATGACAATTCAGCCAATACTCATTGTACACGAACACAGCTCATTTGGTGTTACATTTGGTAGACCTTGATCGCATACACAAAAGCCAACTCGAGGTTTTTAATTTCAGATTAAGTAATGTCTACTAGTAAAAGGAAAAAGTAAGACTATCCAGATATGAAGGGTAATAGTTCTTCCAGACAACTAAATAAATCACAAAGAGTATTGGGTCCAGCTCAAGCCCCCTTATGTGGTGTGATTTTGGTAACATAAAGCTTCTAATAGTTTACAATTGTTCTAACCTGAACCATAACATTCCCAGACTAATCATATTACCTCACCGTGGCCACATGGTGGCACTGAAGCCAAAAACACTGAAGCAGTTTATAAAATGTGTTCAATCTCAGGCACACCCTTGATTATGAACAAGGCGGAAAAAATGTGAATAATTTTATTCCACTTTCAATGTAGACTAAACAAGAGAAAATAAATATTTATTTTACAAAAAATATGGTTAGTATCAGCCTTCAGGCTTTAGAAGAACTATAATATTTTTACTGCTAGCTTTGTATGGACAAAAAAACGAATTTGATCTATCGATTTATTTATCAAAAAATTCATCAAATTCCTACACGACCCTGAAGGATAATTTGAAACTTCAAAAGGAAAAAGGCATTAGAAAACAACTTTATTAAAATAGTTGAATTGTTACTTCACAATACAAATAATCAAAACTGGCAAAAAGTTACTCATGTTTTATAGGGACTATTTTACAATACACCTATTTACAACATAAAACGCAGATGACAATGTATAATACATCACTAAGCACAGCAAAGGTTTTGTTAAATGAGGAAAACGATTGATGGCACAATGGCATTTACAAATGAGGTTTAGAAAAAATTACCACCCGATTTTAAGTGGAAAATGTCTGGTATACGTGTGGTTTAGACCAAGCCATCAGTCCAATGTACCTTCAAGAAAGACAAGCCACAAAAATGGGAAAGACAAGCCACAAAAATGTTACAAGAAGAATTCTACACATTGATAGCCATCATTTACTCAATCACCCAAATAGACAACCGTATTACTAACCCTAACCCAAACCCTTTAACCTTAAATCCAACCTCATTTCGTTATTTTGATTATCAGATGAAAAGACAAAAAAGGGTGGAAAAACTGCTTTGACCTAAACAATTAAAAGCAAATCCATATTTCCCCTCACACAAAAATTACAAATATACTTTGTAATGTAAAGTAATTTACAAAGTAATGTAAATTATGATTTCCTCCTGAATGAGCCAACTCAATCATGACTACACAACAACAAATACTTGATGTTTAAAAAAGGCCAAGTAAACTTACCTTCAAGGAAAGCAAACTCATCAATGGCCTCTATCGCATTGTCTGTAGGATAGAAAGAAAGGAGAAGGATTAAAACAGACCAGAGCCGAGGACCCACAGTGCTTTTTGCGTAGGAAGGAAGGTACGGACTGAAATGACCCGGAAGTATTCAAGAATCTTGCTTCCTTTTGCATCTCCTTCAGCGTAGGGTACACTGGACCGTCCTTTATGAAAGGAAGGGAGATAATGCCTTCCCAGAAGGGCTTGTGGCAGGAACATTAAAACGACGCACCAGTCGCTAATTCAAACGATCAACGTGACCGACAACTTTTTTCATACAATCATACTCCGTCCTGAATATGAGTGGAGGACTAAACATTATCAACGTGACATCTATTTGGTTTCCCTCTGTGGCTGGTAGCCTACTTTCAACCTTCCTTTTTTAAATTCCAACCGTAGTTATAATAAAGGGTCATTCTTCACCATGTTGTCCACATTTATAAAGCCTGCTTGAAAGCGCCCTGTTAGAACGCACGGGGTAAATGTGCCTTTAGCTCGCCCATCTTCAGGACGTTGTAGTTGCATCACGGCAGACCCACGTCCATAACATCTGCCATTGCATTGGTGACATAGCTTACATTTAGTAGACGCCGACTTACAACCATTCATACAGATTCACCCACCGACGGCGCAGTAAGGCGACAGCCAGCTCGTCCGTAGCATGCGAGGGTTAGGTGTCTTGCTCAAAGACACCTTCACATCAGCTAAGAAGAGTGGGGGATCGAACTAGCAACCTTATAGTTGTAAACCCTCTCTCTGCCTCCCGTGCCAGGCCGACCCCTTAGCCTAGTGTAAGTGCAGTCGGATTCTCTTTCCCCAAGTCCGTATGAAATCTCCTTCACACCTTTCCTTGAACTCATCACCTCATTTTCCATCAAAGTCAAGGGAAGAAATTATGTTTGACTATCCGACCGCAACCCAGGTCAATATAGAAGGCTTTCCCATGGGGAATGCCCCATCATTTTGCACAGGACAACACCTGGACTAATTGTTTTAGACATACGTTAGAGGGGGTGCCACCTACAGTGGGATTGGTTCATCTTCTTAGAACACTTACCCAAATCTTTCCTCTGCAAAGTTTTCCTTTTTCCTTGTTGGGCATAGACGAGGGAATCCTTGGCAATCATCTCAACAAACAATTCCTGTGGGTCAAGACCAGAAGCGAACACAGTCAGCTGGCTTACTGAATACCCCGGTCACTTGTACACTTATCATCTTAAAAGTTGTGCAGACATGCGTTGTGGCAAATGACAGCACAGCGGTCGGTGATATAACTGGCCCCCATATGCATAACGTTACTTACCAATAAGCAGTTAATCGAAGCTAAATTTAAAGCCAAAGTCATAAACATGCCGCATTCTTACTATTCATATGGGTTATTATTGGTAACCTACCGTGGCCTTCGCGATTATGAATACAGACTCTTGACTTGCGAGTGACACATCGGGGTCTGCCTTCATCAGCGCCTTGATGCGAGCCAGGGGGAGTTTGGAGACACGGCTGTGCGTAACACTTGCTACGGGCCCCGTTTGTTGGCTTTCCTCATCTGCCTCGTTCCCTCGGGGTTCTTCTTCACTGACGCTCCGGCCTTGGTCGGATTCTGTTGGCGTGACGGGTGTTGCCACCGTTGTGGCCATCATCTGGATCTTCAACAAACAACTGTTTACAAAATATTAGACTTCTTACATATCACAATACGACGTGCTAGCATGTGCTATTATGGTCACCTAGATGTGTGCTTTTCATTCGTTGACCGAGGGCGTAAGATACCCGCCTCCTCAACTCCCGCCAACTATTCCTCGCTTGCAATTGGTGGAATTTCCAAGCAAAGGTTTCCGATTGGCTATAGTTCAATGCCAATCACATAATTCTAATTCTGCCACCGAGTTCGGTTCAAGACAGATACGTTGCTAAACGTTGAGGAAATACAACAATTTGTAGCCAATGTTAATTAAGGTCGTTTATTTATTTTAGCAGTCTAACTTACGTCATTATTTGTATTCGCATTTTTTTTTATATATCAAGAATAAACATGTCTCCAATAATGCCAATAGCATAATACTTAATAGCCTACTTATGGATATTTTGACTTTTATCTAAATGTCTTTCCACCTCTATTAGGTTATATCTAGCTGATCCGAAGATTAGACAAAGATTGCTTTTGGTCATTCTTTGCTTGCGCTTTTACTGTATCTCTGTCGGAACTCAATTGACCTCATAGATATTAATACATTGTGGTAATAGGATTGTCAGGGGTGCGTTGAGGAGAGCATAGTCTTCATTCAATCCCTCTTTCCTAGTCAGCACGAGCCTGTGTGAGAGACAAATCGTTTCAGTGCCCTGGTAAGTTTTTCCAATTTCCATTATTTAGCATTATCTGTATTTTTCTATTTGCAAAAAAAACATAGCTACGTTTCTATGTTTGCTGTGTATTTCTGTATTTTTGTGTATTTATTTATTTAACCTAATTTACTGTCTGGATTCACGTCGTACATTAGGCCTTTTTGTTTTATTGATAATGAATAGGCTAAGCCTATTTGTTTAATTGATTATGAATAGGCTAGGCCTATATCAATGG
Organism: Gadus chalcogrammus; assembly: GCF_026213295.1. Taxonomy (NCBI): domain Eukaryota; kingdom Metazoa; phylum Chordata; class Actinopteri; order Gadiformes; family Gadidae; genus Gadus; species Gadus chalcogrammus. Next base: position 27,851,912 of record NC_079423.1, read on the forward strand.
CTCTTGATAGTGCAAATGATTTACTATTTTTACCGAGCATATCTGCTTAAACTATCTAATGAATCACATTAATTTTATTGTTTAATTTAAATGTCCTTACATTTACCATTTGTTGATACCTTTTGTTTGTACGTTTTTATTTTTTGCTTGAGTGCATTACTGTTAACCCCATTGTTAATTGAATGTAGGCCTATGTAAAGCTCTCTATTATGTTGCACTGCTAACAAACCATTATAATCAACTGCTATGAAGGTTATATAACTTTTAGTCCTCTTAGTATGTTATAAATAGCTTCTGCAGTGCAGAGTTAACCAACTTAAGCTGACTAAAAGCGTAACTTTAATCCTGACCAGTAGTGGACGTGGGAAAGCTTTTTTATGTCAGTGGTTGAAGGGATGTTAGTGTCCACATGTTCTCAAAGTTTACTCTAATTAAAATTCGATAGTGTCGATTGTATTCGACCTTCACTAGTCAATACGTTGCTATTTTGTTAAGGTGGTATCTAGTTGATAGGCAAACACAAGAAGTCCAAATGACAAAATGGATGCATGATCTTTTAACACAGGATTCTCTTGAGAAGACATCCAACAAGGGATTCTCTTTGCTGAGTAGAATGGATTTCCTTAGGCATACTATGTTTTTGTATATATTTAACTATGTAAGATGCAAAGTAGGCATACTAGGCATACTAGTTTCTTTTTTCGCACGTTTCCAATGTTCAATACCTTATCATTGTCAGTAAAAACATTCACCTAAAACAACAAGAGGTCTAAAACGCACTGCTTATGATTATGTTAAAAGCAGGCGTACCTTTTTACACAGGAGGACAGGTGAAGTGCATGGGATTACCAGAGGGGAATACCAGTGTCCCATTGATAAACCCTGATACTCTGTGCTCTACACTGGAATCTCTGGAATAGTTTATCATAAATTATTTTGATATTAAAAATGGAAGAAAATAAGAAATGTAAGCGATTCAACAGTATGGTTAAAACGTATTTTTAGTAATTTAACCCTCCTATTATGTTCAAATAAACACACAACTTTGATGTTTGGGGTCAATTAGACCCCAGCAATGTAAATAGGCAGAAAATGATTGTCACTGAAAGTCTTAACCAAGTACCTCTCTCAGCTACTTAAGGCCTTATACTGACCATCTTTATAGCCCAGTGTATAATGCATGACTGCCCCAAACCTCCCCTTATACATCAAGTATTGATTGTTTGTGACTATTGTGAAATATGCAATCACTGTACTATCTCATGCATTCAACTAAAATGAAAAACAAATGATGTTTTGGTGTTTGCAGGGCTTTATGTTGATATTCAAATAAATGTTATGTTGATATTCAAAATATATATATATACATAGTAAAATATAATATAGTTCAAATGCAGATTGTTTTGTATATGACTGCTGCTAGCATATGTGGTGGGGCCTGGAACCATTACGATGACATTAGCTGCAGTCAGTCTACACTGTCTTGTAACTGGGGATCAGCAGCTTTCCATTTTTGGATGTCATGTCAGTTCTTGGTGGTTGAGATATGACAAGGGGGTATAACTGTGTCTGAGAAACCACAGGAGGGTCAAAATGTCCTATCTCACTGGCTTCATTCAAATCAGGAGGATACCCTGAAAGATCTGTTACAGAACAGGGGCAACAAATATTTTCCTGTCTGGTGGTCATTTTCAAAATCTTTAGTTGAGGCACAAATGCAACAAGAAATGTTGCCTGAATTGCCTGAAGTTGCCTGAAGTTCTCGCGGGAACTTGGTTTGCCCTATCACGCATACTGCATGAATTATCAGAGTTGTTATGAGAACTGTCAGTGAGTTCTTGTGGGTAATATGTCCTGCCTCTCCCATTGCTTCTTGAATGATCTTGTGGGACCTGTTTTCTCCGCATACACACACACACATACGCGTGGGCACGCACGCACGCACGCACACACACAAACACACACACACACACACACACACACTCACACACACACACACACACACACACACACACACACACACACACACACACACACACTGACGGGCATGCACGGACACTCACAAACATGGATGGACACAAACACAGACACACCCACACAGAAATGATCCTGTAGTTGTCCTCAGTATCATCAAAAAAAAAGATATAAATTCGTTTTTTAGGAGAAGTCATATCTGAAAAAAGAATATTAAACATGTTTTTAGAGACATTGAATCGGGTCAAATTGACCCCTAACAATATAGGAGGTTTTCAATTTGTGTTGATTTTTTTGCAATTAAAGCAAGATGGCCTCCAGGCAGACCAAGCACATTATCCGAAGATAATGGTGCCCTGCCCTGCGATGGCAGCCAAAGCCTTTTCAGCACCAACCTCCCCAGGGCTGACCGAGGCAGAGAGGAGGATGAAGTCCCCATTCGAGAGGATGGTCTATGACATGACCCACAACGAGCGCATGGGCAACGACCTGTTGCTGGAACGGAGGGTGGGTTTCTACGAGCTGCGAGGAGAGATAGGACAGGGAAACTTCTCCCACGTCAGACTGGGCATCCATGCCTTGACCCAAGGTGAGGGAAAAGGACAGTTTATAAAGATTTAGGTTACATTGTTGCAGAAATTCTTCCATTCATCCGTCCATCCCGTCCTGCCGCGTATTAATCAATCAGTCCGTCCATCCAGTCAAGTCGATCCATCCATACCCAGAAGATCTGTTTAGTGGTCCACTCTCAATCCCATGACTCTCTACCACTCCACTCCTCTCCTAAGAGCGGGTGGCCATCAAAGTCTTGGACAAGACCCGTCTGGCCAAGAAGAGCCAGTCCATGTTCACCTCTGAGATCAGCTGCATGGAGTCCCTATGCCACCCCAACATCGTGCGTCTCTACGAGGTGATGGAGACCAGCCGGAAGCTGTACCTGGTGATGGAGTACGGCAGTGGTGGAGACCTGTACACCCGACTCACCACCAGGGGCAAGCTGGCCGACGCGGACTCCAAGAAGATCTTCGCTCAGGTCATATCTGCGGTCAAGTACATGGTGAGTCTCATTTCAAAGTCACTGGGGAGCAGAGTAGATGCGTTATGTATTTTATCAAGTAGATGGAAATGTGAAGTGCTTTCCAGAGTAGTTTTCGTAGAAATCATGTGTACTTTTAGGGCAATGTTCTGTTGTTATAGTCAATTAAATATAGATTTTTTTAAAATTGGCACATTGTTACTATTACGTTTTCATATTTATGTCAACGTTCCAATTATGTTCACCTTTCAGCACGACAAAAACATTGTCCACCGAGACCTCAAGGCAGACAACATCTACTACACCACCAGCTACTGCATCAAAGTGGGCGACTTTGGCTTCAGCGTGCAGAGTGACCCCGACCAGGTCCTCACCACCTTCTGCGGCTCGCCCCCTTACGCCGCCCCTGAGCTGTTCCAGGACCGCGGCTACGAAGGCCGCTACTCGGACACCTGGGCCCTGGGCATCCTGCTCTTCTTCATGGCGACGGCCACCATGCCCTTCCTGGGGGCCAGCATGAGCAAGCTGAAGCGCAGCATCCTGGCGGGCTCCTACACCATCCCCCCCTACGTCCCTGAACCCTGTCAGCAGATCATCAAGGGCCTGCTGCGGCCCGTCGCCACCGACCGCACCTCGCTCCCCGCGGTGATGGCCAGCCACTGGCTGGGTGGCATCGAGAGCCCGCAGGAGTACGCCAACCTTCCCCTCGCGCCCGCCCACTTCGCCCAGGGCTTGCCGGACCTGGGCGTGGAGGAGCAGGAGGTGAAGGGCCTCATGTCGGACCTGGGCATCTTGGCCGTGCACCTCCGGAACAACCCGTGCGCGGACGCTCGCAGCCCGCTGACGGGGACCTACCGGATCCTGCTGCACCATGTGCAGAAACGCCGGTCGCTGGAGGCCTTGAACTACGTCACGGCGCAACGTCCCGGGGAGTACGGAGCTCAGAAGCCCACTCCTGTTTGTGCCGTACTGTGAGCTGCCCCCTTGTGGCCATAGGAGGGACTTGGCAGGGCATTCCGACCGCACCGTATGCAAACTGAATTTACAGGCTTTGCACGTGAGCTTGCGTCCAATCGGAAGCTTCAGGTGCGGTTTGAAATGATGATGGGATCTAAGCGTGAATGGATTTCTACCTCAGTCTACTGTCGGTTTCTAGTAAAAAAAAAAACTTGTTTGGGTATTTGCATGAGATGGAGTTTGACTCTCATCGGAAATACATTTTTGGAGTTTTAATTCATCACATTCAACCAATGAACGTTCTTTAACTGAAGCATTCGTATATTTCAAAAATAAATATTGAAATCCACTGCAGGTAAAGAACTAGCCACAATATGTAGTTGCATTTGTATTTATTTTTTGCTGTATCAGAAGGTAGACATTAGTTAGCGAGAACATTGTAGAATCAGGAGAAGCAACATTCAATGAAGCAGTCTTCAAGTCTTCAACACAAAATCCAGCAATGCCTTTATTGAAATAGGTCCTCATAACCTGCTTGCAATAACTGTGTGCATTATGTGTCTTGTAAAGAAAATTGAAATTGTAGCTAATATTTAAGCTTATCATTTGCACAAATAAGCTTTATTGTATATTTCATCCTCTTAAATATTGTGTACTAAAGAAAAATAGCAAAGCCTGTGATTTTTTTAAATTTTAATTTAGGGGAATCATAAAACATTAACATTTTCTAATTAGTTGTTGGATTGGTATTAGCTAATGTTTGTTGTAAATATATTTTTATAATAAAAATGTCTGAATTGCAATTGTGTGTGTGTGTGTGTGCGTGTGTGTCTGTAACCTACCCCACTACCCAACCAATTTACTAAACCTAACCCTTTTACGAACCGTGCCGCACCTTTGCATACCGAACCGACCCGCGCCCGCAGGTGGAAATGCGCCATAATCCTAGTTCTAAAATTGACCCTGAGATCAATCCACCAGGGGGCATAAGATCACACTGTGTTAGCAAGGACCCTTAGTGGCAGAATTTAAGCAGTTGTAAGCCATATATATTGTTATATTAAGTTTGAAAAAGCTCTGTATTCCAACAGATAATAGTATTTGGTCAGTAACATGGGACTTCCAGTCCCTCCACTCTGTAGTATACCGAAAACTGATGTTTTCTACAAATAACGTGTCTGACTGTGGCAACTTCTAATTAATTTTGTAAATTAGTTGGATTTGTGCTTTTGCCATTCTGAGGTTATACCTGTGTATAGAGGCTCATAACAAAATAAATAATCGACAGGCTGTGGAGAGAGGTCAATAAAAGTCCTGGCCTTATTTGAACCACTTTTCATTATGACTTCATTAAGCCTCCTCTTGCCAAATCGTCTTGCGGTCATTGTGTTTTCTTGAGCAACATTCCAAAAGTGTCTCGCTAGCTTTATGCAAACCACAGGATTAATGTTTCCGAATTTATCTAAACACAGAGCCCTTATGTAACAGCTTCCCCTTACTTTTTGTTTTGGTATAATTGTAAACAGGGTTTGCAATTATACCGAGGAATACTGAGGAAGGCTCAAATTCCCCAAAATCACCTCCCTTCTCTTTCCCCAGCCATTTAAGGTCTTCGTTTGGTCCATTTATTAATTTATTTGTATGGGGGGGTTCAAAAGTTGTAACTGCTCTTTCACTCTGTAACACCAAAGGAAATGTGTCCCTGAACACAAACAAATGTAATCTGGAAAATGTTAGACCTAAGGTGTGTTGAAGACCCAGGATGATCACTTGAACGGTCCACAAATCCTTCAACCATTAGCTGTGCATCGTGCAACAAGCCATCACATGTGCCACCCATGGGTTACACATGTGATGGCTCTGTAATTGTGTGCAACCCATGCACCCAATTACAGAGCTAAGTGCAACGCATTTTGCCTGGTTGACAATATGTGAAAAGTAATAATGAGAAAGAATAAATCACATACCTTTGTTCATATTCCCTCAATAAGGCCTTTATAATTGGATTGCTTTTATGCAGAATAAAGATAAACATTTTTAGGAGCGCTTTGAGCTCTCAAACTAACCAGGCGCAGAAGATGAAACGATAAACGGCTAGAGAAACAAGTGGAGCGTCTTAATTTGAGAACCTTCCAAACTGACTTAATGCAGAATCCTTTCATCAAAAACGAAAGTAAATTCCCTTAAGTCAGCAGCTATCACAACTACTGATCCATTCATTCATTTTGAAGTGATGTGGAAAGGTTAGGTGGCAAAGACAAGTCTATAGTTGTCAATTGTCAGTTGTACGTTTATGGTTCCCACCAGGTCGGAGAAGAGAAGATAAACAGTTATCCTCTTCTTGGGATAAATCCAAGACTGCAGGGTGTGATTGCGAAACATAGCGTTAAATGGACAATTTCCTTTGCAAACAGTCATAGCATAGTAGAGAAACTATTATTTTATGCTAATATTTAAAACGCTAGTTATAACTGACTTACTGGAAATCACAGTTAAACATTGAAATTAATATTCTTATCAAGGAACTTTGCTTGTAGGGCTGGCCTGATATCAGTCCATCAATACTGTGGTGGAGGACTTGCAAGGAACATTTTTCTTCCTACTCTTCGAACTCTGAATCATTTGATTCTTTCTTTTAAATTCTATCGTGTTTTAGTAGATCACCCGCCTTGCTCAATGAAAGATGTTAGTTAGTTTTTTTGCCATCTGTTAACTTGCTGTTGATTTTCTTAATATCACTGAGTCCTCAACATCTCACACACCATCTTGGCAGATCCCATGCAAAGTAGGTTCCATACTTTGGACCTTGTTTTTACCCTTGGTATAACTATTACTTCGACTGGTATCTTTGCTGAAGAGCTGATATCATCTCACGGGGCACATCTTGTGCTTTTGGTTTGCCAAGGAATATGTATTGTTTGGATTTCTTATTTTCTTCATTTCCGGCAGCCTAGGCATGTTGGACGGCATGGCTTCCTCCCCACTCTTAGGCTCTTGAACACCAGAGGGCTGGTTCCCCACCTTTTTTGGTCTTGCGTATCTCTTGAGTTGTTTTGCCATGCAAGCATCCCCTAACCTTTCCACATCATCAATACTGAATCATCAGTATTGATGATTCTCCCTAAATGTGTTCTATTCCACTATTAGCATCTAAACTACTGGTTACACTTATTTACACTTATTTTGAGTGAAGGAAGGATATTCAGACTCGCCCGGTTGCCGTTTCCACTCCTCCACTCAGTAACTTGATTTAACGAGACCCTTGAGCTTGTTTGTCTGTCGTAAGCTTTGAGAGTTCAGGGCCGGCAGTGTGGCCCCAGCTGTTACCCGGCTGTTCCCCACATGCAGCCTGTTCCTCTGCTTGGTTTTGTTCTGAGTCAAAGCCGAGAAGGTCACTTACTGTATTAGCAAGATCATGTACAGATTCAAAACAACGATTCGTGTACAGTGAGAACCCTTTTCCACTTGAATGTTGTTATTAACTGTTTTATCATTAACATTAACATATTCGCAAAAACATTTGTGATACTCCTACGCACTAAGCGCAACACAAAGGTTAAAGATGATGAGTGAAGATTCAACTTCATGAGAGGGGTCCTCTAAGCTACTGTCACATTTCTAAGCATGTGGGAGGACAAGTGTCATGGTGTACACAAAACCATGCACCATGAAAGAGCTCAGGTTTAGTTTTTCCATGCCAAAATAATTCTCATGAGTTTGATTGATACAGGGGTTTCTCTGCAGGCACTGCACATTTTTCTTACAAGGGTTTTAATTCCTTTCATGATATCTATTTCATCTACATTTTTTTAAATAATTAAAAGCTATCCAATGAGAAGGCTATATAGGTTTTATGGTATACGTTTACTGCTCCGCTTGTCATTTTAACAGAGACAGTGGTAACACATGTCCTCCTCGTAAAAAATAATCATCACATTTGCTCATATTGGTGCTTTATTTGTTTATTTGTTACAGACATGTTAATTGATCATGAACATGATCATACAAAAACATATGAAACATTACTTACTCATCTTGGACAATTCATATGGATATTATGTATATTCTCTCTGCTTCTTAAACTCTCTATTTTTCTTTCACTCTCTCCTCTCTCTTTGTCTCTGCTTCTCTTACTCTCTCTTTTACTCTCTCTCTCTCTCTCTCTCTCTCTCTCTCTCTCTCTCTCTCTCTGGACAAACAAGCAATAAGCTACATGTCAAGCTGCCGAACAGTGGCTCATACATCTCTGAGATTATAGATTTAGTTCCAGTGATGTTGTATTTATATTAAAGTAAATGTACCCGTTATATTCTATTGAATATATGTACACAAAAACAGAACACAGGGTTACTTAGAGGAACACGACCCAGAGCTCTTCTTGGTCCCAATATCTTCTTTCTCCAACGCTTATCTTCCCAACTTCTGTTTTCTATATGGACATTAAAAAAAATTATATTACTATATTGTGTGTGTGTGTGTGTGTGTGTGTGTGTGTGTGTGTGTGTGTGTGTGTGTGTGTGTGTGTGTGTGTGTGTGTGTGTGTGTGTGTGTGTGTGTGTGTGTGTGTGTGTGTGTGTGTGTGTGTGTGTGTGTGAGTGTGAGTGAGTGTGTGTGCGTGTGTGTGTGATTGTGCATGTATGTGTTTTTTGTTTACAGTATGTGTGTGTGTGTGTGTGTGTGTGCGTGCATGTGTGTTACCTATATTCACTTCTATCAAGATCTCTGATTAGATCCTGCACCCATTTGTCTTCTGGATTTGTACAGACGGTTCTCTGTTTCTTGTGCGACTGCCTCTTCTTCAGGAAGAATCTGCCAGTTTAATAAAAAAAAAACAGTTACTCATATTCCACACCTACAATCATGTACGCAAGCATGCCAACACGTTTGAGTTTCATTAAATCAAAGGCCAATTAGTCAAAACCTGTTTTTTCTCATCATTGCAAAACGTTATTTAATGTTCCTTTCAACGCCAGAGGATTTTGTTGTACAAAAGAGAGTTGAAACAACAAAGCTAATAACGAGAAGATGGGCAGGCAGCCAAAGGTGAAGAGAGAGAGAGAAAACTCACACGATAGCCTCGATGTTGCAATCGCCATCGCTTTCCTGCCGCCTGTAGCTCTGGATGTTACTCTTCGCTTTTGGTTTGATTTTGGAAACGTGACCCAGACAGCAGTTACCGAAAGAGCCTAGAGGGAGATAACATTGCAAAGCACTCGGTCAGACCCTTTAAAAAAGACACACTTACACCCAAGTAGGTTACAAGACATGTTTTTACATGCTTGGGACCTTTTGGTTTATTAGTCCGGGCAAGCAGTCGAAGAAGAGCAAAAGGCAGCTGTAACTTTCGTTCCAAATAGTCCGACATTTTTATATTTGACAAGAAAATAAATGCTAAAACATAAGACTAGAATATATGCTGCAGGTGTAGTATATCGAATGCGCTAGATGTACAGATCAAAAATACAAAAAGAACACCTTCTGATTATGGCACTATTAATTTGAATCACATATTTGCTCACCCATAACAAGATATTATATCATGAAGTCAGGCTATATTGCTCTTGAGCAATCTCTTCCTCCCCTTCATAATAACAGACTCTCTCAGTGTAATTTATTGCATGGGAAAAAAACTCTACGGGTATCCATTGACAAAAAACCCATGAAACAACTATGTGTGGCTTTAATAAAGATTGCCTCCTGGAATGGATTAGTCTGTTTGCTTCACTCTAAAGGAGACGTCACATAAAAATGTGCTTGCATAAATTGACTCATCTGTATTTTAGAAATCCTCTTTTCATGCAAACCTTAGGCTTAAGCGTACATCGGAAATCCAAGGAAAAAAGGATGCAAATAAACAAAACAATTGTGTTGCAAAGAGATCAGATCTATTGCATAGCTTACCTTGTGCCGTACTTATGAACATGTAGGTGCTGAAGAGCAGAATGATCAGCAGTGCAGACTTCATGTCTCTAGCTGTTGTGCAGACCTCACAGAAGAATGAACTCGCAACAAAAGAGGAGCTTGTCAAATAGAAAGGGAAGAGAGACTTATCCCTCCCTCTGGTTTTATTTGGCTGTTGATGCTCTATTACCCCACGTTGAAATGGTCCCAACTTTTTTCTTTTGACGATTGCACACATGCAGAGTGGCTTTGTTGCAGCATGTTGAAATGTGTGGAACATCGTAAGTGCCTGAAGGAAACCTGTATTAATCACACGTCTGAATCTCCCCCCCCCTTGTCATATCTGTTAATCAACAACATGAATAGGCAATGACTGTTGATGTTAGGCCAACCACATGTGGGAATACGTTTTTTTTTTTTCACAAACATTTATTTCACAAGAAATGCTTTCCCTCAGAAAGAGTGGGTGTCTGTCTTTCCCCTAATAGTGCTTGTAAGTGTGTGTGTGTGTGTGTGTGTGTGTGTGTGTGTGTGTGTGTGTGTGTGTGTGTGTGTGTGTGTGTGTGTGTGTGTGTGTGTGTGTGTGTGTGTGTGTGTGTGTGTGTGTGTGTGTGTGTGTGTGTGTGCGAAACATAGCGTTAAATGGACAATTTCCTTTGCAAACAGTCATAGCATAGTAGAGAAACTATTATTTTATGCTAATATTTAAAACGCTAGTTATAACTGACTTACTGGAAATCACAGTTAAACATTGAAATTAATATTCTTATCAAGGAACTTTGCCTGTAGGGCTGGCCTGATATCAGTCCATCAATACTGTGGTGGAGGACTTGCAAGAAACATTTTTCTTCCTACTCTTCGAACTCTGAATCATTTGATTCTTTCTTTTAAATTCTATCGTGTTTTAGTAGATCACCCGCCTTGCTCAATGAAAGATGTTCGTTTTTTTTTTGTCATCTGTTAACTTGCTGTTGATTTTCTTAATATCACTGAGTCCTCAACATCTCACACACCATCTTGGCAGATCCCATGCAAAGTAGGTTCCATACCTACTGTGTGTGTGTGTGTGTGTGTGTGTGTGTGTGTGTGTGTGTGTGTGTGTGGTGTGTGTGTGTGTGTGGTGTGTGTGTGTGTGTGTGTGTGTGTGTGTGTGTGTGTGTGTGTGTGTGTGTGTGTGTGTGTGTGTGTGTGTGTCCATCCATCACAACCCTTTTCTCACGCACCCTGGGCAGTTGGTAGGAATCCGGGCCCCCTGAAAGAATATCGTGTGGGCCCCTCTACCCCATTCATTGCCACCTTAAATGTTCTTGTTTTTCAGTGTTCTTGATGGTGCCTGGTGTAATACACCCAATTTGTTTCCTTTTTTAAATGTAGTATTATTATGTAAATTATGTATTATTAATTGTCTTATTCTCTTTTCCCTGATTTGCAACACGTTATTACACCTCTGATTGCAAAGAGTGGTTAATTTTCAATTGCAAAGAGTGGTTAATTTTCAGTTTGTTGGCCCGCACGGCTGCGGGCCAACAAACCACGCCCAACACTTTTGAAATTTGCCGCATCTGATGAGCAAGCATAGGGGAAAAAATGGTTACCATGCATGACCAGTGACGTGCGGTGAAGTCAGTAAGTGGGTAGGCACTGAGTTATGAAAGCCAGATTACCTCATTTATTGTTTAGGCTAATAGGCTACGTGACAACAGTAGGCTATGCACAAGCGCGGCGCACAATCCGTTTGAAACGAGCGAACAATTTTCGGTCCCTTTTTCTGCAAGAGTGCATCAAGTGTTGGCATAGGCCTCCCTTTTGCCAGTAGCTCATTTTTGCTAGTAAAGTTGAGTTTAGAGAATTTTCTTAGCTCTAAAATATCGGTAGATGTTGCTGCTGTCATTTTAACTTTTTGAGTTTCGCGGGGATTACGTGTAGCCGGTGTAATGACGTCAGCTGCGCAAATGTCCAGTAATATCTCGATTTCGATTGGTCCATGTTTGATACGTAGCGTAGATGATTACTGGCATAACATATTTACGTACAAAGGCACAGCAGAGTTGTGCCTTTCGGCGTAGATGTTAAAGAATACAGGATCGAAGTGCGCATGCGCCACATTCGTTTTTCGTTGCCGTTCACAATGAATGGACAGTAAAGGCACTGCTTATTCTACCGGTTTTTGTATTTGATGTTGCGTAACTGATACAATTGTCATCGTAACGTCTAAACAATTGGAATACCGTATATATTGCATATATAAAACACAAGAATACTCGGTACAAATACAAATACAAGTTTATTAAATACAATTATTTAATAAACATTTTTACGTTTGAATTTTGTCAGGGTAGGCAGTGCCTACCTTGCCTACCCTGACTGCACGTCACTGTGCATGACCAGCTATGAAATGTCCCCTGTTGTCAGCGATTACATAGCCAACGTGATAGCCCGTTCATTAACTTAGATTGGGTCAGTTGTGCTCCTTTTTTCTGTGGAATAATTGATGCGGCCCAGCCTGACCCAGACTCTACCTCCAACGGCCCCAAGGTAAGTTGAGTTTGAGACCCCTTCAGGTTCAGAACTATATTATTTAGCTCACACTGCCATCTATTGGCTAAGACATGAAACAGCATAGTAACTAAGAAAATAAAATTCACAGAATCCTGGACAGGACATAAGAAAAATCACGGATAATATAATAATAATAATAATAATAATAATAATAATAATAATAATAATAATAATAATAATAATAATAATAATAATAATAATAATAATACATTTACAATGGTTATATTTATTTATTCTTTAGGAGCTACAGTCTAGCCAAAATATGTTTAATCCTTTCCTCTGGGATAAAATACTCATTGGTATTATGAGTTTAACTGGTTAAACTGTTACAAAAGGTCTGAGCTCTTCTGACAATAAACCAGCAGACTGTTCAAAAATATACAATGTGTTGGATTGATAGATAAATACATATATATACCCCCCACCAGAATAAATTTAGGATCTCCACCAGGTCACCCTATAATGCAGCAGAAAGCAGGAAATCACATCTACGATATTCAAAATCCCCCCCCCCCACACCTTTATATACTTAATATACCCCTGTGGCTTCCTGGGGGCTGAGCCCCCCCAAAAGTCAGAACCTAGAATCGCCCCTGTGCTCGCCTCCTCTTTGCAATGGAATTTGTTTAAGATATAAAACCATTTAATTGAACATACACACACTAAAACAGATATTTTCGTTTTTAAATAAATATTTGGAAACTAAAATTCGTGTTTCCCGCAGCGTGCCTCTCTGGTATTGAGCGGGTCTGCAGGATCGCACTCTGCACAAGTCGGTTAAAAAGTCTCGGTCACGCCTGACTCCGTAATCATCGCTTTCCAAGCATCGGTGGTGATGGCAACTTTCTCCGCCAAGAACAGGATCTCACGGAGGGGGGCTGCTGCTTCTCTGTACATTTTCTCCACGCCGCACAGTCATAGATTGGCGAAATGGCACTGTGTAATCCGCCTCTGACATGTTTAAAATAGCATGCATATGCATCAGTTGTATTCCCAATTTAATTTACAGAGCAATCCCTGCAAAGTATTTAGGTTAACTATATAAGTGACTAGGATTAGTGTGCGTCTGACAGGGGGGGGGGGGGGGCGTGCCATCACGATGGTTGCCCTCCATCGTGATGTCAGTCATCCATCACGAAGGACGATGACATCGTCCATCGGCACAACCCTAGTAGGCAGTGTATTTTTTTTTGTTCCATTACCTCTGACCCCCGTACTAAGTCGCCGGATCCAACCCCCCAACGTTGTGTACTGGATAGTGCTGTCAGTTAAACGCGTTATTAACGGCGTTAACGCAAACCAATTTTAACGGCGTTAATTTTTTGGCTCAAAACAAAGAAGCAGTAGCCTGACTCCTATGTTCAAGGCAGTATGTTTGTATGTTCATCGTTTAATTGCACTATAGGCTTTTTTTTTGCATCGTCCTGTTTTGATCAGTATATGCCAATGTTGTTATCAATAAAAAAACATTTGCTCAAGGCAAGCCGATGCACTTCTCCATGTTGATAAGAGCATTAAAATGAGAACAATTTATGGGACAAAGAAATCAAGGGATATTTAGCATAGAAAAAAAAAACATTAATTATTTTAATCGCTTGACAGCACTAGTACTGGTAAACCAGCTCTAGATAAGGGCAAGTGTAGCCTTCCAAACAGTGGCAATACAATGTGCTTCTCATAAATAAAAGCAAAAGGATAGTAGGTGATAGGCTACAAGGAAATAAAGGCGTTTGAACTTGAAGCTGATAAGTTCTGTTTTGTTCTGACTGGTTTTTATCAGATAAAAAAACCCTGCTGTGAATAACTTTTAGATTCCCAACGCAGTGCAAATGAATGGACGCTGTCGGGAACACGCCTAAGCAAGAGCGTCATCACTAGTCACGTCTCCATCTAAAGGTGAAGCGAATCTTTAGAAAGTTTGTACAAAATAATTTCGAATTAGGTGCGTTTCCATCAACTGGTTGGAGCGGAAAACTACACTAGTTCTGCCTGGAGATGGCGCTGTAGGCATAAAATATATGCCGATTCGCGGCATATATTTTATTTATTTTTGATAAGTTTGACCTATTCATCGGTCCACACGTATCTATTATTCACATTGGCCATCTGTTCCCAGTTAATGTCGGCGGGGTTGCTATGGCCGGTCGTTATGCAGAAATCGAAAAAATGTTCGCTACCTCACAGCTGTTACAAAAAATGTGTTTACATCTCCCATTTTGTGCATTTAATCTCTTTCGCATAAATCAAAAACTTTTATGCGAATTTGCATAAAAGTTTTGCGAATACTTCAACATTTGCATAAAAGCAGGGGGATGGAAACGCAGCTACTGACGAGGCATCTCGTTATCACCAGGACCATGAACTCGCCCTTGCACACCTATGGTATGAAGCTACGTGGCAAAATAAATGATCAACACCACCATCTAGTGGATATCAAGCGTATCAGCACCATCGTCCATTATCGCTGAAGTCCGTTCCACACCCATGGTTCCACACCGGACCTGTATTTAGACACTTCCTGGTGACGCTCAGAGTGGGTGTGTCTTCACGGCTTGCTTTCATAGTAGTAAGCAGCGCTCGGCTGTCGCTCCTCTTACTCGTTACATGTTAAATGCAAGTCATCCTGACTGCTTCATTTTTTGAGCAGCTGTGTAGTTAGGGAGGGAGTGTCTGTTTTTATGTGGGTCATTCAAAAAAGCACTGCTTTTAGTTCATAGTGAGTTGAAGGCGACAGCCGGGTTGTAGTTCTTGACGCATCTGAACCCCCTCGCTAGCTAGCTACTTTTGAATAAAACCACATGGAGTCTCAAAACACTAATGTGACAGAAAACGCCAAGGCGATGCTCAAGAACGCGAAGACACTCAAGCTCCACACGGGGAACTTGGTGATTCGAAGTCGTCTTAAGAAGAAGTGTCCGTCTTCTCCAAGTGAAGAGGTATGACCTATCGATGACTTTTAACACAACCAAACAGGTTGATCAGTGAACACCTTTAGCCGTCTGAGCTAGCCACTATCGTCCCTTCTTGCCCTCCGTAATCTTCTTCTGCCATCATGTGACCTGGACAAATTAATGTTTACCATAATGTTTCAGCTTCAAGACTGCATTCGAGCGACGCTGATCGATTGGCTTTCCACAACACAACTACCTTCAGAAGGGGTGAGACTATTTGGCCAACATAAATAAAGCAAAGGTTTCCATGCTGAAAATCCTGCTCAGTGAGATAGGACGCTGTAGGGCGCGATATCTGCTTGCCAAAACAAAATAATCTTCGTGGCGCACCTCAAAGCATGCCCCAGGGCACCCTGAATAGGAACTGTCAGATTGAATGTTCATGCAGAGTTGGCCACCAAAGGCACGACTCTGACCGTGCCGGCCTGGGGTGGGTGAGAGGGAGGGGGGAGGCAGACAGACAGACAGACAGACAGACAAACGGCACCGGGCTCCAACTCAAAATAATCTGAATTCCATGATGGTTTTGTAGTAGATTCCTTCTCCTTTCTCTTTCCCGACAGCCATTTTATTGAATGAAGTTCACTATGGCTGTGTTTTAATGTACCTGTGCGTCAGAGCTCCAGCCATTCCTGTGTCTGGCTGTTACTGTCTTTGTAGTGTTAGCCGGGCCTAAATGGTCCAACCTTATTATCGCCGCAGAGTCTGTTCCTCCACAGTAGAAGAAGGAGAGGAAACCGTAACACCCCTCACTAACGCATTAGTCATCCGACCCCAATACTGAAAGGGTGAGCTTTAATAATAAAGTGTATTATCCTATTTAGGAGAGAGGACAATAGTCGACATCCGACCTACTTTACTAATGATGTCACTGCCATTGTTTGTATAACTGGCATCGCAGCCCATGACGTCATCTGGCTTTTTGGTTTAAGTGGGCCTGATTGAGAGTGGATTGGACTCATAATGTGTGCATCACACAGGGTGTTTCGGACACCGTGGACTGCTCCATCCCTGAGGCCACAGAGGCCATCAAACCGGAGGAAAGAGAGGAGCTGAAGGTTTCTGGTCAGTATTCGTCCGTCAGTTCATCCAGGACTTTTAAAATGTCTCTAAAGTGGTGTCGCCTCTCCTGAATGGTTTTTATCTGTACCGCGTTCCAGTGAAACTGTTCCTGTGTGAGACCGATCAGTCGTCCATCCCAGAGGCCGTGGAGATGGGTCAGTGACGTCTTATCTTTCTTTGCATGACTGGTCCTATTTACCTCAACTTGAGTGATTTAGCAGTAACCTTAATACAAATGCGTGAATTCAGATAGTTGTCATAAAGGAGCAGGTAGGGGTTTAGCATCTTGCCCAAGGAGGCCTTCAGGTAAGACTGTGGACAATGGGGAATCTTAACACCCTGACCGATAGGATTGTTATTGTATTGTCATTGAATATCCGATGCCAATATTGCGTGGCTACTTTTGGCATAAAGATCCTCTTCTCCTCAGCCTGTCAGACGCTGGCTGTGTCTCAGCTGGACTCTGTGATCATTGCCCCCCGGGGGCTCCCTGAGGGCGAGGTGCAGACGTTGGCCCACCTGCAGCCCGCCTGGGAGGTGTTGGAGGCGTTGGTGGGGTCCAAGAAGATCGCGGCCATCGGCACCTCGGATCTGGACAAGGATCTGCTGGAGCAGCTCTACAAGTGGTCTCAGGTCAGGGGAATGCGCGGTTGTTGACGGTGGGCACCTGGTGTTGAGAGCAGGATTACAGGGCTGGGGGTTCTTGTCAAGGAGGGTTAATGCGACAGCAAGGCAGAATAGAACAGCACTACTATTTTCACATGGTTTTTCTGTGTGGGCCAGATGTATAGAAAAAGTATGCGGGAGGTTGTCTGCTGGGCTCCTGTGCTCCCCTTACCCCTCTCTCCCTCCCCAGGTGAAGCCCAGCAGTAACCAGGTGAACCTGGCCTCCTGCTGTGTGATGCCCCCTGACCTCACAGCCTTCGCCAAGGACTTTGACATTCAGCTGCTCACACACAGCGACCCAAAAGGTAAAAAACTGGTTTGGCAACTTTTTTCAAATCTCAAATTAAAAAGAGGAAGAGAAAGACAAAATGCAAGAACCAGGGTATGCTCTGACAACTCATTCCTGCTGTGTGGACCATGGTTGTGCTTGCATGTACCTATGCAAAATGGGCAGGAGAAGTTGTCACGAATGCCGTGTCGCGTCTCCTCTTCTTTGCATCCGCAGAGCTGATGTCGTCGTCCGCGTTCCAGGAGGCCGTGCAGGAAAGCACCAAGGAGCTGGCTGTGGCCGACTGGAGGCTGGAGTGGGTACTGCGCTACTCCATCATAGTGAAGAGCAGGGGCATCATAAAGGCTAAGGGCTACCTGGTCAACGGCAGGAAGGCTAGTCCCTAGCAGGGCCCAGGAGAAGAGGAGACACTGCGATAAAACTACTGCGCCTCCACTTCGTACACACACACAATCGAAATCTGTCATTTTTTATAATTTGCATTCATTCTACATAGTTGTGACTAGATTATTTACTATCATTTTGGGGGGGTTCTTTTTTTTTAAAGAAAATGTATTTTACTTAAATGGGCAATTCACATTTCCAAGTTCTCAGTCGTATTTGAAAATCCTCCATTGGGGTGTGTGTGTGTGTGTGTGTGTGTGTGTGTGTGTGTGTGTGTGTGTGTGTGTGTGTGTGTGTGTGTGTGTGTGTGTGTGTGTGTGTGTGTGTGTGTGTGTGTGTGTGTGTGTGAACTACCCTGGTTTATTGATGCTGCTCATTGTGACCAATGCATTTATACTTTTCTCTTACCACTCGCCAACAAAGTGTAGGCTTCATTTTAATATGATATAATCATGAAGGTGGCTGATCGCAATTTGGTTTCTGAAACTTGTCCCGACATGAAGTGCCTCTTTTTCTTCTGTATAATATTTTCTAATGATTACTACCTGCCTCGTTATAGCTGGAGTTGTGCATCTATATCTAATACCGTTGGTGGGAATGAAAATATTGTACTGTGTTCCCTCAAAAGAGGATGGCCTGATTTGACAGCGGGAATCAACCTATCGAAAATGAAAGAATATACAGAGAAATGTGGGCAAAAAGAATATTGGTGTATGTTTTCAAAACAAATACTTTAAACAACGTTCGAAGCCTGTGTTCCACTGAAAACCATGTACTGTATCAAAAGACTAGTGGAAAATGATTCAAGCAGTCAATGTTTGAAAGCCGTGCAAGACCTTTGCATGTTGGCTTTCACCACTGGAAATCATTTTTATGGAAACTATTACATTAACACAATCTGCAGAATGGTTTTATTTATTAAATCTTAAATTAAACATTTATATCAAACTTAATCGGGGAATGTAAACATTCATAATAAATAGTTTGTGCAAAGCACTTTGGTTTATGGATTGATTAAAAGAGGTGAGCCAACAATGCAAAACAAATGCTGTAAAAACTTGGGTTGCTTATTGACCAAATAAAATCAGAAGTTTGAGATTATTGGACTTTGGTTTTCGCTTGTCTGTGGTGTGAAGTTCAAAGGCTATGTCTTAATTTCGATTGCATGTGGAAAGTCGTTTAACCTAAAATAGATCCAAAAACTAAATAACTGATGTACTACTTGGAGTCAAGCATTTAACACCATATATTAAATTCCTAAATTAATAACATAAGAAACATTAACGCTAGGAAGCGAAACAAGTGCTGGCAAATATAAAGAATTGAACCATTCTGCACACAGTAGACACACCACATGTGGCCGGAAGTCGGAGCAATATCGTCATAGCAAGATGGTGGCCACCAGGAGAGGAGTACTCGTGTGCTCCCCAGTTAAAACAAAAACAAATTCCGATGAATCTCCTGATGTTCCGGTAAGTTAAAGCGATAAATCATGCATTGTTACAAATGTAAACGAACCTGATCAATAAATCGCCAGTAGTCGTAGCAGAGTACAACATGTGATTTCGCGTGACACTGTTGGTGTTCACGTGGCTGTGAAGTCTAGCCAGAGTGCTGGCTGAAGTCAAGTCTTTCGATAGTTTGTAAACAGTTGGGTGTTTTAAATACATATTGAAAAAAACAAAAGGACCAAACACAAAGCATTATGGCGTGTGAAATTTTAACAATGCTTGTGGAATCCTATCTAAAATATAATCTAATATAAAACATAGGCCTATAAACGATTTCAGCGTACTTTTTCCTTTCCTAAACATTTTGTCCTGCAGGCCACCCCATCCACCGCCCACAGAACAAGACGTGCAGCGAAACAATCGCAAAACTCGGAGGAAGAATCCAGAAACCAGCCCCGGGAGAGCTCCGTAGAGTCCATCCCGTCTTCACAGAACAGACGGCCGGTCAGAAGATGCACGAAGCATTCCCGGCTTCACAGTCCGCCTCAGCCCTCCACCCCAGCAGACTCAGACATGGAGTCCGGCTGCTCTGCCCTGTCCGACAGCGAGCCTCAACCCCACAGCACCAAGAAGATGGACGGGAAGGCCCAGCCACCCCGCACCACTAGCCAGGAGGGCGAGGCGGGCTCCGAGGCGGAGTCGTGCTCGTCGCCGCCGTCCGAAAAGCGGCGCACACGCCGGAGCATTCGAGCGAGGAAAACCCCGGAAAAGCCCTGCACGTCCCAGAGTGACCTAGGGGAACAGGAGGCCAGCGCCCAGAGGGCCACCCGGAGCACCCGCAGGAGCACCCGCACCAGGGCGTCGGCGAAGACGCCGGGGGAATACAGCGAACTCTCGGACGCCGACAGCTGCGCGTCCGGCTTCGCCGAAGGCCCGCCGTCCACCGTCCGGGCGACCCGTTCGGCCCGGCGCGCGCCCCTCAGCCAACCCATCCCCCTCTACCTGGACGCGGCCTCGGAGGGCTCGCAGTCGCCCGCCCGCATCGCCAGGGGTAGACCCCGAGCCGTCAGGGGATACGCGGCCTCCGACCTGTCCTGCGACTCCGAGGGGTTGGAGTCCGGGCCGAGCACGCCGTCGCGCCGCAGCACCCGCGTCAGCTCCCGGTCCGCCGCCGCCACCGCCACCGACTCTGACTCGGAGGTCCTCCAGGCGACCCTGGTCCAGAGCAGAGAGGCCAGGCTCTCTGTGGTCCTGGAGAGGGTTGTGGCGGAGGAGCCCAGCGAGGGCCCCCTGAACGACTCCACGCTAGAGGACACGGTGGTGGAGGACAAGACGGTCACCTTGGCCGAAGACGAGGAGCTGGAGCTGGGGGAGGAAGACGCGACGAATGCCGACGTCAAGTCCGTCTGCGACGCGCCAGAGACGATCCGGGTCGGACAGGAGGGCAGCGTGGCGGTGTCTGTGGCGCCCGGCGACAGCGCGATGGAGGTCGCCGAGGCAACGCCGTCGACGGAGGGCATCGAGGGGGGGGTCTCCGGCGAGAACGAGGACGTGACGTCCTCGGCAGGCGCTGAGGTGACCGCCGATGACCAGCAGAGGGAGGAAGAGCTGCCAACGACCCAGGAAGCGACGCCAACGACCCAGGAAGAGCTGCCAACGACCCAGGAAGAGCTGCCAACGACCCAGGAAGAGCTGCCAACGACCCAGGAAGAGCTGCCAACGACCCAGGAAGAGCTGCCAACGACCCAGGAAGAGCTGCCAACGACCCAGGAAGCGACGCCAACGACCCAGGAAGCGACGCCAACGACCCAGGAAGATCTTCCCCAGGAACAGGAAGTGCCACCGTCGGTGCAGGAGGAGACGGAGGCGGCCTCAGAACCAATAGAAATGGAGGACATGGAGGTGGACGCCTCAGACAAAGAAGCCCGGCAGCAAGAAGGCTCGGACCGGGCGATCGTGCCGGAAGCCGAACAAGCCGAAGACCCGCCCATTCAAGTGACCAGCAGCCAGGAACCCAAGGTCAAAGTGGAGCCCTTCCCGGAGCCCGCCCCCCAACGCCCCGATGTGGTGGTCCGACAAAAGACGGCGGTCATCAGCCTGCTGGACAGCAGTGAAGAAGAGGAGGATGATGAAGAGGTAGGCGATGACTGCGTGATTCAGGAGGAGGACGACGACGACAAGGTGGAAATTGTGGAGCGGGCGGGTCCTTCAGCGCTTCCCGACGCCGCGGGGGCCGGCGGTCTGTTCATGATTGACACGCGGCCCGGGCAGGAGGCGGACCTGCAGTACCTCAAGGAGGGAGGGGAGGAAGAGGACGAGGACGAGGAGGAGGACTTTGTGGACGAAGAGGGGGAGGACGACGACGACGAATACAACCGAATGCTCTTCTATAATGGGAATCCTCAGACGTAAGTCGTATGAAATGTAAGGTGTATGGCTCACGGCGTGGTGTCTGGACACACCGCAGTCGGTGATGGCCTGCACACATATCGGCAAGAAATGCACCGACATCCATAGCTTGTAGTCAATTTGAGTAATTTTTGAGTTATTTGTGGGGGTCCAAATGTTAAACACTGATAAAGCTTTGATTGTGGCTGGCAAATGCAGCCCAGAGACTTGTAAATGCTCCACCTGTTGGCTTTGGCTTTTTCTGAGTCTGCACGCAGGTTTATACAAACACACACTATATAGCCCCACTCCACTCACTCCTATCTCATGAAATGCAGAATGGAGAAATGAGTCGTGACGGCAGTGTGTGAAGTATCTTTCTCTCCGCTTTGCCCATTTGTTCCAGGAAGGAGTGTTCCACTCGTATTGACCCGGGCCTGAGAGCGAAGGAGCTCGGGGGATTATACATCAATTTCGATGGCAGCAAATCAAAACCTGTCTCCAACTCGCTGCGAAACCTGAAGGATCCAAAGATCCAAGATGAGGTAAATAACTTTCATTGATTCCCCCTCCCCCCCCTCCCCCAACCACATCCTCCTCTTCCTTTTTTTGAAGGTGATCCGGGATGCAGACCGGGTAATGAATTGTGTATGCAAGAGTGTGCCACTTCAAACACCCCCCCCCTCCCCCCCTAGAGAAATGGCGTTTCTTCACGGTGTGACTCAAATCCGGTTTGACATTGGCCGTGTATCCTTGCTTGCGCTGTTTGTGCTGAGTTTACCCTGCCTCCTCTCCCTCCGTCCCCAGGCGATGAAGAACAGCGTGTTGGGCCCCGAGTTTGAGAAGCAGAGCGCGGCGCCTGCCTACAACGAAGCCAAGCGGAGCTTGAAACTCAAACGCAAAGTAAGACGGCCGTGTGTTGTTTGAAAAGCTTGGGGTTGTCAAACGCCGTTCAGCGGTGACACTGCGCATTACCATTCAGCCGGCGGGCTCGATATTCGGTCTGGTGTTGTGAGGCCACTTGGTGTTTTGTTGTACCAGGGTTTTAAACCCCGTGGCGGTCGCCCTTGAGCAGGATCTGTAACCCCCCCCCCCCCCCCCCCCACCTGCGCTGTCGACTCGTATCTGCATTCGGGGCGGGCCGCGGTGAATGCAAACCATAGGGGCGTGTCACTCACCGGCTACCTGCCCCGTCCTGTCACAGGAGGAGCGCGACAAGTCGACCGGCGACGGTTGGTTCAACATGAAGGCCCCCGAGCTCACGCCGGAGCTCAAGGCCGACCTCAAGGTCATCAAGATGAGGGGCGCCCTGGACCCCAAGCGCTTCTACAAGAAGAGCGACCGCGACGGCCTGCCCAAGTTCTTCCAGGTGAGTGGCGCCCGTCCTATGACTGAGACATGACTCACTCCGATACCGGTGTCGGAAATCAGCGAGTACACAAGTCTATGTGCCGATCCAATACCATCACGTGACAAGCTCATCAGCTTAATTACAAGAACACAAATCTATTATTATAATGATGGATTACAAATGTAAATGATCTAGAAAAGAAATGTGTCGACAGCAAGTGAAGCGTCGACACATTTCTGTCATCGTAAGAGAACCCTTCAATCAGAACAAGTGCTCTTAGTAGTTACATTCCTTGATGCTGTATATACTCTGTATCGGCCCATACTCAAGATCAGGAATGGGTTTCGAGAAGGAAAAATGGTATCGGAATATCGTACACGCATCCCTGTCACCGTGCTCCTCAGTTTTTGTTTTGTCTTCCCACGGCGCTCGTCTGATCAGCCTTCATTCAAACCATGAGGTTGTGCTCATGATGTCGTGAGTGAACGAGTTTGAACTTGTGTTATGGTAGGTCGCTACCGTGATGGACAGCCACGTGGACTTCTTTCATTCCCGGCTTCCGAAGAAGGATCGGAAGAGGACTATGGCGGAGGAGCTGATGGCCGACTCAGAGTTCAGACGGTAGGCTTATTATCCGAGGAACACTGATTTATACCAAGTTGAACCCTATTCATGGCCACGCCTGTCCTGTTGTCCAACTCCATACATGTTTCTATAATGTAATATGCAACATTTCATTTTGGAATACCTGGTGATTTCAGAGGCATTTAAACGTTTTATATTGTGCCGATAAAGACCATGTGTCCCTGAGAAAGACGCCCGGCCTGTTCTGCTCATGCAGTCTACTCCTCTTTTAGCTTGTTCTAAAGATAGTCTGTTTCTCTCCATCCCCAGGAAAAACAAGAAGAAGTACCTGGAGATCATGGCCGAAAAGACTGCGGCTGCTGCCGGCCGCTCTAAAAAGAAGAGGTTTAGTCAGAAGAAACCAGCAGCGGTCTGAGCGGGTCCAGGCATTCAGATCATAGTTATCTCACGCCTTCATTCATAATGTAAACCAGACTCCCAAAGAGAGGCCTAGCCATAAGCCTTCTGGGTCCTATATAATATAAAGAGTGTTTAGCATCAAGAATATGATACATGCTTCCAGGATTGAATAATTGCTAACATGTGTATTAAGTACACAGGTTTACTAAGTTGAGTGCATTTTTTATTAATGAATAAAAATATGTACACTCATATGATTATTCAATGGAAACGTTTGTACTGTATTAACTGGATGTTTGGCCACCAATAATCAATCTTGCAATAAAGTTTTTAGGTGTGCATTTTTTATTGTCTGCTATGATTTGGCCTATTATACATGTAATTCAGAGGTTTTCAAAGACATGGTCCTGTAAAAATGTTTTAACATCAGCTCGAACATAATTGCACAATCTACAAAAAACAATGTTGAGCCCCTAATACTTAAAGGTGTTACATGAGATAAATGCTGTTAAAGTGTCGTATTTCTTTACAAACTAAATGGGATGAAAGCTGCGTTTTCTACCACAAACCTACTGGACCGAAAGTGACTTGACGCAGGTGTAGTGGAAACGTTTATTGCTCCATCGCCATCCCTTCGTCAGTCTTCTGTCGAAACCGGGATGTTCCATGAGCCGGCGGTGGTCGGGGTCTGTCAGTCGTCCTGGGTGGCCTTCAGGTACATACTCTGGTAGATCTTTCCGAGGCTTTCCTCGAAGGCCAGTCTGTGAGGCCGGGGGAAGACGTCTCGGGACCCCTGTTTGCTGCCGTAGAGCCCCCCAGCCCATCCTCCTGGACTATCGCTACAGAGGCAGAGATGAAATACTCAAATCATAGCTCCTATATCCCCCCCTACAGACCCTTTAACGATATTGGGCTATGATTCAGTTAATTAATATCTGAAATAAATGTCAGGTGTGCCAATGGCAGCCAGAATGTCTTAAAATGAGCACTTTTCTATCAATATATTTCCTGTGCCATTATCGACCGGGTGGTGAAGACAGAGGAAACGGGGTGAAGAGAAGGAATGACATGTAATATAGGACAACATGTGGGAATCAAACCGTAGTCGCTACAAGGTGTATTGCCTTCCTACCAATGTGCAAGTATAGCGCTATTCTTACCAGTTGTCCATCGAAACGCATTACAATGAATGCCTTCACAATCACCCTGTCCAGTCGCACACTGACGTCGAGGTCAACCGTGCAAGAAAACAGCCCTTTATATTGTCTGAGCAAGGTTACAAGACAAACTGGCTCTACCACCTGAGCTCCTGAAACCATGAAGGAATATGAAAAGTGTGTGTTGAACTTTGTTAAGGAGGCCAACAGAGTGGACGGGGAGCAGAGCTGTGGGTCTTCTACCTGTTCTCTGGTACCGGGGGGCCACAGTCAGCTCCACCACAGAAACCCCCGCTCCTCTCTTGCCTCTCCTCCTTCTCCTCCTCCTCCGTCTGCAGTCACAAGACAACCAACAGCTCGACAAACACTCGAGAGGAACAGGCGCCCACCATGACGGTGTCAACAGACGAGGGCTTCTGTGTATAGATGTTATCGCACTTTGGGAAACAAGTTCAGGATGTGACTTATTACATATGACGAACCCAACCCTCATATGTTTAAGTTTGGGACTTGACAATAATTCATCCGGTGTTTAAAGGTGGGAGTCTAAATAAGGGGTGGGCTTTCTGAATACCAATAAGACAAAGTTCTTTGCATCACTGTTGCAGCTTTCTGATGCTTCTTACGTTCCAAGGTCAGCAGAGAAATAACTGGGAATATGCTTCTCTTACAAATAAATACAACTTCAGACCTTATAATCATGGATTATTAGTATCTAGTATCTATTTATTAGTATCTACCGATTAGTATCTACCGAGACCTTTGACCACAGTCAAAGGTCAAGGGGTCACAGGTCACTCACAAGGCGTTTGGGACTTGCTCCGTGGGTCTGTAGAATCCTCTGGACCCGGCTGTGGATCTGCTCCCACTGCGATGGGCCGGAGGGACTGCAGTGCAACCTGTGAAAGACAGTTGGAAACTTTTTACTAAACTTTTCCTTGTCACTATTTTGTCATTTTAGCAGACCCCCCATCCGAAGCGACTTCAGGGAATTCAGACGTCGTAAATAGGGCTGGGTATCGTGGCCAACTTCCTAAATCGATCCGATTTCGATTCATAAGGTTCTGAATGGATTAATCACGATTCGATTCGATTTATTCTGCTCTTAAATAATGAAAATGGCTCAACTGTGTTACAAAATACAAATGTACTTTATTTTTTCTCTACACCTTAAAACAACAGGCTTTAAGTGCAAACTTGTAAATTGGACAGTTTAAACTTGAGCTGTAAACAAAACTGTCTCAACTGTCTTCAAAAGTGCAATTTTGAAATTAGAAAGGAATTGCAAGTGAAAGCAGGGACGCGGGAAGTCAGTCCGAGGGGTGGGTGCTGAGAGAGAATCTATATAATGACGTCATAATAAATGCTGCGCAACATCCATTGTTTACAGAGACGAGATGACGGGTGACGTGTGTTAAAAGAGTTCTGTTAACTAGCCAGTGTTATTCAGTGGCTAGTTATTATACATAAGGGGTAAGACTGCTGTTTTTTATTGGTCGTCATGAAAAAAAACATAAGGGGTAACACTGTTGTTTTTTATTGGTCGTCATGAAAAAAAACATGAGGGGTAACACTGTTGTTTTTTATTGGTCGTCATGAAAAAAAACATAAGGGGTAACACTGTCGTATTTTATTGGTCGTCATGAAAAAAAACATAAGGGGGAACACTGTTGTTTTTTATTGGTCGTCATGAAAAAAAACATAAGGGGTAACACTGTTGTTTTTTATTGGTCGTCATGAAAAAAAACGTAAGGGGTAACATTGTTGTTTTTTATTGGTCGTCATGAAAAAAAACGTAAGGGGTAACACTGTTGTTTTTTTTGGTCGTCATGAAAAAAAACATAAGGGGTAACACTGTTGTTTTTTATTGGTCGTCATGAAAAAAAACATGAGGGGTAACACTGTTGTTTTTTATTGGTCGTCATGAAAAAAAAACGTAAGGGGTAACACTGTTGTTTTTTATTGGTCATCATGAAAAAAAAAATAAGGGGTAACACTGTTGTTTTTTATTGGTCGTCATGAAAAAAATACATAATGGGTAACACTGTCGTTTTTTATTGGTCGTCATGAAAAAAAACATAAGGGGTAACACTGTCGTATTTTATTGGTCGTCATGAAAAAAAACATCAGGGGGAACACTGTTGTTTTTTATTGGTCGTCATGAAAAAAAACATAAGGGGTAACACTGTTGTTTTTTATTGGTCGTCATGAAAAAAAACGTAAGGGGTAACACTGTTGTTTTTTATTGGTCGTCATGAAAAAAAAAATAAGGGGTAACACTGTTGTTTTTTATTGGTCGTCATGAAAAAAAACAGAAGGGGTAACACTGTTGTTTTTTATTGGTCGTCATGAAAAAAATACATAATGGGTAACACTGTTGTTTTCTTATTGGTCGTCATGAAAAAAAACATAAGTGGTAACACTGTTGTTTTTTATTGGTCATCATGAAAAAAATACATAAGGGGGGTAACACTGTTGTTTTTTATTGGTCGTCATGAAAAAAAAAATAAGGGGTAAAACTGTTGTTTTTTATTGGTCGTCATGAAAAAAAACATAAGGGGTAACACTGTTGTTTTTTATTGGTCGTCATGAAAAAAAACATGAGGGGTAACACTGTTGTTTTTTATTGGTCGTCATGAAAAAAAACATAAGGGGTAACACTGTCGTATTTTATTGGTCGTCATGAAAAAAAACATAAGGGGGAACACTGTTGTTTTTTATTGGTCGTCATGAAAAAAAACATGAGGGGTAACACTGTTGTTTTTTATTGGTCGTCATGAAAAAAAACATAAGGGGTAACACTGTCGTATTTTATTGGTCGTCATGAAAAAAAACATAAGGGGGAACACTGTTGTTTTTTATTGGTCGTCATGAAAAAAAACATAAGGGGTAACACTGTTGTTTTTTATTGGTCGTCATGAAAAAAAACGTAAGGGGTAACATTGTTGTTTTTTATTGGTCGTCATGAAAAAAAACGTAAGGGGTAACACTGTTGTTTTTTTTGGTCGTCATGAAAAAAAACATAAGGGGTAACACTGTTGTTTTTTATTGGTCGTCATGAAAAAAAACATGAGGGGTAACACTGTTGTTTTTTATTGGTCGTCATGAAAAAAAACGTAAGGGGTAACACTGTTGTTTTTTATTGGTCATCATGAAAAAAAAAATAAGGGGTAACACTGTTGTTTTTTATTGGTCGTCATGAAAAAAATACATAATGGGTAACACTGTCGTTTTTTATTGGTCGTCATGAAAAAAAACATAAGGGGTAACACTGTCGTATTTTATTGGTCGTCATGAAAAAAAACATCAGGGGGAACACTGTTGTTTTTTATTGGTCGTCATGAAAAAAAACATAAGGGGTAACACTGTTGTTTTTTATTGGTCGTCATGAAAAAAAACGTAAGGGGTAACACTGTTGTTTTTTATTGGTCGTCATGAAAAAAAAAATAAGGGGTAACACTGTTGTTTTTTATTGGTCGTCATGAAAAAAAACAGAAGGGGTAACACTGTTGTTTTTTATTGGTCGTCATGAAAAAAATACATAATGGGTAACACTGTTGTTTTCTTATTGGTCGTCATGAAAAAAAACATAAGTGGTAACACTGTTGTTTTTTATTGGTCATCATGAAAAAAATACATAAGGGGGGTAACACTGTTGTTTTTTATTGGTCGTCATGAAAAAAAAAATAAGGGGTAAAACTGTTGTTTTTTATTGGTCGTCATGAAAAAAAACATAAGGGGTAACACTGTTGTTTTTTATTGGTCGTCATGAAAAAAAACATGAGGGGTAACACTGTTGTTTTTTATTGGTCGTCATGAAAAAAAACATAAGGGGTAACACTGTCGTATTTTATTGGTCGTCATGAAAAAAAACATAAGGGGGAACACTGTTGTTTTTTATTGGTCGTCATGAAAAAAAACATAAGGGGTAACACTGTTGTTTTTTATTGGTCGTCATGAAAAAAAACGTAAGGGGTAACACTGTTGTTTTTTATTGGTCGTCATGAAAAAAAAAAAAAGGGGTAACACTGTTGTTTTTTATTGGTCGGCATGAAAAAAAACATGAGGGGTAACACTGTTGTTTTTTATTGGTCGTCATGAAAAAAAACGTAAGGGGTAACACTGTTGTTTTTTATTGGTCGTCATGAAAAAAAAACGTAAGGGGTAACACTGTTGTTTTTTATTAGTCATCATGAAAAAATAAATAAGGGGTAACACTGTTGTTTTTTATTGGTCGTCATGAAAAAAAACATAAGGGGTAACACTGTCGTTTTTTATTGGTCGTCATTAAAAAAAACATAAGGGGTAACACTGTTGTTTTTTATTGGTCAACATGGAAAAAACATGAGGGGTAACTCTGTCGTTTTTTATCGGCCGTCATGAAATAAACATAAGGGGTAACACTGTTGATATTTATCAAATAAAACATAGGGGGTAACATTGTTGTTTTTCTTTGGTCGTCATGAAAAAAAACATAAGGGGTAACACTGTCATATTTCATTGGTCGTCATGAAAAAAAACCATAAGGGGTAACACTGTTGTTTTCTTATTGGTCGTCATGAAAAAAACCATAAGTGGTAACACTGTTGTTTATTAAAATGACTGTCGTCATTAAAAAAATCATAAGGAGGGTAACACTGTTGTTTTTTTTGGTCGTCATGAAAAAAAACATAAGGGGTAACACTGTTGTTTATTATTGGTCGTCGTGAAAAAAAACACAAGGGAAATAATAGAAATACACACATACATTTTAATGTAATGTATATCCTCTTTATTAATGATTGATTATTGTGTATTGTCATCGCCTCAGTGGCGCAGTGGAGTGCACTCTGCCTAACCCCCTGGAGACCGGGGTTCAAATCTGGTTGATGACCTCTGTTGGAAGACTTATCTCTATTCCATGCGATTTATAAAGTCAAGTATAACCATTGTGATGACTTTATTCTGTGTTTTGATGGTGCATTGATAAGTTCGGAGGTTAACACTCTAAACAACTCAGGTTAGGATCCCCTCATAAACGTCGACAGGGGTATCACTGTCGTATTTTATTGGTCGTCATGAAAAAAAACATAAGGGGTAACACTGTTGTTTTTTATTGGTCATCATGAAAAAATAAATAAGGGGTAACACTGTTGTTTTTTATTGGTCGTCATGAAAAAAAACATAAGGGGTAACACTGTCGTTTTTTATTGGTCGTCATTAAAAAAAACATAAGGTGTAACACTGTTGCTTTTTATTGGTCGGCATGAAAAAAAACATAAGGGATAACACTGTTGTCTTTGTCAAATATTTTATAAGGGGTAACACTGTCGTTTTTTATTGGTCGTCATGAAAAAAAACATAAGGGAAATAACAGAAATACACACATACATTTTAATGTCATGTATATCGTCTTTGTTGACGATTGATTATTGCGTATTGTCATCGCCTCAGTGGTGCAGTGGAGTTTACACTGCCTAACCCCCTGGCGACCGGGGTTCAAATCCGGTTGATGCCATCTGTAAAAACCATAAGGGGTAACACTGTTGTTTTTTATTGGTCGTCATGAAAAAAAACATAAGGGGTGACACTGTTGTTTTTTTTATTGGTCGTCATGAAAAAAAACATAAGGGGTAACACTGTTCCTTTTTTTATTGGTCGTCATGAAAAAAAACATAAGGGGTAACACTGTTGTTTTTTATTGGTCGTCATGAAAAAAAACATAAGGGGTAACACTGTTGTCTTTGTCAAATAAAATATAAGGGGTAACACTGTTGTTTTTTATTGGTCGTCATGAAAAAAAACATAAGGGGTGACACGGTTGTTTTTTATTGGTCGTCATGAATAAAAACCACAAGGGGTAACACTGTTGTCTTTGTCAGATAAAATATAAGGGGTAAGACTGTTGTTTTTCATCAGTCATCATGGGAAAAAAACATAAGGGGTAAGTAACACTGTCGTTTTTATCAAATGAAACATAAAAAAAATGTCGTTTTTTATCTGTCATGAAAAACACATAAGGGGTCGAAATGTATCGAATAAAACATAGGGGGTAACACCAGGGACGCGGGAAGTCAGTCCAAGGGGAGGGGGTGCTGAGAGAGAGTCTATATAATGACGTCATAATAAATGCTGCGCAACAACCATTGTTTACAGATTCAGGGCTCCGCTCTGATAAACACTCTACTGGTTTGTAAAAAGAGTTCTGCCAACTAGCCACTGTTATTCACAATCGTCAGCAAGTAAACAATGTGGAAATTAGAGTCAACTCGGCTGATACTGTGCTGAATTTCACACTAACAACATGCCGACAAGCTGTTGCGGTCCGGGATTATACGCAGCGTTATAACAAGGATTCAGGAGGTTATTTCTAAAGGTTTAAAAGGAAAGTGACAATAAAAGAAAGCCTTTATTTTCATCCAGAGCTACAAGTGACGGAGAAACCGTCACTTGACGGTTTCTCCGTCAAGTGAACCGTCCGTCTTTGCTCTTTTTTTGCCAACCAGTTTACGTGCGGGATTCCAGAATCATGACAATAACATTCAACGTGTCTATTAATATGGCAGCAACATTTTACACCAGTTTTAGAATGTTCACTACAACAGATGTTGAACACCAACATGCTTATGTAAAATCAGCATAGTACCGATATTCAGCTATCGACAGTTCTGCGTTGTGTGTCATAGCCTACGTCAGCCTACTCAGACAATGTTCTTAATAAAATGAAATGATAATATCATAAATACAAAGGTTGGATGTCAATAATTTTATGAAAAATCATGTTGTATGATAAAATTATACAAAAAAAGTATTGATTTGTTCAGAAAACCTTCTCACTTGCAGTTACAGCCAGAGGCCGCCAGGGGGGGGGGGGTGCTGCAGCACCCTAAGCACCCCCACTTCCCGCGTCCCTGAGTGAAAGTGAAGGAATGTCGAACTACAACATTCCATCACTGCAAATTGCATTAAGGCATTGCTTATTAAAGTGCAAAAATAATAATAACAAAAAAGAAATAAAAAAATCGATCACATGCCCTATGAATCGATATTGCACAATTTAAATGAAATCAATCCAAAATCGATTAAATCGATTTTTTTTACCCAGCCCTAGTCTTAAATGAGCTGGTAGGGGTGAGGGTATCCGGCTCAAGGATGCAGTCATCAGGTTAGGCTGTGGACATTGGGGATTGAACCCTGGACCTTTTGCCTGGGGCTCCAACATCCTAAACTCTACACTACCCTGGGAGAGAGAAAAGTGTGTAACAAGAGCAAGCTAAAGATGGTGTTTCATAGCCAAGGTCATTATGGTCTACATTCACAATAATTTGTTCCAACTGCCTGCTCAGGACTGAGATGGACGTCCGGACTGAAAAGGACAAGAAAGATTTCCCTGTCGACCTGGAATGAGCTGCCAAAATACTCCCAACTGACTGATCTCCTTCTCTCCCGTCCCGATTTCAAAAACCACCAGAAAGATTTGGAGCATCAGAAAATGATTGCCTGTCGTCTTTGCACTTGAAACTTCAATTTTCTTTTTATTATTCGGTGTATCGCTAAAACGTTGTATATTCTGGGAACATACAACGTCCCTTACTGCATTATACCCCTTGCTGTGCTGCCCTTTTTGGAGAAATATAAAAATACATTTAAAAAAACAGGCCAACGCCCATCACACACTGAGACGCAAAGTGTCGGTTCTGTCCACTAGTCTGTGCTGTATACTAGCAAAAGACGGAGGTATCGCCGTGACAACCTGGCTCAAACCAGCCTCACCCACTTGACACATTCTTTTCTTCTTTTGTTTTTTGCACATCATGAAAACGAAATACAGTCTACCACATAAATGGCAATACTTCCTTTGACCAAAATCAATGTCGGCATCCTCACACACACACACACACACACACACACACACACACACACACACACACACACACACACACACACACACACACACACACACACACACACACACACACACACACACACACACACACACACACACACACACACACAGAAAGAAAGAAAGCAATTTCACAATTTATAAAAAGTTTGCATTTAAACTACAGCCATGAACGCTCGGCATCAATACGTTATAAATGAATTCTGTCTGTTGAGAAAATAAATAAATGAAGTGACATAGAGGAGAGTCACAAAGAAGTCAGTCAGTGTGGCAATAAACTGATAAATTCCTCTATTGCTACCTTGTTTGCGTCCATTTGCCTCGGAGTGGCTTGACGCGGACCGACTGACGGACGTGCGGTGGCAAAAGGCTTTGTCGTGTTTTCCTCTGTGATTAGATAAATGTACTGTTCTATTTGCAATACTCATCGAGGACAAATCATCTCAAGGTGTGTGTGTGTGTGTGTGTGTGTGTGTGTGTGTGTGTGTGTGTGTGTGTGTGTGTGTGTGTGTGTGTGTGTGTGTGTGTGTGTGTGTGTGTGTGTGTGTGTGCGCGCACGTACATACGTACGCGTGTACGTTCACGTGTGCGTACGTGCGCGTCGAGTGTGTGTCTGTGTGTACGTACGTACATACGTACGCGTGTACGTTCACGTGTGCGTACGTGCGCGTCGAGTGTGCGTGCGTGTTGGTGCTTCAGGGCCTCCGAGACAATGGCCGCCCTTTGGCATCCATCACTTCCTCTTCCCATCAGCGGCTCGCTGGAGAGACGTGACCCCGTCGCCTTCTGGGGGAATCTACAACAGACGGGGCACTAATCCCCCGCCCGACCGGCCTGGTCGCGTTTTCAATTGAGACAGAAGTATCATTCATTTCCCGCAATTTACTTCTCCCCCCCCCTACCCCCACCCCCTACCCCTTGTTTAAAATTGTCTATTGATTTTAATGTTTACTTATAGAGGGACAGGAAGGGGGGGGGGGGGGGGGGGGGGGGGAACCCAGAACAAACGCAACGCGGAACATGGCTGCCGTCGACGTGTTCAACTGGCAGCGGCTGCGATCGATCACAGAGTCTCTCACAATGTATTAAAGAGTGCGTCGGGTCAAACGCATCGGGTCTCGGGCTGAAACACAAATCAATACCATTTTCCTTTTTGTTCTCCCCTCCTTCTCCCCCCCCCCCCCCTTCCTTCTCTCCCTACCCTTCCCCCAGTAATGAACAAACATGACAAGGCATCAGCTCCTGTAATTTGAGAGGTGGGGGAGAATTCATCCTGCCTGTCGAGTGTGATCAAAATTAAAGATTAGTGCCATATGGGCACGCACACATGCACACAAACAAGGATATACACACACACACACACACACACACACACACACACACACACACACACACACACACACACACACACACACACACACACACACACACACACACACACACACACACACACACACACACACATGCAAACAGACAGACAGGTGCATGCACACACAGACACGGGTTTCATGAGAGAGCCGTATTTGTCAATATCGCATAATTGAAAATTCATATTGAGGTGCTGCTCTTTCTTCAACACACCGAGCCTCAGGACGTTTTGGGTAAACAAATGGTTTACACGGGGAAATCTGAACAGATTCAAAGCAAATTCTACCCGCAGAAAGGTTGTTTGCCTGGGCGAAGGCCGAACATTGGAAATTGGGTTTTAGGGCCAGAGATGCCTGTCAGTGTGGATTTCGAACACGAGAAAGAGAAATAAAGTAATTTAATAAAGTACGCTCCTTTCTTTGGTATTCAGTGTCAACATTTTGAAAAGCTTGCATTCCCCCAAAAAACAAGACAAACATCCCTTTACGACGCCTTTACTAAGCCCTGGTTCGTCCTGTGTCTGACGCACTTCCAACTGAGGCAGTTGGCAACAAGGTATACACAGTAGTATATATATATATATATAGACTGCAGCATTTCCATAAAAAATTAAGTCAAGCAATACGCCTAAATGAACTCAATAGCCACATGACAAAAAACCCTCTTAAAACGGCTTAATGGAACAATTCCGCAGTCAATTGCTGTAAGGCTTTTTATGGCGTTAATTGGCTTATCAGCAGAAAACGAACTTTTAGAAGCGAGGAGTTTAGCTCTATTCCAGTGTCCCTACCGTTCTTGGATAGACGAGTGTCCCAGAGGCGGCGGGCTCCTGGAGGAAGAGGGCCCCGGGATGGACCACGCCTTCTCCACAGGGGTCCCTGTCCGACCCTTCTCTCCGCGACAACTCCTCTGAGCCTCAGGGGACAACCCGGTCGCCGTTGAACCTGACTGCGACTGGAGGAGGTCAGAGGTCAAATGGGGGTCGAGAGGGTCTTATGTCTGACTGAATATTTGTTTTATATAAAACAATATTTGACATGCCTCGTTCATGCATCTACCAAACCTCAGAGAGTTACATCAAATGATGGCAGACATTACAGATAATAAGTATATTTAAGTTAGAACTCACCTTAGCTAACTCGGGCCGGTAGCTTCCCAGCAAAGACGAATCTAGGGCAATAACTATATTTAGAAGTATGGAAGAGTATTATTTATTAACATTTCCTTCCAGAACAAACAGAAAATGGAGAAAGAAAGTTTTTCTTATTATACCAGTATGTGAGTGAGTGAGTGAGTGAGTGTGTTCGCAGGCTCACCAGGGTGATCTGCTGTGTAGCGGGCAGAGCCAAAGCGATGCAGGACGCTATCTCTAGTAGGAGAGACAGGCTGGTAGGAGGGTGACTCCGAGAAGGAAACATCGCTGTGAAACGGAACCTAGCGAGGCCATCACACACAATAGGAGACCGTCAAAATGGCTCTTCGATTTCCACCCATCCCCACACCATCGGAAGTCGAGTTGTAATCAATGCAGAAATATTACGAGGCACTGCGAGGCGGTTCTGGCAGATGGTATTTGCATCTTTCCTTCTCTCTATACATAAAAACAAAATCTCTTACAGTCCCGGAAGGGCATCTTTCAACTTTACTATCGTAGAGAAATATCTAAACGATACCTTGGGCAAACAGAAAGGAATTAAGAAGCGGCGCTGCAGTCTGGAATATCAATTACGGACGAAAGAAAAGAAGACCAAAACACAACAG
Source organism: Gadus chalcogrammus (assembly GCF_026213295.1). Taxonomy (NCBI): domain Eukaryota; kingdom Metazoa; phylum Chordata; class Actinopteri; order Gadiformes; family Gadidae; genus Gadus; species Gadus chalcogrammus. The sequence goes on from NC_079423.1 coordinate 27,888,033, forward strand.
CGAAACAAAGCTCCAGTAAGTCTTACTTACTTAGCTGAATGCAATAACAATCGCTGGGCATTAATCACGATACATCACCGCTACGGGGGAGATAGGGCCGCTACTTAAGAGGCTACTTTTCTCCCTGCTCTCTCCCCCTCTATTCCTCTTTCATTTCAACCCCCGAATAGCTACCAAGCGGTCGCAGAAAAGGTTGCGAGGAAAAACCCAAGACATCCCTCACTGATGCATGCCTACTAATTGCACTTTGTTTGTTGTGGTTGCTGTTGTGGTTGTAGTCAACACGATGTTATTCGGATTGGCCGTGGCAGGGTGCTGTTCGCCAGCCTCTTTACATTCCCCCAACATGGAGTTTGTGGGGCAGACATGACTGTAATGCATTCATCACGGAGGCCAGACTACTTCATTAAGTATCTTATTTGTTAATTGCAGCTTGACACTTAATTACCAGGGTTAATTGTAGCCCAGGGAGTCGCCACGGACTACCGGGGAGCGGGCCGTGTGCCTTCGCTCTCACACGCCATTCATACGTATCACAAACAACCATCAACAAACAAGCGACAACAAACGGCTCGCTGCCTCAGCCTTTTTGCTTGACATGGAGGGGGGTGAGGGGGGAGGGGGGGACATCACAGGGAATTTTGATCGTCATAGCGCTAGATTAGATTAGACTGCAATGTGCGTTCTGATTGAAATCCAGATGGGAGCCCAGGGAGATTTCTATAATATCCTATATCCCCCGAGGCGATGCAATCAACCGATCATTGCGCCTTCCCTTCATATGCAAATGTGTTATAGTGGAATAATGCATGTAATTAAAGCATTTGTAGTAAACACAAGGGCAGTGGTTGGACTGCTGGACTCAATCGCAACAAACGGACTCACAACCCTGCTTTGAAGTGCTCAGTTTGATGTGGAGGGGAAAATAACAGAGTATGGTATCAGAAACATCAAACACACACACACACACACACACACACACACACACACACACACGCACGCACAGTAAAGGACATTCACTTTTGACCGGCCTCATCAAGAAACGATTACAAATAAGCCAAAACAAAGGACAACACGTTTGTTCTGTTTGTAGTGTGCAATTGTGCTGCTGACCCACAAACCCATGAAATCATTTTCACTGTATTTTAACGTGTGTATCGTACGCTTCATGCACGGCTGCCCTCGATTACTCCTCACTTTTAAACGATCAACGAAGAATACCAAATAAAGTTCAACGGGCACAAACAACGACGGCAAATCGATTCCTCCCGCCGAGGTCCGTCCATCCATCCATCAGTCTGTCTACCATTTATCTGTTTGTCTATCCATCTATCAGTCCGTCTATCCATATCCCCATCTGTCCATCCATCAATCTCTCTCTCTTTCCATCCCCCATCTATCCATCCATCCATCTATCCATCGCTGTGGTAGCGGTAGCGTTAGCATTCAGAGCTCGTGGTTGCTAGGGGACCAGGGGGGGGGGGGCAGCGAGGGGGCTTCCACCCACCTGGAAGGGGGGCTGGCTCAGGGTCTGCTTCCTGAAGTGGTGGGGCCCCAGCTGGAGGTGGGCCAGCCGCGCCTGGGCGTCCTCCGAGAGCTCGCACATCCGGCGGTGGGTGTAGGGCGACAGGGCGCGTGACACAGAGGCCACCGTGGGCTGCTGGTACCGGGGGGACGCCTCGGCGCGCGGAGGCCCCCTGAGCTGACCTCGCCCCGGCCTGGTCCTCTGGGAACCTCGGCGACGGCGACGGGGGGAAACGGGTTTGGTTGGCGCCGGAAGAGGGGAGGTCCCGGGCGACTCCGTGGACACGAGGGAGTCGCCCGTTTTCTCCTTCTCTTTCGCTCTGTTTGAAGGACTCCGTTTCCCAGGGTCCCCTTGGGTGCGCCGCAGAGTGGCGGGAGAGCTAGGTTGGGACATGGAGCGCAGTGACGGGGACATTGTTGTTTTTTTCCTCGGGCTACGTCTGGGGCGGGCAGGAGAAGACCTCTCTGGGTGGAGGCCACACAACTGCAGAGAGAGAGAGAGAGAGATGGAGAGAGAGAGAGAGAGAGAGAGAGAGAGAGAGAGAGAGAGAGAGAGAGAGAGAGAGAGAGAGAGAGAGAGAGAGAGAGAGAGGTAGATGGAGAGAGAGAGAGAGAGAATTAACCAGGATGAAGGGTTTGATGATGCACTTGCCCCGTGCATATGGCCACAGTGCACTGCAATGTCCTCTGGCTCTCTCTGAAAACTGCAGAGTTATGCCTTCACAGATGCTGCAGCCATCACAGCCCCCAGGTCTTTAACGAGATATAAACCATTCAACTATTAGCTAACTCAGACAGCCCATTACGCAACAACAACAACAACAACAACAACAACAACAACAATGCAATCGCAGCAACGGCAGCGGGAGCAGCAACCCCAGACCTTCCAGACACGGTGCCCACCTCTGCAGCATGGCACCAATAACTCCGATAGCTCCAATAACATAGTCCTCACAAGCAATATTCCCTTCCTCAGGCGGATGCCGGTCGGCTAGTGGGGAGGGGGGGGGATAAATAAGTTAAGAAAAAATGTTAATTATGTTTGATGGCTATCTGCCGTCTAATACAATCAAGAGGCCTTACGGAGCTGTAAAACAAATATGATCTAAATGCTAATCAGGGACATTGCGGAACATTAAAACTCATTAAAAAATAAAGAAAGACACAGAACGATGGATGAATTCTGGATTGAGGTTGCCATTTCTGAGGCATTTATTTAATGGAATCAAACAGAGCAAAGATTTACCGCCGGGGTCCCTCTCCCCACCTTTCCCTTCTCCACACACACACACACACACACACACACACACACACACACACACACACACACACACACACACACACACACACACACACACACACACACCGCTCCTCGCGTTCCAGGGCGCCAAGGGCTTGTCCGATGCGATTAGTCGCCGTGCCGCTGTTGTCGCTGCGGCGTGATGCAACGCTACGTCCTTGAGATAAACAAAGCCGGGCTTGCCAGAATTAGCCTTTACAACAACAAAAAAAAGACCGAAACCGAAAACGGCCTGTGAATGTGCATGCATGCAATCAACGACGAAGGCGTCGTTGTCGTTTCAACACGGGGGTAAATAATAGTACAAAACTAACAACAATAGAGAGAGAGTCAACAGCATGTGCATCACTCTTTATAGAGAGCGAGGCGGCCGTGTAAAGGGAGAAATCAGGACTGACAGTCAGATACGGCCTGGAATAATACTGGGAAGAGAGAGGCATATTAGGATGGAGAGAGGGTGAGGGGAGAGAGGGAGAGAGACAGAAAGTTTAGTTTGACAATATAAACGTATATTTACCTCTAAAGATAGAGATATCTTTTTTTGGAGGGGGGGGAGGGTGAAAAGGAGAAAAGTGTGCCATCTTCTAAACTACCTAAATCAGTAATGAAACAAGGCACTGGGTGCGGTTTTGGCACACCTCGCTGTCATGGGGAAAATGCCTGCGCTTAGAAGCCATTAGTGGAAGAGAAGGGAGAAGGGGAGAGGTTCTCCTGGCTGCTCAGATCCAGACAACCCCCAGAGGGGCTCGGGGGAGAAGACCTACAATCTTCCCCGTAGCCAGAAGCATCCTTCTTAAGCAAACAGCTCCACTCAGGATTACCTTACCTTGACAATGAAGGGCTGCTTATTGGCATAACGTGCCAACTCTATCTCTTTCTTGTTTTTTTGGTTTGAAGGTAGAGTGCTTTTGCTTCCTTCTTTTTTTTGTTTGATTGACACCGAAGAAAAACCAACCATCCCATCAACTTGAGGAGCAACGTGTTCATCTTATAATGCATCACTGCGCCACTCACACGCGCATGCACATGCACACACACAAAATGAAAGCAGAGAGGGAGAGACGTCTCAGAGGGAGGGAGAAGATAGAGGAGACAACCAGGAGTGAAGAAAACACACTGAACAAAAGCGCTGCCGTGCCTTTGAAAGGTAAAATGGTGATTTTATTCAGCTAAGCACCGGTTGCCCTTTAAATCCATGAAAAAAAAGTGCCCGGTGAAGGACAGACGCAGGTGAGCCAGGATGTGCTAGAGATTAACCCTCTCTCGATAGCGTATATATAAAAGCCTTGCCTTTCACGTCCTCTGTAGCTGGTCATGCTAGCCCAGCTACAGAGGGTTTGTAAATGGCCAGCTAGCCCAGCGGCAGAGTGTATGTTAAACAACAGCTAGCCAAGCTAAACAGTGTATATACAGTTAATGGTCAGCTAGACCAGCTGCATTGTGTATATAAAGCCTAGCTAGCCCAGCTACAGAGTGTATATGAAAGGCCAGCTAGCCCAGCTACAGAGTGTATATGAAAGGCCAGCTAGCCCAGCTACAGAGTGTATATGAAAGGCCAGCTAGCCCAGCTACAGAGTGTATATGAAAGGCCAGCTAGCCCAGCTACAGAGTGTATATGAAAGGCCAGCTAGCCCAGCTTCAGAGCGTATATTAAAGGCATGCTAGCGAGAGAACCAGGGAGGCTTTGCTATCAGCAGCACAGATCCGTTCCTCTGTAATTACACTCACAAGGAGACCGCGCATACCCTTGAAACACTAGATGGACCGATGGATAGACAGCGATGCAGAAAGACAGACAGACAGAGGATAGAGAGAGATAAAGACAGAAATACACGGAAATACATGGACAACGGCCAGAGAGAGATACAGGCAGAAAGAGATACAGAGAGAAAGACTGATATAAAGATTGACGGCAGAAGCCATGGCAACAATATTAGGGAGATAGGTAGGTAGGCAGATAGGAATACAGGTATATTTGATGGGACGAATAAAGGGGAGATTGATGCCACTCTTTAAAAACATGTCGGAAACTATCCGTAAAAGTGTGAATGAAAAAAAAAAAAAAAAAAAGTGTGAAAGTGTGAATCTGTCACAGTGCGAACGGCGTAAGACTTTCAGAATCATAATGAGCGAGCCGATATCAAACCTACATGTTTGAGTGCGATAGTACCAGAAACGATGTTGGATTAAACATCTCTGCGAGCACATTTTATATACTAATTGCTTTCAAATTTGGTAGGTGGACTTAACGTGCACATGCATACAATCAAAATGAGCAGAAAGCCTTCCTGTTTCAAAGTGACGATGTGTGTGCGTGTGCGTGGACCTCTCTCTGCGACGTGATTGGAGGAAAAGCCCGCAGAGACTACAGCGAACGGCGTCTTACAGGTGTGGCGGGCTGGCTGTCCGCTCCATCCATCTCCTCGATGACAGCGGTGGTGGCGAACTCCACCATGGGGGCGATTCCCTGGGGGGCGACAATGGGGGGCAGGGGGTGTACATGCGGAGTGTGTTGCGTTAACAGGCGGAGGCAAGACCAAAGCACCAGATAACCACTGCACTCACAGCTCCCAACAACAACTTACAGACGCAAATGTATCCCCATCTACGCTTCACTCAAGAGGAGGCAAATTGGAGAAGAAGAACCCCCCCCCCCCCCCCCCCTAAAAAAAAGTCTAGTAGGATGTTTAGACAATGTGGCGATTTGCTGAGAGACATTTTAAATTGCGGTGTGTTGAGCAAACAAATTGAAATCAGATGGTGAAGAGAGGGGGTGTTTACGGTCATTAAAATGACACCAATGCTCTGGAGGAGAAAGGGAAAAGTACGGAAAACAAACAACAAAGGGATGGCGGATGGCCGGGAAAGGAATAAAGATATATGTATATATATATATATATATATTAGTGCTGTCAGTTAAACGCGTTATTAACGGCGTTAACGCAATCCAATTTTAACGGCGCTAATTTTTTTATCGCGCGATTAACGCAATTCTTTTTTTTTTTCTTTGGCTCAAAACAAAGAAGTAGTAGCCTGACTGCTATGTTCAAGGCAGTATGTTTGTATGTTCATCGTTGAATTGCACTATAGGCTTTTTTTTTGTATTGTCCTGTTTTGATCAGTATATGCCAATGTTGTTATCAATAAAAAAACATTTGCACAAGGCAAGCCGATGCACTTCTCCATGTTGATAAGAGCATTAAAAGGAGAACAATTAATGGGACAAAGAAATCAAGGGATATTTAGCATAGAAAAAAGATTTGTGATTAATCGCGATTGCACGCGATTAATCGTGAGTTAACTATGACATTAATGCGATTAATTATTTTAATCGCTTGACAGCACTAATATATATATATATACATACAGGGAACGAAGAGCTCTTCCTCATCAAGATCTGTCTCTCAGGGGCCTCCTCGCTGGCAGTCAGCCGGGGCCCCGGGAAGACAAAGTCTCGGGTGCCCTCCTCCACCGTGGCCAGGATCTCACCCTCTAAGAGACACACACACACACACACACACACACACACACGCACACACACACACACACACACGCACACACACACACACACACACACACACACAGTGAAGGGCAAGCAGGACAAGTACCAGTCCTCACACATATATTCCGTAGATAAAAAGGTGAGAAGCAGTGTGTGTTTGCCTGGGTGAAACCAGGAGCACAGCAGGGCCATGAGGTGTCATCACAGTCCTACCTGGAGGGACCATCTGAATCAGCTCCAAAGTCGAGGTGTCAGCTGAAAAATAAATAATAGGGAAAGCCAAGCTAATTGTCTATAAGCTGGACCCTTAGTCAGAACTGCGGTTAACATGCCAATATGCTAATAGGGCAAATGCTTCAGGACTAAAAGGAGCCCACTTACATTCCAGTTGTTCCGAAACATCAGCCGGGTCAACCACACCGGGGAAAGTCTGAATCCATAGAGAGAGAGGAATTTAGACAGCAAAACCCTGCTACAGATAGATTGGAAAAAAGTCATGCCTAAAGTCTAGCAGACAGACAGAAAACAGAGAGATGACAGTCTTGGGTTTGTTTGTTTCAAGACTGGGGTGGTAATGAAAGTGTAACAAGCATTTATTAATAGCAATCCTAAAACATAATACATGTATCTTTTTATTTTCTAGTTTGCCCCTGCAGGAAAAATCCCCCAAAAAGGTGTACGATCCAGATTATTAACGTGAATACACACCACTCAATGAATCAGAACTCCTAAACAAACCCTTGCAGCTGGCGTCCCCGGTCACAGATTTGCTCAGTGATAAGATGCTTGGTCCTCACCCTGACAAAGACCATCTTGTGGTTGAAGAGCAGAGGGAAGATAGCAGGCATGCAGTGGGTCTTCCTGTATTGACCCATGACACACACGCTGAGGTAGATATCTTCTGATCGGGTCAACAACGCCCCAGGGCAGGTGATCTACACACAAACCAAGAGTAGGGATGGTTGGCAAAGTGAAGTGGTTGGGGTGTTCCCTGGGTTTGATCCATAATGCCTGCAGCCTACATGTAGCCTTCATTGAGCAAGATACTATCTCCCTACTCTTACCTGCTCCTTATTGACATGTGTCTGAATTAACTTTAAATTCCTTTGGATAAAAGTATTTAGCGAATAGCAGTGAACATTTGACCTGTACTTCTATCTGCCTTCAATACAAATATTTGAATACATTTTTTTGGTAAAAACGCAAAATCTAAAGTCAAAAGATTGACGAAAGAGCTGGCATTTTATACAGCATCGAGGAAGAGGACCAAGACGCGTCTCTTATCGCAGAAATCCGACAGTAAGTTCCCTGGTTACGAATGATTTCCTTCTGATTCGTGCAGCAAACGAACGACTGAATAAAGACCATAACAGCACTTACAGAATGTATGTCCAAGTAAACGGTGCATTTTAGAATTTTCTGGTACGATTTGCAGGAGGACAACTTCACTGGAGTAGGTTCCTTCATTTTCAAAGTTTGTTGTCATGGCTTCCAAACAGGAAGACAGAACGGAAGTGGGTCATGTGACCTGATACTAACCAATCCAATCGTGTTGGAACGAATCCGTCACTTCACACGTACACAAGGGTACGCACGCACACGCACACACACACACGCGCACGCACGCACGTACGCACACACGCACACACACACACACACACACACACACACACACACACACACACACACACACACACACACACACACACACACACACACACACACACACACATATATACACATAGTTATGTATAACAAAAACTATTTTATTTGTCACACTGAAATTGCATTATACATACACTAAATTTCTTGCTTTATTAATTCTGAAGAAACTTCCATAGGCTTACAGCCTATTTCCATGATGACAAGCGTACAGCCACAAACATGTAGTTATACACTAGATTGAGCAAAATTATGTCCTGTTCATAATTGTTACCAACAACCATCACCATCATCAAACAACAATCAGAATCATGACTCAAAATATCATGACAAAAATGGAAGACATGCATTTATATACAGATTGAAGAGCAAATCAAAGTGAAGGCAAAGTGAAGCACACAGGGACATCCAGCACACATAAGTGCAAACTAAACGAAGGCTTCAAATCATGATTCAACTAGTCATTCTGCATGCATTTAACACTCCAAATGAAACCTGTCACGACCCACAAACTATAGTGTACCAGAGCTGCCCTTATAAAAGTCCTGCAAAAGCCACATATTCCCCCTTTCTAAGTATGAGAAACACAAATGCTCTGCCTTTGCATTACATTCGGCCTATCTGTGCGCCTTTCCATGTTGTGTGTCCACACCATGGGCGAGCTCTTCTCCCTGTCCATCTGATGTCCTCTCCTGCTGTCCATCTCCTGGTATTTCTAATGTCTGATGCCTTGGCTCTTCCTCTCCTTCTCGCCTTCAGTCTTCTCCCTTTCTCCTGTGTTGGTCTTTCCATTCCCACAGCCTGTCTGCAGCATCACCTCAGAGCTGCAGAGGGAAAAGATACAAGGGGGAAAAGGCAGATATTGTGTGATTGAGTCAAACAAACCAACAGTTGTATGCTAATGGTTGCTCACAGCTGAATTGTAAATCGAATGGTTATGTATAAAGCTGAATTTATGGGGGCACGCTTTTATCATTGGAATATTGTTTTACCAAGAGAAAGAAGATAATCTCCCAGAATGCAGCATCTTGGGTAAACAGAATGCGCTATTCATTCACTCTAAAGTAGTATTTATTAGACATTTATTGAGTTGAAGGCATAACCTCTGAATGTGAGTGGGTCTGTTGTCCTTTATGAGGGTGTTGAGTTTGTAGTAATCCAGGAACGTCCGGGCCACGTTCCTGCCCAGCTTCATGTCTGTCGATACGGGTTAGTTAAGGCCTTTTAACCAACAGCAGACAATAAACAGGATCATTCCGGACCCTAAGCATGAACACAACATGAAATACACTGCAGTGTGAGTCCTCTATCCCCACCAGAACCCACAAGTAGTGGAGACAGGTCCTTCCTCAATAAAGGAACAGCATGATATGGCGTGACGCATGAAACACAAAGTCTTTACTATATGGTGCTGGTGGACAGGAATGAAATAAAGCTGCAGAAAAAAAGCGGCCTATACAATGTCCCCTCTCTCCGTTCCTTACGACAGCGGTGTGAGTGGCAGTAAATAACCAGATAGCACCAGGAGAAGAATAACGGCGGCGTAAATCCTGACGGCACGAGGCCGTGTTCCCGCGCTAAGTAAGGCTAAATCAACAGCGGTTCACTTTCATCAGCCGCACGCATGATGCAGGCCTGCATTACACCGTGGCAATCACTTACCGCTTGGGACTTCATTGAAATTCAAAGGTGAGCGCTCGGGAGCATACATTTACATACACTGCGGTAAACCTTTCCACCGCGTTTAGTCTAGGCGCCGTATCGATAGCAGTTTTCTCGGGACACTCATCGGCGCATGACTAACCGCCGTTAGTCAGGGCCGATCGTTATTCCCCTTAAAATGTGATTATAAGTCGGGCGGATCAAGGTGAAAATGATGATCCGCTTTAGATGACGAAGGAGGGCAAACCGGACAGTAACACCATCGATGTGTGTCAGCGTGCCATGACTGACGATGTGGCAATTAGACAAGGAGGAGAAGTAATGAAGGGTTGGAACATCTACCTGTCTCTCCATTCATCCACCCATCAATCCATCCATCAATCTATTATTCACACGTGGAATAAAAACCATGGCCGCTTGCCTTCGATGCTGAGCATTGATGTTTAGGGTTTGCTAGCGATCTAACATTCTTCAGCGAGCTGAAGGTGATGATGGAACAACACAGAGACATGATCTGTCAGCATCCCATGTCGTTAGCTTGTTGATGCTCAGATACTACCTGTCCACCTATCTTGGCTGTCTGTCAGCGGCTGTGTGATTGAAACAACTGGCCTACAGAAGGAAAAGGAAAAAAATAAAAGGGACTGGAACTGGACAAAAAAAAAGAGAAATCTAGGTGACGATCCAGTCGTTTTTTATTTTTATTTTTCCAATTTCTTCTGATGGTCAAAAAATGGCCTGTCCCACATAAATCTCTGTCGCTATGCGGGTGAAAACCTATTGTCCGAAGCTGTTAACTTTTAAGCCATCCATCTTGGACTTAAATGGGCTGTCTTGGTGGTGGACGCTGGGCCTGCAAAATACACACCCACATGGGCGTGCACACTTACACGTACACACACAGAAACAGACACAGCCACACACACATACAACCACACACACACACACACACACACACACACACACACACACACACACACACACACACACACACACACACACACACACACACACACACACACACACACACACACATACGATGATACAGAGACACACACATCGACAAAAACAGACACACACAAAGTCGGGGATTGCCTGGGAGTTAAGTCACAGATATACGAGTTGGCCGTACGATCGCCAGTCTGTCACCTTGGCCTATGAGAGAGAGAGAGAGAGAGAGAGGGAGAGAGAGAGAGAGAGAGAGAGAGAGAGAGAGAGAGAGAGAGAGAGAGAGAGAGAGTGTCTGGTGTGTTTGTGTGTGTGTGAGCATGCGCATGTGAGTGAGCGTGGGTGTGTGTGATGTGTATGTGTGGTGTTTTGGTGTGTACTGTGCGCGTTATGTCTGGTATGCGTGTTTGTGTCTGTGTTGGTGTGTGTGTGTTATTATTTTTATGTGTGTGTGTGTGTTGGTGTGTGTGAAAGTTTGAGTGTGTTTGGGCGTCTCTGTGGGTCTTCATCCTTCACCCAGCAGGCCGGTGGCAACTCTCTCCACACGACCTCTGAGTCTGTGTTTACACCCCATCTGGTTGTCTGTGTGCCGTTCCAGCATCGGCCCATATACCTGTTGGGACTCCGTGTGTTTATCGGCCTGGACTAAGTTCTAGGAGCTGTCCTCATTTGGTAAAGAAAGAAAAGGGTGTATGGCAAAGAGCCTATCGGTCAGAACAAACACGTAGGTGGTCCAAACACACTGCTAGGGAAGTCCTTGAGAAAGTTTAGGAACCTCTACTTATAGGCTAAAGTATGTATCCTGGATGATAGGAGACGCTAATTCGTAGTGTATGGGACTGCTTTAGGGACATGTAGTTAGAAAGTATGCTGAAATGAAAAATAACATTCAAAATTATTCCAAAATGCCCCAACAGTCTCAGTACTAAGTGAAGATGCTTCTTAAATTGCTTCACATGGAGAGCTGAAGTAGTGCAATCCGTTTTTGGCATTCATTACTCTAGGGCTGGTGGCTATCTTCCAAGTTCCAAGTTCTGCTCCAGTCCGCCTTCTAGCTAACCTTTAAACGGAAACCAGAGTACACCTTCAATAGCAGCGCCCATGAATTGAGATTCATGCTAGCTAGTAGTGTGAAGCTGCCATAATCCTAAATGCTTAATCCTATCCTAATGCCTCTTCATAGCGTTTCTTGTTTACCCCCTTCTTGCTATTTGTTTGCAAAGCCATTTGATTATCTCCATACTTAATGTCAACATTAGGAAAAGGGACAAATCTTGGTTTTAGTGGCTGATCACAAACAGCTAATTTAACCCGGTACACACTAGAGCCTCCAAACAACCACAAAACATTGAGCTCGAAGGATATAAAAGGGTGTAAGACAACGCATCAAAGATATCTGCTCAGGAATATTGGTGTGCTAATGCTAATACAATGCTACATCAAATACAAGCAAACAAATAGGGACGGACAAGCGGTAAACACCTAAATGTAAGTACGCGAATGCACTACACGCAGACGCACGTTTTCACACACACACGTGTAGTAGCTTACACACAGATGTTTAGTACACAGACAAACACACTTTGAGCGAACACAAACTTTTGTATACAAAGTCATGTAAACACACAGATTCATGCTCACACACATACATCAACACACACAAGCCCCCAACAAACACACACACACGCACGCTTGCTCTCTCTGTGCCCTTGACATTGCCCGCGTCTGACGTCAGGAAAGTTGTCCTACTCGCAGGGTGTTTTCCTCACTTTCTCTTTGATCAGCAGAGCGCCATGCCAGCCCTGATCCCTCTGACCACGCCGGCGCCGTCGACAGAAATAACTCCTGGACCACACACACACACACACACACACACACACACACACACACACACACACACACACACACACACACACACACACACACACACACACACACACACACACACACACACACACACTCGCAGATGGCCTCTCAGCTTGGCTCGTCACGACTCGACGTCTACTACAGGACACTTCGTGATAGACGTGCCGCCTCTTCCGAAAGGGAGGACTCCACCTCCATTGGACCGAGAAATATTTGGAGCGAGAGAGAGAGAGAGAGAGAGAGAGAGAGACAGACACGGAGGATGCCCTATCTCAGATGGTTCTGGCCCGTGGCCAGGAGCCGACCAGGTAGGGGGGCCCGTGCTGATGCAGGGAGAGGGATGCGCGCGAGTGCGTGAGCCAGGAACACAGCGTGAGGGCCGGGGCCGGGCTGACAGTGGCAGGTGGTGATGAACAGATCCAGAAAACGCGCACCCCCCCCCCCGGCCCTGGAATCCCTGAACCTCTCAAGGTTCCTGCGAGCGGCCCTTAATCGCCGGGACGCGGCAGCGCTAAAACCCGTCGCACCCCGTCGGCGACGCCCATAGGTCCCACGGTCAGCCTGTCTGTCTACCTGCCCCCCCCCCCCCCCCCCCCCCCCCTTTCCCTCGCCATGGCGGATGCCCGCGTTGCCGTCGCAAACGTGTCGGGCCTGTCACTGGGGCTCTTTAATATCTCCGGGCGCACCCTGGCTCTCGTCAGATCGATAGCGGGTCTTTGTCAGCGCTCAAGGGCATGTCACTGTAGGGACGGGCGAGAGAGGCGGCGAGGAAATGGATGTTCCTGATTTGTTTACCGCAGCTGTTTGCCGTCGTTCCGGCGGTGTTTAGAGGCTTTGGGGCGTCGGGTCCCCAGGGCGCCGCCGGGGGCCCCCGCAGGCAGGCAATAAGAGTCTCAGCGACACAACGGACAGGACAACAGTAGACGGTTGTCAAGGTAGGACGGGATTTAACGAGGGGACAAATATAGCGACGCCGGAGCCATCAATACATCCCAATGACAGGCACTGTCACCACGGTGACAGCTCCTGAGCTGATCAGCAATGCTAATTAACAGTCTGGGGCCACGACAGCCGAACAACAAGGGCGTGGCGGTTCTCGGACAGAGACTGTGTTCGATTCTAAAAGCCTGTCCGTCAGAAGGAGCACGTAGATGGTCCAAACACGCAGTGAGGGACGTCATTGAGAAAGTTTAGGAACCTCTACTTATAGGAGAAAGAAGGCGTCCTGGATGGTTGGAGATAGGCAGGCAGAATTGTCATGTGATAATTCATAATGTATGGGACTGCTTTAGGGACACGCATTTAGAAAGTGTGCTGAAATGAAAAATGACATTCAGAATTATTCCAAAACGCCCCAAAAGATTCTGACGACAGACTCAGCGTTATCTGAAGATACTTCTTAAAGTGCTTCACAGGGAGAACTGAAGTGGTACAATCCGTTTTTGGCATTCATTACTCTAGGGCTGGTGGCCATTTTCCAAGTTCTGCTTCAGTCCGCCTTCTAGCGAACTTTTAAACGGGACTCAGAGTACACCTTAGGCTTCAATAGCAGCGCCCATGCATTGAGATAAATGCTAGTTAGCAGGGCACTAAACCCAAACCATAATCCTAAATGCATATCCCTCACCCCTACCTTAATGCCTCTACATTAATGATACCATCTCTCGATTGCCCCCTTCTTGCTATTTGTTTGAAAAGCCATTCGCCTATCTCCATACGTTTAGACAACAACATTAACAAAAGGGACAAATATGGGTTCTGGCGAATGGGGGGGGGTCCCTTGTCACCAAACAGCTCGATGAACCCGGTACACGACAAGGGCTCCAAACGACGTCCACCAACTTGTTGCTGTGTGTCGCAGTGTAGAGCGGCACTCAACGGAGGCTTTGGTGACCGTACCGACGGGTGCATTGGCGCAGACCAATCTAGTTGTGTGTCTGTGTGACGAGAGGCGTGCGTGGCCCGGCGCCTGCTGCTCGCCGGTGGCAGAGCGGGTTTGTTTGCCCGCCGGCAGGGCCATTTGCATACTCGTCAGAGGATGTCCACCGGGTGGGGGGGGGGCTGGCGAGGCGTGCGGTGTTTCACTGGCAGTTCTGGTTCTCACCCGGGGCTCTGATGGACCCCCCGCGGCCCCGGGACGACGCCTCTGGTTGGGTGTCACTAGCTTGTCAAGACAGAC
>NC_079423.1:27907675-27922675 GCF_026213295.1 Gadus chalcogrammus
GGCAAACAAAGGCCACCCTGTAACTGTGTGTGGTGCACTGCCACGCAGACGGGGCTGCACGTACCCCCACCCCCGGAACACGTTGGAGGGCATGTTTCGCTTAATGGAGTGGATGTCTTTCATACGTGGGTCTCATATGACCTGTCAAAATGAATTGACACTTTGACACTTTCTAACAATTCTCGTGATTTATTAGCGATTCTCTCTCTAATTTATATATAAAATATAATATACATATAAATTAGGTTAGGGGGGGTATTTCTGAAATTCTCTTTTCTTCAAACGTAGCAGTACGGTCTCCTTTCAGCCATTTACGAATGTCTCCTTAATGACACGGTGTCATTAATGACACGGTGTAATAAAATGGCTCTTTTTTTTTTTTTAAATATATGATTTAAGAAAAACTTAAAGGACTTGGTGTCTATTTTTGGGTTTCGACTCGTCAGCTGAAATATACGGAAATATGATTACGTCTTGGGAGGAGTGTGGAAAAAAAAGTTCCCATTCAATGTCACTCCTCTGTGTCGCAGTGAGAGTTCTCTCTGCTGAAAGGCAGACCTGGCGCCCACCGGTGGGAGTTGGCCTTGATTGTGTTGGGCGGCACCGCTGCTGTACTGGGCTCCAGCTTGTGCTGAATTGGCACCGGGACAACTGCACATTCAGGGAGCTGACCCATGGGCCAGCTGTCACAAAGTCAAATATGCACACACACATACACGCGCGCGCACAGGGAGCCTACCCTCTCACACACACACACACACACACACACACACACACACACACACACACACACACACACACACACACACACACACACACACACACACACACTTCGCTACGATCGGGCACACTCTCACACACACATGCACACAAGCATGTGCGCGCTCACGCACACACACACACACACACACACACTCACACATACACAAGCATGTTCGCGCTCACCTACACACACACACACACTCACACAGACATACACATGCAAGCATGCATGCGCACACGCACGGGCCTACACAATACACATACACGCGCACACACTCTTTGCTACGTGCGTGCACTCACACACAAAACTCTCACACACACACACACACAGTCTAACATATGAATAGACCCATGAATTACACACACAGACGCGTTAGCCCTTACTCTCCCACAAATTACATATAAGACACATCTCATAAGTGGTACCGTCAAATAAAACACTTTACATGAGGGTAGAAATCACACCTGCTGCAAACACACACACACACACACACACACACACACACACACACACACACACACACACACACACACACGCACACACACACACACACGCACACACACGCGCACGCACACACACACAACCCTAGACTATTAAGGTTGTATTTAACCCAGCCAGCGTAACGTATATAACCTGTCCCCGGTAACAGTCAGTGACATTTCATACAAGGGTGCGCGGGTCTCGGCCCTGCAAGGCCCGCCCCTGCTCCCAGGTAAGAGTGGCGTGTCAATGGGTAATAAAGGTTATTCTTTATGGTGTGTGTAAGTGGCTCCACTGTGAAATGTCACTGTCACACCGAGATGAAGGTCAGCAGGGCCGACGGCAGGTTGAGGGTGGGGGGCGCGGGTGTGTGTGTGTGGTGGGGGGTGGGGGGGGGGGTATACAGATATATAACGGTGAGGAAAGACGGCCGGATGTGTGTGCGGTCAAAGCAAGACGTTTGGGGCTGATGAGATATTTATCTTCGACTGCCTTTTTCCTTCTTAACTTTCACCCCCCCCCCCCCCCCCCCCCCCCTCACTAGTCCTCTGCTTACATATTCCGCTCAGAGGAGACGTCTTTGCCAACAGCTGGCAGGCTCGCGCCGGGCAGCAGCCAGACTGCTGTGTGTCTAAAGCCGGCGTGTGGGACGAATGCAACCAACATGTGTTCCCATCGAGGGTACACACACATGCATTTGTTCCTGAGTGAATGGACACTTTGCATGGGGGGGCCATTTTCAACACGAGTTCAGCCAGAAAACCTGGTGCTACCCGGAGCCCTTATTTCTGAGTCTACCAGCTGGATTTGAACGTGTGCCGCCTCACCACAGGATTCTACTGCTGGCTACTGAGCACGGGACCGGAGTGAGGCCTTAGCTAGTGCCTTGCTCAGGGGCAGGCACAGATCTGTCCTTCAGCCCGGGGTTCAGAGTTACAGCACTTTGACTGCACGCATGACTAGTGGCGCGTAAGGGAGGGTCGGTGCCACTGTCACATATGTGCCATGAAGACTTGGTGCTTCACGAGAAGGTTTAAAAAAAAAAAAAAAAAAAGACGCAAGATACATTGTGATGGTGCTGGTATCAAATAGGCTAGACAATAGATGTCTAGATAGACAACAAAGACACGATACAAGTAAGATCAGCTTGATCCCAGGACTTTATGGTCTTTGCTGACACTCCTGGTCTTTGCCGCTGCTCCTGAGATGCGTCAGAAAGCTTTCTCTTAGCGTTTCTCTCTTCTCCATCATCCTGGAGGCAGCTGCAACGAGACCTGAAACTGACAGATCTTTGACAGACCGCTCGCTGTTTTCCTAAAAGGCTCCTAAAAGACTTAAAGGAACGGAGCAGGATTGAGTGCTGTCAACTTCAGCACTTGGTTTGTATTTTTGACATATGCTGACAGTCACCTGTTGTTTGCCTGGTGTTTAACCCCGGATTGATTCAGGATGATTAGGATTTTAGAAAAAGTGTGTTTGTGTTTGTCCAAATGTTGTGTGTGTCTGTGTCGGTTCGAGTAGGTTTGAGTGCCTGCGAGTAGTTTCGTTTGTGTGCTTGACTCCAAGTAAGTGTGCGTGTGCGTTTGTGCGCTGCGTGCATGCGCTCGTGCATGTGTGTGTGTGGTTGCCTGGGAGTAGTTCTGTGCGCATGTGTGAATCCGAGTAGGGGCGCGTGTGTGTGGTGCGTGCGTGCATGCGTGTGTGTGTGTATGTGCGTGCGTGTGTCCCTGCGTCCGTCCACCTGCGTGTGCATGCGTGCGTCCGTGCGTCCCATCCACCTGTGTATGTGTGTGTGTGTGTGTGTGTGTGTGAGTGCGTGCGTGTGCACCGGTGAGCGCGCCTCACCAAGGAGAAGTCGGGCGCGTTGTGACAGAGCAGCCGGGGGAACACGGCCTGCCGGCGTACGCGCTCCTCCTCCTCGAACACGTTGCCGTACATGAAGCCGTTGAGCATGGTGGAGTGGGCGTGCACGTCGATGTAGAACTCCAGGTTCACCCGCTGGAGGAGCGGGGAGGGGGAGGCGAGAGGAGAGGGTTAGAGAGAAGGAGAGAGATGTGAGGAGAAGGAACGTTGACGGATACAGGGGGACCCAAAGGGAAGGGGGAAAAAAAACATGAAAACGCAGAAAGAGAAATAATAGGAGTTGTGGAGGAATGAGACACGGCAGAGGGGGAGATAAATCACAAAAAAAGAAGGGCGACAGGCTGCTGGGATATCAGAAAAAGGCAAACAGAGACAGACACAGACATGGAAGATAGAAAACACGGCATATTTCTCTTTTGGCGCCAACGACAGTAAACATTGGAGCCGGTCCACCGGGAAAAAGCAATGGTCTCTCTCTCTCTCTCTCTCTCTCTCTCTCTCTCTCTCTCTCTCTCTCTCTCAGTTCCCTGGAGACAGCACATGGAGCTGATGGGACATCCACCCAGGGGAGTTCTACGTCTCCTCCCCAGACACCAGCATCCCACTACAGGCAGGAAACCTCAGTCAGACTCCCAGTGCATCCATTATGGGGCTGGGCAGGGGGGGGACGTGACGCCATCTACGTGTATGGACTGTTAGGCTCGGAGGCAAAAAGCATAATGATGTTTTGGTAACTATGGCAACTCTATCAAACATGAGCACACATTGTGCATGCGTTGCATATGAAGTCACGCCCGCGTGTGCACACACACACACACACACACACACACACACACACAATCAAAAAAATATAAAGCGGTTGATGTATGAAAAGCCCATAGACATTCACAGATGTCCTCGTCGATGGGATATCTACGGGGACATCTTGTGGAGGGGGATGAAGGGAGATGCAGCATGGAGAGGATTGTTATATTTTCCCCTTCAGTAAACATGCCGTAACATGGCTTTCATGTGTGGCGATATGGCGCCTTTCCCACACACCGCCTAATCTCACTCAGTCCATAGACACACACGTGGGACACACATACATGTGGACACACACACCCACACACATGGACACACATGCACATGAAAACACACACACACACACACCAGACAGATGTGCGTGCACACAAAGACACACACACACGCACGTACACACTCACACACACATGTGCATTACACACACACACACACACACGTGGGCACCCACACACCCACATGCGCGCGCACACACACACACACACACACACACACACACACACACACACACACACACACACACACACACACACACACACACACACACACACACACACACACACACACACACACAAACACACTGTGTTTCTACTCCTCCAGCTTTCATCCTTGCCCTCTCCTTCAGTTTTTTTCCTTTCTTTCTTTCTCTCTTTCTTCCTCTTGATCTCCCTGGCTCTCTGTCCCTCTCCTCCTCTCCTCCTCTCATTGCACATTCCACTCCGCACCGTGCTCCCCGCGGGTCATCAGGCAGAGGAGGGAGGGACAGGGAGAGGAGAGGAGGAGAGGAGGAGAGGAGGTGAGGAGGAGCAAGGGAGATAGTGGAGGAGAGGCAGAGCAGCAGGCACAGAGGGAGGAGGAGAGAGAGAGAGAACGTGAGGGAAGGAAAGGTGAAAAGAAAGGAGGGAGAGACCGAGAGAGAGAGAGAGAGAGAGAGAGAGAGAGAGAATAAAAGTGATGGATAGAGTAGGGTGATCATGCGTGTTTGTTAAAGGAAAGGAGAGAGAGGGAGAAAGACGGGAGAGGATTAGGAAGAGAAGAGAAAAGGAAGACACAAACAGAGAAACAGGAGAGTGAGAATCGGAGAAAGATACAGAGAAAGACAAACAGAGAAAAAAGACAAGGCAATAGAGCAAGAGAGAGAGAGAGAGAGAGAGAGAGAGCGTTAGAGAATGAGAGAGATAGGGGGGGAGAGCAAGGGAGAGAGAGAAAGAGAGAGAGAGAAAAAGAGGGGGAAGAGAGCGAGGGGGGAGAGAGAGAGAGAGAGAGAGAGAGAGAGAGAGAGAGAGAGAGAGAGAGAGAGAGAGGGGCGAGGGAGGACCCCGGTGGTAAGGGCGACGCAGTGTGCCTGTGTTTGAAATTCCGCTCACAGCCAAAGCAATTTCCTGGCGGTGGCTGTGCTGTCAGCTGCGTGGCTGGCTGGCGGTGAAATATGGTGGGGAGGAGTGGGCCGCCAGCAGCCCCCCGACACCCTGATGGATGGAACCCCAGAGGAGAGGAGCAGGAGGAGAGAGAGACACAGAGAGGAGAGAGAGAGAGAGAGAGAGAGAGAGAGAGAGAGAGAGAGAGAGAGAGAGAGAGAGAGAGAGAGAGAGAGAGAGAGAGAGAGAGAGAGAGAGAGAGGAGAGAGAGAGAAAGAGAGAGAGAGAGAGAGAGAGAGAGAGAGAGAGAGGCCACAGAAAAACAACATCCAACTAAAAAAAATAAGAAAGGAAATAGCTAAACGCAGCGTACAGAGTGGAGGTGGAAAAGAGAGAGAGAGAGAGAGAGAGAGAGAGAGAGAGAGAGAGAGAGAGAGAGAGAGAGCAGAGGGGTAGAGGTAGAGCCAGCTCCATTAGGCAGTGGACCATCGAGGAGGTTTTCAGGGCAGTACGCCAGGCAGTAAGCCAGGCGGTAGGCCAGGCAGTAAGCCAGTCATCCAGCTGTTTTACTAGTCAACCAACTGACATGGACCAACAACAACCAAAATATTAACAACAAATCCAATTTTTTTATCACTCCAAACATATGACTTTCCCTCTAGACCAAATGTCGGTTAGGATAGGCCATTCTGATATAATCGAGACATGGTTCAATGGTTTAGCTAACACACAAAAAGGAATGTGGAATGTTTTTATTTTACAATGAAAGGCTCAGTAGATATTATATTGCAATATCCGATTTTTTTGGTGTTAAACGATTTTTTTATTTTGAACGTGGGGCGCACGACTTGTGGCTTCTTCAATAGTCCTCGACTCCATTAGAGAACTTCTTGGTGAAGGACAGCCAAACAGGGCGACGGTGTCAGGCAATACCAGGCATGCAGCATGGCAATGTCAAGACCAGGGCTCAGTATAACAGTCAGTTAATGTCCTGTCAATCACAATGAGACAGGACTCAAAGCCCAGCCAGTGTGATTGATGCTCCAATTAACGCACTGCTTTGACCTCCACCAGTGTTCATTTGAAATCACAATTAAGCAATTAGGGACAATTAAGTAATGGAGCCAATCAAATAAAAGACAGAAGACAAAACATTAAGAGAGAGAGAGAGAGAGAGAGAGAGAGAGAGAGAGAGAGAGAGAGAGAGAGAGAGAGGGGGGAGAGAAACGGGGTGATCATTTTAAATGAGAGTAGATTGGAGGATTTAGAATTGCTCCGGAATTGTTTCGAAAGAAACGCATGTTTAAGAGAGTTACTTTGTTCACAACGATGTCGATGTGTAAATAGGTAATAGGAAAACGGAACAAGGCCGTTCGTAGCGAACAACTTAGAAAGCGTCGGAAAGTTGAAGTGAAACTGGCAGCTGCAGCAGTTTAGCGTAAAAACCAAGAAGGTCAAACGAATGAATTCTGTCAGACAAGCACTTATCTTTTGCATATTAATCAGAGAAGGGGTAGTGCGGAGGGAAGGAGGTGGTGGTGGTGGTGGTGGTGGTGGGGGTGGTGGTACAGGAGGGGGGTTTAGGAGGCCGTAAACGCTGGGCTTATCTTTACACAGAGAAGGGGGGCGAATGGGTGGTAGAGGCGGTATTACAAGCTATAGAATAAAGCTCTTGCTTCAGCAGTATACCGTTCCAGCGACGACGAGTCCTGCTGGATCAGGAGAAGGAAGTTGAAGGTATTAGGCCATGTGATGTGCCTGTATTAGCATATGATGCAAAACACTGTACAAAGTCGTCTGTGATCTGATCCACAGCAAGACACACTGTGTATTGCACGACACGTTTCCTCACAGCCCAGGGTTAAATCTCATACATCAGACGTGTTGATC
Organism: Gadus chalcogrammus; assembly: GCF_026213295.1. NCBI lineage: Eukaryota > Metazoa > Chordata > Actinopteri > Gadiformes > Gadidae > Gadus > Gadus chalcogrammus. The sequence goes on from NC_079423.1 coordinate 27,914,831, forward strand.
GAACCGATATACATTTATGGATGTTTGTTTGTGTGAATGTATGAATACGTTTAGAGTCAAACTCAAAGTGTCGAGTCACACAAACCTCACAGCTTCCGGACAAACAAACAAAACCAACTTTAACGAAGCTAGCATCGCGATGCCCTTGAGAAAGCGGTTTCAGTGTGAAAGTAGCGGCGTCATCAAGGGGCCGATGTCGAAATAAAAACAGCATGCATGCTCAGTTAATGTCCCATGGATGAATAAAGGACATTAACAGCCACTGCTGCTCCAGATAAGATGGACTCTGCCCTGCCCTCAGGCCTCTCGCGGTGATGTAATGCAGAGACTTCGGTTCCATGGAGGATTCTCTACGGAGGGAAACGAATGGTGTGGCTCACCCAGTAGTCTCCGTGGCAATGAGCAGTTATCATATATTAGACCACTGTGTGTAGTCGATCCATATCTTTCAAGCCATATCCACTTTCAAGCTTGATTTTGCGTTTTTGCCATAAAGCGAACCACTTTTAGCGGTGGTGTCTATCGAGTGCGGTAACCATGGTTCCAGTGCCGTACATGGGCATGGATACGATGATGTCGTTTATGAGTCTTGTGATGCAGCAGAGGCACAACGTGGCAGATGGCGAGACCTGCTTCGGAGATGGAAGTAAATTACACAGAACTCTCTCTCCATCTGTCTATCTGTGCATGTTAGCCCGCCTGCGTGTCAGTCAGTGTATATCTCTGTATCTCTGTCTGTGTGTCTGTCTGGCTGTCATGTTGAACTTCATCAGTGCTCACGCTCAATCTGCCTGATGGAGGTGCTTTGACGGGGGGACGCGAGCACGGAGGTGGTTTGTGATGGCGTTGGTCGGTTGGTGGTGGTGGTGGTGGTGGTGGTGGTGGGGGTGCTGGGGTGCCTAGAGGAGAGGCCTGCCAGGGACCTCTGGAGATGCACATGCTCCTCCGAAGGCCCTCCGTGAGGGCTGGGGACCAGGGGGAGCACAGAGAGGGGAGACGGAAGGATGGAGGAATCAGGAGGAGAATGGGGGGAAATAGGGAATAGAAAGGGAGGCTGGGAAGTGAAGGCCAGGCAACGATGCAACGAGGAGTTTAGGAGGAGGAGCAGAGAAAGATGTGATGAGTGAGGAGGTGGTGGAGGAGGTGGAGGATGAGGAGGAGGAGAGTGAGGGAGATGAGGAGGGGAGAGTAGGAGGGGACAGGAGAGGAGGGAAGAGAATGAGTGAGGAGGAGGAGGAGGAGGAGGAGGTGGAGGAGCAGAGTGAGGGAGAAGAGGAACGGAGAGTAGGAGGGGACAGGAGAGGAGGGAAGAGAATGAGTGAGGAGGTGGTGGAGGAGGTGGAGGAGCAGGGAAAAATGGGATCAGATTTGTGAGGTGGTCAGAGAGGAGAGGAGGAGAGGAAGAGGATGAGGATGGAGAGTAGGAGGGGAGAGGAGGGAGGAGGATGAGAGAGGAGGAGGGCAGAGGAGAGAAGAAGAGGGGGAGAAAATAAGGAGGAGAGAGGAGGAGGAGGGAAGAGGAAGAGTGGAGGGAAGAGGGGATGAGAGGAAGAGAACGGATGAAGAGAAAAAGGAGATATTGAACACATTATTCAATATAAAAGAGGAGGAGAAGGGAATATAAATGCTTATGAACCAGGTTGAGTGAAGCATAAAGATTGCCAGAGTGAGAGCTTTATCCAACTCGTCCTGTGCCCAGAGTGGAGAGGAGAGAGGGATGATTGGAGTAGGTCGGAAGAGACGAAGACATGATGGGGACAAATTGGCCGTGAATCACAGAGATGGATCAGAAAGGGGCTGGCTGACACCAGAGGACATTTCAAAACACAGACACACATGCACACACACACACACACACAGACACACTCATACAAACACACACAGATAGAGAGAGAGCATTACGACAGATAGACAGACAGAGAGTCAGACAGACCTAAACAGATCCTAACATTCACACAGGTGGCGTTGACAGAACCACATACATTTGTTTCAAATGGGAACACATTTTTTTTCTAATATTAAAAAGGTCAAAGAGAAGCCATGGCAACAGTGGCCTCGTTGTCATCCATAACAAATTATCCAAAATGGCAGCGTCAGATTGGTCGCGGATCCATCGGCACATGATGAATGCCCCTTGTAATCAGCCAATCAAAAAGAATTCCACTCTCGACTCTTGATAAATGCAGTGCATCAGTAATGCTTCACGACGGCGATGGGTCCATTTGTTTCCCCCTCCCTCCCCCCCACTGCCCAAACCCGCAGCCGCCTACACCCCGCTTCCACCGCCCCCCTTTTCCCTTTTTTCATCTCTTCAAAACAAACAACAGGGTAGCTTGGGAACAGATTATGGCTGCTTGCATCACTGACTCTCTCAGCCATTTTCCCCATTGACCAATGTTTAGCCGCGGATGGTAAATGATGGGAATTTACGTCGTGAGTGTCCTTGCCTTCACATCAATGGAGACGGAGTGTGAGTGAGTGAGAAGTTTGAGAGCCCCGAATTGAAAACAACTCAAAAACTTTCCTACCGTCGATGCATTTGTAGAAAGCATGAAATGGAGGCTGGAGATGCTGGGGCTTGATTTCATTTGCTTATTCGCCATACTTGAATGATATTAATATTTCCCACCCTTGGAGGGCCATTTGAAATTGTAAGGCTTTGCCACAATGTAGATGCAGGATCTCTATTCATTTAGATACAATACATTATCATTTCCTATTAAATGTGATATAATATGGAACGATAAATGCCAATTGATACACAAAACACAAGCATACACAACAGAATGATTTTTTTTGTTTTGATTTGAATGGTACTTGTCTGGGGAACAAATCTCCGTTATTGAAGTCAAAGTGTGGACAGAGAAAAATTGCAATCACCCAGCAGAAAGCTTAAAAGTGCTGAACTCACATTAACAGAGGAACACGTACGACTTACCAAAAACGTGTCAACGGAGTGGTGCTATTTTAGCGCTGCGTTCCGATTCCTGCTGGACACCGCTGATGTGAAGGCACTTTATGAAGAATCGTGTCATAACGGTGACATTGACAACGTGACAATAAACCCCACCGACCTCGACCGGTGTTCGGACCGTTTTACAGAACAGTGGACATTGTGGTGCAGATTTCTCTATCCTCTTAAAAACCACACACCTTACGAGCGACCCTGAGAATCCCGTGTATCCGGCCTATCCCTTTCCTGAACATACCGTACGCATCATTAGTTATATTTAGCAGCTTGTCATAGTGGCCGGGGGTCAATGGAAGCGGAACACCCTGGGAAACATATATAACAAGCGTCGCACTAGGGCTCTTTTGCGATAGTTATTTTTAATTTGCAATTTGGGTTCCGATGGGACTTGTTGAGTGGAAAAGACTCCTAACCTTTCCACCGAACCTTGTTCAGCCTAACCCTTGGGCTGTGTTCACACCATCGTTTTATTGATCTGTCCCTGATCCCGTTGACCCTCTGTAACTCTTTATTAGCCGCCATAAAACACATTGATTCTAATGCCCTGCTTGACCTTCTACCCCATCAGCCTCGCTCAGAATCATCCCCCTCGTCTTCATCATCATCCTAATCATCAACCTCCTCATCGCCGTCATCGTCGCAGGACGCACATTTCTTCCAAAGAACACATTCATTTGAACATAGCCCTAACCCGTATACTACTTGGAGGACTTTGAGCGAAAACCAATCCCCATAACTTCTCATCTCTTCTAACTTTTCCTCCAAGGCGGCCCACTGTTCAAACCTGACCTGCGAGGAGAACAAACAATCTAAAGCAGACGAACACACGTGGCTCATACAGTGGAGCCCTGAACACGTCCTCTTACAGGTACACATGATCTCCGGTACACACCTCGGTGTGTAACTGGATCAACCTTGTCCTCGAAAACAAAGACGCTGCGAGCTTGGCGACGGTGAGCAGGGTCTGATCCCCCGCCTGGCTCATTAGCCCGGGGGCCTGTTGCGAAAGACTGGCAGCGACCAAGGGACGCGTGGGGGGGGGGGGGGGGGTGGGGCTCGCAGGTACAACACTGGCACTGACACCGGCATCTGGGCAGACCCCCTCCCCGACACATGAGTGCTGTGTCTGATGGGATTAACTGTCTACAAGAGGGGGGGGGGGGGGGGGGGGGGGGGGGGGGGGAGGGGGGTGGAAGGGCTGAGGGAGATGGGGGACAGGTAGGGGGAGAGGGGAGGAACAGGGGGGCCGAAAGGGAAGGGGTGGACGGGAAAGAGGCAGAGGGAAAGGGGGAAGTGGGGGAGAGAGGGGGTGAGAGAGAGGGAAGAAGAGGGGGAGGTAGACAGACAGAGTAGGAGGGGGTGGCATGGACGGAATGATGCACAGAGGATATGATGGATTCATAGGAGGAGAATGGGTGAGAGAGGGGGAGGGAGAAAGAGAGAGAGAGAGAGAGAGAGAGAGAGAGAGAGAGAGAGAGAGAGAGAGAGAGAGAGAGAGAGGAGAACGACTGAGAGCAGAATGAGAACGATGGCAGAATCCGTCTAAGAGCCTTCCAGTTCCTGAGCAAAGAAGCCCTGAAGAGGGATGGCGCTTGGGTCTGAGTCCCTGAAGCCAGGCACGCTGGCGGGGCGGCGTCTGGGTAGTGCTGACTAGGAGGGAGGCAGGCTAGAGTAATCAGCATTACACGGCGGATCGGGACAGCTGGGATCGGGGTGTGACTACTGTACTGGCACACTTCCTGCACTCCAATAGAGTGAAATGGAAAGTAATGGAAAGAGTCCCTTGGCAGGTAGCCATGGGAATATGAGTTATTGCATATATATGAGAAGTGTATACGGCGTAAGGGGAGGATGATGAATCGGTACAGGGGTATATAAACTCCATATCAATATTTATGTGTATATAACGCTGACCCTGTTTGATATGATGAGTGAGTGCGAAAAGAAGTGACAGACACTCATTGGTAATCAATGTGGGGTCGTCCTGGCAACCGGCAGCATCCCACCGCTACCTGCGGAGGAAACCTGGATCATCTCCGCCGATTCACATCAGATATTTACGAAATGAAACTTTCCTTCTTATCAAGTGTGTGTGTGTGTGTGTGTGTGTGTGTGTGTGTGTGTGTGTGTGTGTGTGCGGTCCAGCGCTTGTGCGTGTTTGTGTGTTCGCATGTGTGTGCTAGTGTGTGTATGTCTGTGTGTGATGGGGAGACAGATGAAGAGACAGAGGATGAGAGGGAGGGAGGGAGAGAGAGAGGGCGGTAGAGAGAGAGAGAGAGAGAGAGAGAGAGAGAGAGAGAGAGAGAGAGAGAGAGACAGAGAGAAAGAGAGAGACAGAGAGAGAGAGAGAGAGAGAGAGGGCGGGAGGGAGCGACAGGCCTGAGTGGATCACCTACTCATGACAGAGTCTATCGATCAGCATGTCAACGACGGGTGGAAAAGGTTAATCTGCCCGACGGCAGACCCCCCCCCCCCCCCTCGTCCCGCCCCTGCTCCTCGGGCCTCGACACCGCCCTCGCCCTCAGCCCTCCGCCCTCCACCCTTCCTCACCACCCTCCTCCTCACCGCCTCCACCCACTTCCTCCGCCCCCTCCTGCACTTCTTATCGTCAGGATTAGAGCGGCGCACGAAAGGTCAGCATATTCCCAGGACACTCGCTGACCTTCAGTAATCCCGCCAACCTGCCGCTCTGCTTATAATTAACCATCGTGAACAAAGGAGATAGAGCGCGCCCGACGTCCGCCCGCCCACCCGCCCGCCCGCCCGCCGAAGCGCGCCCGGCCCGCCGCGAGCGAGACCACACAGGAAAACGGCTCGACTCAACTCGAGGAGGAGGCGTGGCGGGACGAAAGTTACAGAGGAGTCAGGAGGGAGAGGGGAAGGATAGGGGAAGGAGGGAGAGAGGGAGGGAGGGATGGAGAGAGAGAGTGGGAGGGAAGGACACACAGAGAGAGAGGGAGAGAGAGGGAGAGAAGGAGAGAGAGAGAGTGGGAGGGAAGGACACAGAGCAAGGAAGCCAGAGAGAGAGGGAGAGGGAGACAGACACAGAGAGAGAGAGACAGAGAGAGATAGAGAGCGAGAGCAAGAGAGTCAGAGTCGCAGGGAGAGGAGACTTGCTACTGTAATATGTTTCTAATGGCCAGGAGAGCTGGGCTGACATTCTAGAGATGCTGAGTAGTTTATCAATGCACACACACACCCCCTCCCCGACCTCCTCCATCACCCCTCCTCCACAAAGTCCACAAAGTCCCCACACAGCCTGTGTGGAAACATGCTGAACCAAGCAGGGACTCAGGGTGCGGGGAGGAACAGTGGGTTTTAATGTGTCAGTGGTGACCAGGCATTGAGCACGACAAGGAGAAACCCGTAGATTTACAGATGGATAGGTTGCTAGTCTGAGTGTGTGGCATAGACAGAGACAGAGACAGAGAGAGAGAGAGAGAGAGAGAGAGAGAGAGAGAGAGAGAGAGAGAGAGAGAGAGAGAGAGAGAGAGAGAGAGAGAGTGTGTGTGTACTCACTGGGTCCTGGTTCATTTGCACTATGAGCTGCTTGACGGCGTGCAGAGTGGGGTGTGCCCACGGGGAGGGGTCCTGCCAGTACCGGTTCAGGTCGAAACCCATCAGGGAACACCTGGACTCACACAAACACACACACACACGCACACACACGCAACCACAAACACACACGTAGAAAAACCGGACATGGGACACAGGACATCGTTTTTTAGGTGATAGAATCTGATCCAACCTTTTTTCCACTCTAAACTGTGGAGCTGATTCAAACCAGTGGTCTGTGATGGCCTGTGGTCAGTGTTGACTGCACACATGGCTGATTCTGCAGAATGACCTGCAGTGTGCATGCACATGCAATCACAGGGGTGACTTCACTGGGCTTATTTCAAAACACTTAGCGACGAAACAAGCTAATGAAAACAGCCTTTAAACGGTCAAACCCCAGTTAAACAGTTTACAACAATGATCGGTATTAGCGCGGCCAGGCTGTTACAGAAAGAGAGATTCATGGGGCAATTGTCTTCGAGAAACTGTGTTGAGTTCTGCGCAGTGACGCCAAATGGCCACTAGATGGCACTCATTGACACAGCTGTAAAACGGCGATGCTGCTGGATGCTTATCAGACGATGCATTAGTATTCCACGAGCTGAGCCCATTAAGTAAAAGGCAATTATGAAGGAGGGAGGGAGAAAGAGAGGAAGAAAATAGAGTAGAGGGAGGGCTGGGCTGCCCGCAGAGCAGCGACCACAGAGCTGGAGACGTTGAGGAGGGGCTGGAGGAGACACAGCGCTGGCAGAGGGAACAGCTGCCATCTTGCTATGGACGCACCGCTGCGAGACGTATGAGCTTCCATCAAGAACCCCCACTCAGAGGCAACGGAGAAGATGCAATAACATGCATTAAAGCTGTAGGCGCTTGTTATGTATATGGATCCTAGTGAATACATTGGTGACTTTGGACTGAATTGGGGTTGTAGACGGGAATGCACGTATGTGTCAGTGTGTGTGTGTGTGTGTGTGTGTGTGTGTGTGTGTGTGTGTGTGTGTGTGTGTGTGTGTGTGTGTGTGTGTGTGTGATTATATTCAATGCAATAAATATAACCACAGTTTAAGACAATCACTCAAGTATAATTTGTAAATTTATACTTCAAACATGGATACAACGTTGTGATAAGCTCTGGATAAGAGCTGATTGAAGTAGTGGTGCTTTGATTTGTTTTTAGGATCTACTGATTTTATCTAAATGTAAGCAAGCTTTAAACAAATGTCATTTATTAAGAGTTGTGTGTTTAAGAGTATGTGTGTGTGTTTGTGTCTGTGTGTGTGTGTGTGTGTTTGTGTAGATGTGTGGGTGTGTGGGTA
>NC_079423.1:27925175-27930175 GCF_026213295.1 Gadus chalcogrammus
AGGATGCTCAGCTCGCTGATCCAACAGCAACAACCTGAGCCAAGCTTCAGTGTTGCCACTGCACACACATGCATCCGAACATTGTAATTCACACGCGCGCGCACGCAAGCACACACGCACACACACACAGATGTCCTTTAGGAATTCAACACGCAAAGTATTTCTACCAGGAAGCAGGCAGACATGAACAGACTTAGAACTATTAATTAAAAGTGCCATGTGACGTTTCAGGAACATGTACTGGATTGATGTCATCTCAAAGCATGCATATCTGTGTGTCTATGTCTATCTAAGTGTGTGTGTGTGTGTGTGTGTGTTTGTTTGGTTGTGCGTGTGGATGTGCGTAGCGCGTGTGTGTGTGTTTGATGCATTCAGGTTGTCTAGCCTATATCCATCGTCTGCTGGCTCCAGCCATCGATGACCCTGACCAGGAACCTGTGGCTAAAGAAAGAAAATACATCAACTTTACACGAAGCAAAAGACTACATATCAAAACAGATTGATCAATGGACGAGACTTTGATCACCTCTGACACCAAAAGAAAAAAATATATATTTGAAGTAATGTAAATAAAGTTTATATGTGAGAGTTTCCAAGGCCGGCCACATTACGTGAGAGGTTTGGTCTGGGTATTTCTTTTGTCTGTTTTATTTATTTTAACGCATGTTTTCGAAAGGGATGGAAGGGATGGCAGAGGTCATTGCTGTGTACAGAAAAAGGTAATATCTTATTGATTCTCCATAAGGCTTCTGCTGAGCTGAGAAAATGCTAATTAGCATCATGCTACGCACCTTTCTCTCTTTTATTCATTTTTTCCTTGGGAATGGTCAAAGTGTAAAGTGTGCATGTGCATACGCGTGCAAGTGTGTGCATGTGTGTGTGTGTGTGTGTGTGTGTGTGTGTGTGTGTGTGTGTGTGTGTGTGTGTGTTCGTATGGGTGTGTGTTTTTATATTGGTGCGTGTTTGTGTATCCTTGTGTGTGTGTATGTATGTATTTATGTGAGTTAGGACACCATGGAACATTTGCTCCAATTTTATTTGCCTTTGCTTTGAGAGTCTCTCTCTCTCTCTCTCTCTCTCTCTCTCTCTCTGCCCTTCACAGAGACAAATGACTTTGCCATTCAGAGAGTCTCGGTGGAGAGGGGTGGGCTGTTGGTTGTAAATGTGAGTGCTTGCGGTTGGGCTGGCTGCTGGCTGTGATATTCCACCTTGGCCTCAGCCACCACGCCACCACATACACTCCTGACACAAGAAACACAGCGCTGATACACACACACACACACACGCACACACACACACACACGCACACACACACACACGCGCACCCGCGCCCACACGCACACACACACACACAGACACATACACACACACACACACACACACACACAAACACACACACACACAAACACTGACTCTGACAAACTCACTAACCCACACACACACACTCTCTCTTTCTATCACACCTACTTACTTACACACTTGTCAATGTATAAGGAAAGCAAAACATAAACACAGATTCACACATAGGCATGTCAATAAATGCATGAGAATGAAACATGTACTGTACAAGAACACACACACACACACACACACAACCCCCCCCCCCCCCTAACCATACACAGACACGCACAAGCACTTCATAACAAGGAAACAAATAGAAAAACACACACACAAATACATAAAAGACACACACCAACACACTCCACACACAAACACACATCCCCGTGGATGCGTGTCTCAACAAAAATCCATCCCAGCCAATCAGAGGAAGCCTTGGCATCGCAGCAGAGCCAGCAGCCCATAAAGACGGGGAGCAGAGCGGGAGCAGCAGCCAAGGTCCGTCTCGTAAGGGACTCCACCAGCACATCGCCTGCACTCGGTTTACACTGCTGCCCGCCTGCCCTTGTTCCCTCATCAAACCAATCTCTACCACCAGGCCGCCCAGCCCCACAAAGGTTCTCCGTTTATCTATAGGTGTGTGTTTGTATGTGTTTGTGTGTGCGCGTGTGTGTGTGTGTGTGTGTGTGTGACTGTGTGTGCGTGTGTGTGTTTGTGAGAGTGACTGTGTGTTGGTGAGAGAGGGTGTGTGTGTGTGTGTGTGTGTGTGTGTGAGAGAGTAACTGTGAGTGTGTGTACGTGTGGTTGAGTGTGAGTAACTGTGAATGTGTGTGTGTGTGTGTGTGTGTGTGTGTGTGTGTGTGTGTGTGTGTGTGTGTGTGTGTGTGTGTGTGTGTGTGTGTGTGTGTGTGTGTGTTTGTGTGTGTGTGTGTGTGTGTGTGACTGTGTGTGTTTGTGTGTGTGCGTGTGTGTCTGTGTGAGGGATGGGGGGTGACTGTGTGTGTGTGTCTGACGGTGTGTTGTGTAGGTGTGTGTAGGTGAGAGAGGGTGAGTGTGAAGGTGTGTGTGTGTCAGTGTGTGTGTGTGTGTGTGTGTGTGTGTGTGTCTGTGTGCTTGAGTGCAGGTGAGGGAGTGTTTGAGTGTGTGTGCCCTCAGGGCTCTTGCAAGCGTTCCCCCAGCACTGGTTGTATTTATGTTTCTGTACCTCCATGTCCCTGTGTATCTGCCGCTGCCCACTCAAGCATTCTGGCACAAAATTAAATTGCACAATTCCATAGGTACTCCGGCGCCATGCGGGAATAGGGGGAACTTAATGCTCCAGCTGAGGTGAGGAAAAAAAGAGCTCAGGCATATCTTAAGGACAAGTATATTAATTGGTTGGAAGCGCGCTATATATAAAGCCAGGGTCAAGGGTCAAGTTACTGTAGCGTCCCTCAGGAGGAGGATAGGGCGCAGTGGCGTTCCCTGACCTCTAGATGTCACTAGCGATCACCAGCAGATACAGCAGGGGGCATGAGAAAGATGGAGAATTTAGATTGAGAGAGAGAGGAAGAGAGAGATGGAGAGAGAGGAAGATGGGAGAGAGTGAGAGAGAGCGAGAGAGAGAGAGATAGAGAGAGAGAGAGGCAGAAAAAGAGTACAGAGGAAGGCGAAGAGAAGGTAAACGTACATGTTTTCATGGATTGTTCTGACAAAGAGGCCACAACAGGGGTTTCACAATAGATGCTTTTAAGGCTCTAAGTATGGCTGTGGCCCCACACATGCTTAAAGTAACTGGATTTTCACAATAGCGGTGGCAAGTGTTTCGCAACCACAACAGTGGCATTCCTTTGTTTACATTTAACCAAGGTGCACTTTTTTAGTCAGTCGCTGCCTTATTTTTCTTCTTCTTTTAACAAAACAGAACACAGCCGTACACGCCTCAGGCAAAATATACGATACAATGCAAGTTTATCCATACATCATTTCAGCCAACACATGGTTGGCTGAGCTGTTCCCATCGTTCAACACACATACCCATACGCAGATCATGTGTAGTTCAACATTGTGTCCTGAGATTATGATACGAGACAATTACAAAACAATATAAATCAGATAAAGGTAAACCAGAGAGGATCACATGCACACATATGACGAAGACAACCACACGCATGTCAGTGATCTCACGGTCACTAAATGGTGCGTTCATGTCAAGTTTGACTCATCCACGCAGCAGCCCCGTCCATCGCTAACCAACGTCTTTCCCGCTGGCTAGCGTGCCTTAAGGTGACAGAGGTAACAGATCCTGTCTCCCAGTAATGGACCCATTTAACTCTCGACATCATCACATACCCTCGACGAGCCTGTCACAGCCCCTCACACCTCCAGCCGGGAATACATGGAAATAGGTGCAGAGAATTTAACAGATCAGGGTTGGTGGAGAGTGGTGAGAGAGAGAGAGAGAGAGAGAGCAAAGAGTTAGAGAGAGCAAAGAGAATGCAAAGAGAGAGAGAGAGAGATAAAAGAGAGAGCGACCATGAATGTGAGTGAGTGTGAAAAGTAAGGGAGAGGGAGAGCAAAAAGAGAGACAAAGAGAAAGAGCGAGAGAAAGAAAGGGAGGGAAAAGAGAGAGCGAGAGAGGGTTGACAATGAGTGAGTGAGAGAGCCGGGGAGTGTGGGAACGATCAGAATTTATGCCCACCTTTCCAAATCGGAGTGCTTCCTCTCTCAGCACATTTCTCACCTGCCAAAGTCAGGGGTCCGGGCTACACGGCACATTACCGGGCGCAACTCCTCGCGGAGTTGAGGAAATAAAGAAATTAAAGGATGTCATATTACGATCAGCTCTGATAAACATGTAAATTGTCCGGGGAAAGAACAGTGTCCATGACAAACAAGCTGGAACCTAATGGGTTTTGAAGGTCACTTTTTCCTGATTGGCCATGTCAGCTCTTTCCCCTCGCTGCCTTCTCTGGGAATCATTGTTGGGTCGGGGGGGGGGGGGGTATCTCATAAATTATGACATAACGTAATTAACTGGAGTCTTCCTCATTATTCTTCCTGGATGGACACAAAGAGGAGGCCGTCCAGATGCGTACCTTGCTGGCAGTGCCATTTTTAATCTGGCCCCCGCAAAACTGATACGCAAGTTCAAAAGGCAAGCCGGTTGAAGTGGAGTGTGCAGTTTATAAAGTGTCGTCCAAAAACTTCTCACAGTCCGCGACATTGATGGCCACGGGCCGTTGGTGACATCAGCAGGAACCTGTACTGCAATCCAGGGGATTTTTATTAGACGCTCATTTAAATGTGCAGTCCAGTCCATTAAGTACATGCGTAACCTCAGCGTTCAATGTGTTCAGACACAGGGCATTGATGAGCAGGCAGAGGGGGGGAAGGCATCCTCCTCAATGATACTCACAGGTAGGGTGTGGCCCTCGGGGATCAGACCCAGTACCTCGGGGGCCTTTGGGAGCTCAACATCTGAGTATTCACTTCCGCACAACAACTTGAATGAAACATGCTCGGTTCACTCTTGCCAACCCTCTATGGGAGCTATCCATGTTGGATTTCAGTCTCCTGCTGGTACTTTGCTCAAATACCATAACTAACTGCAAAGCACTGTTTTACTGCTTCACAGCAGAATCCCCCCCAGATATCCCCGCAAGGCCTGTCCGCCATGCCCG
>NC_079423.1:27932675-27935175 GCF_026213295.1 Gadus chalcogrammus
GGCGGTCCCTCTTAAGTGGAGATGAAGTGGCGGCGGGATAAAAGCGTTCTGAGCGCCGCGTGATTACCGATCGATTTGCCGCAATCAAGCCCCCTTATGGCGGGGCCGGCGTGAAATAGAGAGATTTCAGCCCGCCAAGGGCAGCCGCCATGACAGCCGAGGTCACGGATGACAGCCGCGACGAGGGGGGGAGTGCGGCCGGGGGGGAACGCATTGAGAGAGGAACAGATTGGAGGAAGAGAATGGGTCTGTGTGTGTGTGTGTGTGTGTGTGTGTGTGTGTGTGTGTGTGTGTGTGTGTGTGTGTGTGTGTGTGTGTGTGTGTGTAGGGGTGTGTGTGTGTGTGTGTGTGTGTGTGTGTGTGTGTGTGGGGGGGGGGGGGGGGGGGGGTGAGCAGGTGAATGTCCTAGTCCTTTTTGATGCGAATAGTTTTATGTGTATACGTGTTGTTATGTGTTAGGCGATTGTTTTTGTGTGTTGTACCTATTCGCCAGCAGTTGTGTGTTGTGTGCATCTGTACCTGTGCGTGTGGGGGCTGTGGGCTGTGTGTGTGCAGCAGCTGTCTTTGTTTGCGTATTGTGTGTGTGTGTGTGTGTGAGTAGTTGTATTTGTTTGCGAATTGTGTATGTGTGTGTGTGTGTGAGCAGTTGTATTTGCTTGCGAATTTTGTGCGTGTGTGTGTGTGTGTGTTTGGAGTGCGTTGGTGTGCGTCTGTGTGCTAGGCGGCGAGCTAGGCTCTTTATTCTCTTTAATGAGCTGCTAGCCTGCACCCAGCCCCCCCGGCGCGATGCTGAAGGGCCTGCTAATTATGCCAATGAAGAAACTTGGCTCTAACATGGCGCCCTTTGGCTATCATTAGCCCATGGTGGCGGTCCTGTGCTGTAGCACGGGAGCCCTGGTCTTCACAGGGTCAGAGATGATAAACCGGAATCTGATAAACACGCGGCCCCGGCTCAGCAGCACCGGTTCATCATCAACACATAGCGCTATGTAGTAAAACAAAAATAAGGATAAAAAAAAAAAGCGGCAGGTGGAAAATGCAGGGGTGGGTGTGCTAACCTTGGTCTAGATACCTGTATGTATAGATATATATATAGGGTTGTATGACGCGCTCTTCTCAGGGGGGAGGGCCCGTTGCCACGGTGAGAGAACAACGTTGGTCAGGATCTGAACAACCTAAGGCAAGGTGACTCTGAGAGCTTCTCCTGACGCGCTGAAGGTGAACAATCTCGGGGTATAAATGTTTAATTACTACTGTGGGGAATTGCGTACATTATCCACTAATAATGCATTTATCGGACAAGGTCGTAGGAACGATCCCGCCTTCCTCGCGCCCCGACGCCACCAGTGTAAGGGGTGTTTTCCCGTTAAGATAAACGACTGTGGTGTTTTGCTTTCATTTCCACACTACATGCATGGTACCTACATGGGATCATTTGATCTGCAACCAAACAAAAGCATCCCCCGGACAGGATATTAAAGAGATAACAACACTCAAGTGTGTCTCTGCATGAAGCTGGCTCTCCTCCAACAACACACCTTCACGTCTCCATTACCTCCATCAACATCCTGAGGAGCAGTCTCTCTCTCTCTCTCTCTCTCTCTCTCTCTCTCTCTCTCTCTCTCTCTCTCTCTCTCTCTCTCTCTCTCTCTCTCTCTCTCTCTCTCTCTCTCTCTCTCTCTCTCTCTCTCTCTCTCTCTCTCTCTCTCTCTCTCTCTCCATGCACCAGGTCATGCACTCTGTCACTGTAGTGTATGTGCATGTAAGAGAGAGAGAGAGAGGGAGAGAGAGAGAGAGAATGAAACAGCGGGGCATTGGACACTGAACAAAGCAACGAGATAAACCGGGAATATGAGACAAAAGAAAGACAGAGTGGAGGAGGAGGAGGAGGAGGAGGAGGAGGAGGAGAGAGATGGGGGCGAGATTGTCATGTTAAAAGCAGCGGGGCTCTTTGGGAAATATGATTCTATATAAATTGCGTGGTGTGAAGTCTGCGTGGGGGGAGGTGGGTGGGGTGCGTGGATGGGGGAGGCTGGGTCTTGAAGGGGGAGGGGGCGGCGGCGGCGGCTGACGTTCTGCGGGTTACAAAGCAGTGGTCACAGTCCATCTTCAAAAGACACGACACAATGATAAAAAAAGGAAACATCCAGACTATTCCACGGCCGACATAAAAGGGCCAGAATGGCCGGGCGCCAGAATCAGAGCGCGGCGGTAATAGCCATCCTTGAAGGATGAGCCACTGAACTTTAAGGGCCGACCGGCTTGAAAGGACGAGTTACAAATAGAAAGAAAGGCGGTGGAGGCGCGGGTGGTTTTTCCCGGGGCCGGACCCCCTGCCTGCCGCACTGCCCTATCCCTGCGCCGCCCGCCCGACGATAGACGCTGCCACACGTGTGCACGCGGGCCTCTGTGTGTGTGTGTGTGTGTGTGTGTGTGTGTGTGTGTGTGTGTGTGTGTGTGTGTGTGTGTGTGTGTGTGTGCGTGTGTGTGTGTGTGTGCA
>NC_079423.1:27940175-27972675 GCF_026213295.1 Gadus chalcogrammus
AGACGGATGGAGAGAGGAACATATGGGCCAGGAGCCACATGTCAGCTGGGGACAGACAAACACTGGACCCACGTCAGCCTCAATTAACCCACACCCATCTGTCCATTCCACTCTCACTGCCTCCATCGCTCCATCTCCCCCGCTCTGTCGCTCCATCTCCCCCTCTCCATCGCTCCATCTCCCCCTCTCCGTTGCTCCATCTCCCCCACTCCGTCGCTCCACCTCTCCACCTCTCCCTCTCACTCCCTCCATCTCCCCCCTCTCCATCACTCCCTTTCTCCATCTCCGTCTCCATATGGACCCCTCAAACAGTCCGCACTATTAAGCGTGCGTATGTACGCAGGTCGAAAACCACACACACACCCAAACGTGCCTGCACCCCGCCCAAACCAACAGCCACAAACACCAAGCGACACCAACACGGCGAGAGTGTGCCACGCCCCGTCGGTGGCCGCCGACCGATGTCGGTTAAGGTTGTGTGTGCGCAAACAGTGTGCGAGCGTCATGACAGCACCTGAGAAGAAAGTGTTAGGTGCACGGGGGTTTGTGTGACTTCTTGCCTGTCAGCTCAGTTAGTTACCTCGGTTATGTTTCCATCGGTTCAAGTTATCCCTTGTCAAAAGAGGTCTACGGCGGTAAACGATCAACGCCCGCGGAATCCTATAACTCCGGCTCTCCGCACAAAGAGTCCTCTCACCGCGACTGTGTCGCAAAGTTCCCTGACACATATCGAGCGAGCCTCAGCAGAACTTTCTCTGCGCTGCAGTTCGCGGTAAACCGTACCAGCTCAGCTGAAAAGGCTCACAATCAGTGATGAATGCAGAGTAGGGGAAAAGCTATAAATAACACGCCCAGATGTATGTTAGTGGGCGCCCAGCATCCACCGAGCTGTGGTGAACTCAGCGTCGGAAAAGAGTAAACAAATGGAATGGTGATGAAGACACACATGCACACACACACACACACACACACACAGGAAAACCCATCTAGTCAAAGGCACACACACACACACACACACACACACACACACACACACACACACGATTACACACATAGCAATAAAGTCAGTTTAAGGCAAACAATGTGCAACACAACACAACTTTTGTGTGTATTTCTCATGATTGTCTTTGCGTTAGCCGCAGATGCTCAACAACCCCCCCCCCCCCCTCTCCCCAACAGTAGCCCTCACCCGTCCATCCAGCGGCAGACGGCGGTTGATACAGAACGCCTCTGTGACACGGCGTTACATCGTCGCATAACGCCATTTCCTTAAGTCTGACAAATGAGGCCCTGGAAAGGCTGCGGGCGCCGCGGGCTAACGATGAGAGAACGTGTCAAATCCAATTGGCTGTTGTCACACCGCCGCAACACCGCGCTGATGGGAACACAGGGGAGAGGGGACGGGGACGGGGACGCGCGCCAGCACACGTGCACGCGCACACGTGCACGCGCACACACTCATATTCAACACACACGCACGCACACACAAACGCGTGCGCACACACACGCGCATACACGCATGCAGGCACCCACACATAAGGCACGCATACGCACACATGCACAAACATACACACACACACACACACACGCACTTACACAAATCGAGGCACACGGTGAACGTGCAAAGCGGAGAGTCGTGTCGGAGGAACAGCAGACACGTATTTACATATCTTACACCCTGGAAGACGCGTGCAGGAGAAACACCGAGGAGCAGACGCGGCGACGGCGGTTCGGCTTGCCGCTGTCACCGCCGCCTTTGTGTCTGCGTCTCGGCGCCTCGCCGCCTCCTCTCCGTTCCTCTCACATCTCTCCCCTCCATATACCCTCCCGGTGCCTGAACAAGCAGCGCCCCGCTCAACCTCCCCCTTGACCTCCTGTATCTACACCCCCACTCCCCCACGCCCCCTCCACCTCCCCTGCCAGGCCCCCCGACCAACACCTAGCTGGGCTGCAGGTGCAAAGCTGCTGGCATGCTGTCAGACGAGACTTCAGCGCTTACACACACACACACACACACACACACACACGCACACACACTCACAGCCTGGCACCGACACCGCTGGTTTCTCACTCTGTGCATCAGTTCCTACACAGCTAGCCAGCTCACACTCTCACTGTCAACACATTTAGGAAGGCTAACAGCCACAGTGCAGTGTGTGTGTGTGTGTGTGTGTCAGTGTGTGTGTGTGTGTGTGTGTGTTTGTCTGTGTGTATGTATGTGTGTGTGTGTGTGCGTGCGTGTGTGTGCGAAATAACAGGCTGGAAGCGTGTGAAGAAAATAAGAGGAGAGAACGAACAAAATTGGTGCAAAAACAGACTGTACACTGATTAGATATTATCATAGAACATGAGTGAATGATCTGCAAAAGATTGACCAACACTACAGTTTCTCATCTCATGTGTCTCACAGGTCATCCTCCAATTAGGGGTGGTTATCAATTCTTTATCAACAGCTATTCTTTCTTCAACACTGAACTCTGAACTCTTGTTTGGCCGACCGTGTGGGACGCAACATTTGTGGCAAAAATGCCAGCAAAACTGAATCCAGGTCAATTTTCCCCCTCAAAAATTGTTGATCACATCAGTCAAAAGGCGCATCTCCGCCTGCGATGTGACATAGCGTTTGTTGTGATGGGTCCTTTGAGTTTCTGACCTTGGTAAGAGCCTCTCTGTGTGCCGTGTGTCTGAACACGCCGTCACAACGGACGGCCCAGGGTCATTTGACAGCTCCTAACTGGTCTCTCATTAGCACTGGGCCATTGACAGTGCATGCTGGCAGGAAGACTGGCATGGCTTGAAGTGTGTCCTGCGTGTGTGCATGTGTGAGTGTGTTTGTGTGCGCGCCACAGATGTGTGCACGGCATCACATACACACAGAACTGGGGTTCCCAGACTGGGACTAAACCGGGCAGACGCGTGTCAGTTTGGCGCTCGGTGCGCACAGGGTCGTTGCCTAGACGACGGGAAACAGTGAACTTCAATCCAACACACCGCAACTTAACCTTTCCCGGATCCATGGTGTACTTCCTCCTAAATGCCCCCCCCTGCATTTCCTGTCTTATTCTGGAGACTATACTGGGTCTTCTAGTCAGTTCATTTGTTGTGTGTGTGTGTGTGTGTGTGTGTGTGTGTGCGTGTGTGTGTGTGTGTGCGTGTGTGTGTGTGTATGCATGCCTGTGTGTGTATGCGCGAGTGATGGAGGTGTGGAGAATGCGAGGGAGAGAATGTATTTGTTTTGTGCTGTTGGCCACTGAGAAAGGAATCCTTCATCACACCCCAATTAATTATAATAGAAGCACCTGCAGAGTCACCCTCTCCATCACTCTCACCTTTCTCTCTCTCTCGCTCTCTCTCTCTCTCTCTCTCTCTCTCTCTCGGCAGAACGGAGATAAACTCACCGTCTCTGTTTTTATATTTATTTATTTATCTATGTATTATTAAGCGCCTCTCTCTTTCCAAGGCTGATTCGCCCTGCCTGTTTAAACGGATGCACATTACCATTTAAATAAAGAGGCTAGCTAAATGACCACTGGTACGACTTACAGAGAAGTGAAATTGTTTTTCTTTCTTGGGGCGCCTCTAACCCTTCCCTCCGATTCACCCCCCGTATTTTTTCCTCATTGGTTTATGTGGCGGAGGTTTGATTAATAATAAAGTAAAAAGGGGATGAATGTGTAATCTTTGATTAAAATGTAAATCTAATCTTTTTAATGGATAGTGCTGACTCAAAGAGCTAGGAACAAAATCCACCACAACCCAGGTATGTTAATTCGCCCAACAATTGAATAGAGATGAAGCTGTTGCCTAATGATTAACAAATGTCATGACATTAACAATCCTAGGACAAACTTTGCAGCCAGTTGTTCAGACTGACATGATTAACCACCTAGCTACTTACTAAAGACCTAGAATAACATATCTTCTATATACGATATAGAAAAATTGCAATCTTCAACTTCAAATTATTTTTTTTAGTTTCATGTTTTAATAAACTACATTTCTGGGAAATAATAATTGTGTGGAGTACATTTGTTTACAGTTTACAAAGGAAACACTGAAGAAAAAATTATTTGCCTGCCCTGAGTAATAACCTCGCTAATACTAGTCGATCGCTACTACTTGTCAATGACAACAACCCTTTTTGGTTGTCGTTATTGACTAGCAGTACTGCACACAGCAGTCCCCTGCGGTATCTGACCTCTCCATACATGTCTCATATCTTTGCAATACAAAAAAAATCGTTTTTCTTGTAAATAAGGTGGAGGATATGGTTCCAGGGACTGTACCTAAAGGTGCTTGCACACCGTCGCGCGGCAACCGCCCTTATCACCGCCTCGCTGCCGGAGGGTTCAGCGCGGCGGTGTGAAGGGCCAGGCGTTTTCAAAAACGGCTGCCGCCGAAAGTTTCAACACGGGGAACGGAGGCGGCAGGTTGCCGCGCGGCGGTGTGAAAGCAGCTTTAGCGTATAAAGGCCTAAACTAGCTAAAGTATGTTGATGGTAGAAGCTTACTCTCTTATCTAAAGACCAGCATTGTTTGCATGGCTGGTTTGGATTGATTCACACGTGATGCCTCCACCACACCAAACCAGGGTGGTTTGAAACGGCTTCTGAATGTCTGTGTTGACGAGGCGTGTGACTTACTCAGGCCCGTCTCCCTCCCTCTGAAAATCACGAGAGAGATGCATGAGACAAATCAGTGTTTGTGACATTCACATCCAACATTTGGGGGGGGGGACCGGCTGGGTCCCGCATGTCTGACACAGATTGATCACCCTTGAAATGTGACAAATTTGGTCGTCTTGTAGCAAGCCTTATTTACCGCATCCTATTATCATTAGGAGGGGCTATTAGACAGCAATTAGCCGAATATTATTCCAAACACCACCTCTGCTCTGGAGGGATGGGTGGAGGGGGGAGGGGTTAAATAGCGGGGCGAGCGAGCGAGCGAGCGCACGAGAGAGAGAGAGAGAGAGAGAGAGAGAGAGAGAGAGAGAGAGAGAGAGAGAGAAAGAGAGAGAGAGAGAGAGAGAGAGAGAGAGAGAGAGAGAGTGGCAGAAGGAAGAGAGAGATAGAAGAAGGCGTAGAAGGAAGATGGAGAGGGGCGAGGGGAGAAGCTCTGAACATATGAGCTGTGAGATATGAAAGATTTATAGGAAGGACGGAGGAAGATGAACGAAAGGAGGGGGTGAGAGGGGAGGGCGACGGGAAAGATGAGCGACGGCCGACGGCCGAGCCTCTGTGAGCGACGCGTAGAGAGGAGTGTGTGGAAGAGGACCGCGAGACTGTGGGACGTGTGTGAACATTATTAAGCAGATGAGGTCGCTTGGCGTGTGTGGAGCGGAGGGGCCGGTGACATCGTGTGCCATTGTCAGCCGGCCTCCACCTCAGAGAGCCCACTGGAACCTGCTTCGTCCGGGAGCGTAATTAGCTTTAAACGCTCGGAGAATAAGGAATTTGTCATCACTGGGAATCTTGTTAATTGGTCTGTATTAAAGGAAGACATTTGAAAAGTCCTGTGTGTGTGTGTTTCTGTGTGTGTGTGTGTGTGTGTGTGTGTGTGTGTGTGTGTGTGTGTGTGTGTGTGTGTGTGTGTGTGTGTGTGTGTGTGTGTCTGTCCTGTGATTGAAGTGAGAGAGAGAGAGAGCCAGAGAAGAGAGAGGGAATGAGACCAAGTGGCAGCATGACAGGAAAATAAGCTCTATAGAAAAACACGTTAATGCACAACAAAATGTACTCATTGCAAAAGTGCAGGCGGTTCGCTGAAAAGGGGCAATTTAAAGAAAAGACAAAAAAAGAAAAAAGAAAACAAACAGAAGCTGTCAGTCAACTTGGTGGTCCTGTGTGAGTCAGCATGCCTGTGCATGAGGAAGACAGGTTTATACCAGAGCTACGGGGGACATGGAAGGAGGGAATGGGATTAGCAACAGGGAGTGAGGGGAAGACGATGTAAAAAGAGTGCGGAGCCACTGTGTGTACCGTCTTCAGGCGTGATTGGCAAGCGTATTACCCTCGTGTTAATGAAAAAGACCAAAGGCAGAATTCATTAGGACATAGCACATTGTCGGTTAACCCCCTGCATTCACTTCAGGGATAAATACAGACGACGAGATACTGAGTCACACAGCCTGGACACCTAGGGCCATGAACACAATTACTGTTACTCACATCTACACACGTCCAAACACAACAACACGTGAGGCTATGTGTATTTATGACAGTCACACCATTAGATATTATTAAGGATAGCATGACCCTTGCACCTGTAAACATTTTGTGGGTTGAGGCGTAAGGCAATGTTTATATGCTCTGCCAATCACGTATCTCCCACTCTATGTATCTATCTTTGCTTCCATTTTGGATCTCGGTATTAAAACACAAAGCGACAAAGTCAAAAGGGGAAGGACACTAGCCCAGCGTCTGAAACAGGGATGCAAAAGAACTGTGCATGGCACTGCTAATACAGCAACGCTCGGGCACTATGAATCAGCTCCATAAAAGCCTATAGAATTAGATGACCATATTTATTAGGTTAGGTGCCCACGCGTGTGTGTGAAATATATAGTGTCCAGCAGCCTCTATATACTGCAGTAGGCTGAGGGTACACTCTGTCCCTGTGACAGAGGGGACGCAGAGAGACAGAGAGAGCGAGAGCGAGAGCGAGAGCAAGAGAGAGAGAGAGAGAGAGCGAGATAGAGAGAGGAGAGAAAGAGACAGAGGGGAGAAGCGAGAGATATAGAGAGACTAGCTCTGTCAGGCCCAGTGCGACTCGGTCCAACTTGACCTAGCCGCCCCCGATCCATCATCGGCACCGATGAATCATCTCAGTGCCAATAAATCCTCGGCAGCAATACATTACAGGCTGGTGGCAGGCCTCAGAGATAATGACATTGAGCAGTCCCCTTGGGCGGTGGGAAAAGCCTGGCCCACACTTGCTTACCGAGGCAATAATATATGGAAATTTGCTGGTACTCAAGGCAAGAGACATGGGCGGAAACTAAGGTGGTTGTGGGGGTAGTTCCCCCCCCCCCCCCCATACACCGAGCACAGCGGGAGATCGACCGGTTTCTATCAGTTTTCCCCACCATCCAATCTCGGAGGTTATTCCAGCAGGCTGAAGCGTCTACAAATCAGCCTTCTTGCAAACCCTCTTGATATGCCAATACCCAATTTCTGTGTGTCTTATCGGGCCCTGGTAGATACGGGGGGTATATATACAGTGGAGGAACGGGGCAGAGGCAGATAGACATCGTCAGCTCGCTCTGTGAAGCTCACAGGCACAGCAGAGGTGCTGGAACATGAATGAACTAACAGAAGTGAACTTTTGTTCCTTGCTGCTGTGCAGCTGATGCTGAAATCGATCGGCCAGCTAATCCCTTTGCATTCACTGTAGAGTTCTTGAAGGCAAACACAGAGGCACACACACACACACACACACACACACACACACACACAGACAGACACATACACCCATGCAAACACACAAACCCATGCACACGCAAAGACACAGTTTAACTGGTGTACGCACTGATCCGAAAACCAAGCAATAAGGTCAACCCTCGCTCTCCAAGCGATTGGAGAGTGCTGGTGGGATTTTTTTTTTATCGTAGACAGTATTGAGGAAGTGTGGTTGTGAGTTGGCCCTACTATAGCAGGCTTGCTATAGTAGTTCATACATGTTGAACTACACCGGCTGTAGAAACATGGTTCACACTAGACATTGCATCTTCTTGAAGTTTTTCATGTAAATAAATGTCTGTCAAGTCATCAGTCATCACCAAACGAGGTAACACAAGGTTGTCTGTATCCCCGTTAGTGCCGTGTTTTCCATCAACCAGCAGTGATGGTTTTGCCAGAGAGGGAAGGAGGAGCTAACTTAAGGGACTCTCTCTTCAACTCGCTCAAACAAACTGACAACATACTGATGTCACTGTTTGGGTCTCTTGGAAGTGAGGAAGAAAAAGGCAACTGCAACAACCGTAATTGCAATAGATGTAGCCAAAGTAAAATGAGACAGAAATCTTTGAGATGTAGGGTATTTGTACTTTCGGTAATGATTTTCGAAGGGATTTTCGCACACATTTTTCACCGGACTGTAATCACACTACAAAACACCCTTTTGCAGTTAATGGTTGAACCTACTTGTTGTAGTCCTTGTTAAAAATTGTCGCAATTCACAGTTTTGTATTATGACATTGTATCATGAGATTTGTATTTTGACTTTAATGTATTTTGCCAAAAAGACGGCAAATGTAATTACATTTTATAATTACCTAAAATAAAATAAAGTGAAATATAAGTTCTGTTATACACATTTAAAGGTGAGTCGGCTTTGACTTGATCAGATTTATAAAAAATTATGTTTGATAATGCTTTCAGTTCAGTTGAGAAACACAACTCCTGGGAAGACCAAGGAGTCAAATAAGGCTTGTTGATGATGCTATGCATGCAACAAAATAACAGCAACAGGACCAAATAAACTCTGAAACAAAGACAAAAAATGTCATATAGCCTAATTAAACATTTGGCTAAAACATAGAAACGGTTAACCTTGAACATCAGAAGAGTTGTTGATGTGAAAACAACAGATTTAGTTAGATATAGGTGCTGCAGTGTCAAAAAACGATTGCGAATCACAGATGATCACAGATGGCGAAACACTGTCTGGACCCAAAAGCATAGAAATACGATGAACATCTCAGGGAAGATCTGAGATATTCTGTACCAGAACAGCAGTAGTATATCAGCATTGACAGCAGAGAGGAAGGAGAGGCTTGCGCTGATAGAATAAAAGTCTGTATTTATTTATTTGATCTGTACATTGAACAAGTGTACCTGACTGCAGCAAGAGGAACACAAAAACAACAGGATGCTTAGCGCAAAAAGAGTCGCTCGCGTAGCAGAGGTGTTACAGGTTTAACAAAGACATATACACGCTTGATCCAATACTGCTTACATTTTGTGTGAATGTGGAGCAAGTCTTTAAGGGAGTTGGGATGGGGCCATGGACATTTTAACAGCGTCTCATATCGTTGAGGCCTTGACAACAGGCCTCACATGGGATAAGATCCATTTCTTCTCAAACCTAATCAACACTGCGTTTGTTCCAACTTGGTAAAGACCTTACTGTAATTACCTGATCATCGGTAGAGAAGAGATCCATTACATAAACATATACAGCTCAAACACGTCTTTGTATGTTTGCTTTCTTTTGACTTCTACAAAATTATAACAGGGTAGCTATGTTCAGCGCAGATTCTAAATTTTACTCTTTCCACTCAAGGTTCACAAGCATATTCCCCTTCTCTGCGGATGAACGGTTAGCTCCAGTGTACAGTAAGTAGAGGCAGTGGAAAGTCTCCAAGTCAAAATATGCACACAATACAACCGACCGAAATTGTGTGTGGAAATTCGGTTTGACAGAGGCAGAGTCTTTTCTACCAACCCAACCTTACATCCCACATAAACGACACCTGAATCACAGTAGAGAGGGATATGCCTGTTAATCTTCATGGTCACAGAGAATTAAGATACACACACGCAAACACACATATACGATAGTACAACTAACAGGAGGACTACAAAAATGAGTGACATACTTCAAATACTTTTGGTGCTCTGATGGAGCTCAACATCTTGGTGGATTACATTGATGTCACTGGCCAGTGTGAGAGGAATGAGATGCACACCCAGCAAGTGAAATATAATCACCCTAAAGCCTTGTGACGCTGTAAAGCTGTTCTGCGCTGTGCCTAGAAAAGCAAAGATCAGGTTCACAGTCGTTTGTCAATGAGAAAAGCGCTTGGTGGATACATATATTTAAATAATAATCATATTTACTTATATAGACTTAGATATATTCATATCTGATAATTATTTTCTTTAAATTCAGCAGCAAAAAGGGAAAAACAGTGGGTGATTGGCAATCCTGCAACAGCGCTTCTGATTGATAAGAATTGCCCTCAGGTCAATAATTCATGGTCTTTCCACTCAAGTTCTCACCGTCGTACAAAACCTATTCTAAACAAACAGCACAATAGTACAGTTGAATCTTTGTCAAGTAGGATCCTCTTTGGTACGGACACTACGTACATTCCTAAACTCCCATCGCCTCACTTGTTATAGCTGGACATAAACACTATGAAACTATGTAAAACCATGTTCTGTGAAACCAAGTCTTATGAAGCTATTCTGACCCGAGTAGAATACATTTTGCAGAGATCCAAAGCCGTGGATGAAAAATGAATATAATTTGTTTGGGGAGAATGAAGCATGCAACCAGTGAAATCACATTCTTGTTCATGGAATTGCCATCTGAGTGTGGACTAGTCCTGTTTGTATCTAGTGTAGCCTGATCTAGTTGTATAGAAATGCATATTTGTCATACCTGCAATAAAGTTTAATAAGTAAACAGTTAGGAAATATGTAGATGCTGATGAATCCATTTTGAGGTACAGGAAAAGTCCAGGAAAAGTATTGCATGACCAATATTTGGATGGATAGTAGACAGATTGTAAGAGTATTTTTTTAAATGTATGTATATATATATATTACATATATATACACACATATAAATATATGTATATATAATATAAATATATAATTAGAAATAAATATATATATGTAAATATATGTATTTATTTTATAAATATCTATATATGGATAAATATATATGTATATAGATATAAGTATTTATATAGATATATCTATATACATAAATATATATATACACACACACATTAAAGTGATTATATAATTTTGGCTTAACATTTCATAAGCTTGATTAACTGACAAGATACGGGCAATTCACACACATTAGTAACAGAGCTGTATTTATGCCGATAAAAACATAGAAAAAACATAGCACCATTTGAGGTCCGATAGACAGATCGGTTAGAAAACCTGTTTGCTGGTAGCACCGTCGACCAGTTGAAAAATCTCAAAAGCGGAACACAGACAGACACGCCCACCAACAGAGCAAAAAGAGCAGAGATAGACACCTAGAGGACACCCCGTCCCCACGCAGACAACCAATTACAGCAGCGCGTATTAAAACTGACCCGTCCCCCTCGGAGTACGCCAAGACTCTCCAGAGTACTGAGGTGTTTTGAGAAGTTTCATATACTGTACATGTTAAGAAGAGGATAATCAGGTATAACTGTTGCATGAGCGTCTTTCATTTTTTTTTTTTTTTTTTTTTTGTTTCTTTTGTTAAATACACGTATATTTGTTTTACAGTCACGGACGAACGGACACCAGAGTAGCAATGAGGTAGGACGGTAAAAGCAAGATGAAGTAGAACCGGTTTTGTGGATTGTATACAACGTTTGCCGCACAACTTTTGTCGAAGTACGGGTGCAAGGGGTAAAAATAAACCAAAAAAAACGAAATAAAAACACAGGGGCTCATTTTATCAATCTCAGGTAAGTCTGACACGGCGTCTTGCGTCGAAAACCACGACCAGTCTTCGGCGCAGGCAGGCGATGCGACACAGAGCCCTGTCGGGAGATTCTAGCTAAGACTGATATCTACAACAACAACCTGTCAAACAACGACCCCCCTAAATAAAAACTAATATCACAAAGCTGCTTTGCTTGTGCAGATTAGACAAGACAGGATTTCACAAGATAAGCCTGAACACAGAAAGTTCCACAGTGCGCATTTTGTACATTTCGGAATTCTTTATATTATTCTAACGCCCCCCCCCCCTTGGATAGAGCGGTGGTGTGATGGGGGGGCAGGTTGTCTCCCGTTGTGGTGACCCCGGCTGTTGATGGTCCTACCCCCCCCCCCCTGCCCTGGTCTGTGATGGTGCTGGATGGCAGCGTGGATGCTGTAAGCTCTCGTCGCTGTCGACGTGTGTGTTGCTCATGTGCTGCCTGAGCCCAGATTGTCCTCGACATGGGCCTTGCTACAAGAGACAGGGTCTGGCCTCACAGTTGCAGATAAGGCTAAATATGGGTAATAAATAAAAAGAAAAAAAGAAACACAAAGAAATAAAAAAAAAACGTTGACGCAGATTTGATCTGCCGGAGATGTTTTTCGGTTAAAGGATTACTACCACCAGTAGTAATCCAACCGCAGGAATCCAGCCTTTGATAAACAACTCAACATGACAGTGGCTGTTATAGCTATCTTGAGCACTGTTTACAAACTACCAACCCTTTTTTTTGGCAACAGAAAATCAAAACCAAAGTGACAACAGCGTTACAGAATCTCAGCAAGGTTTGTCTTAACACAGCAGAAAACGTTTTGTTTAAATACACTATTTTAGCTGCAAGTATTAGTTATACATGCTGATACTTTGTACATACACCATGAAAGGGAGAGATCTGAAATCAAACCATATATATAGATATACATTATAGATCTAATATGACACCTTTGTGGTGGATTAAGATTTGTTTAGCGCTAAAACATTGGCAAGGGCCAGTCTTGTGCAAAAAATCTGGCTGATTCCTCAGTCAGTCACCTCATTGTTACCTTTATCCCATTCACCTCTCAACACTTTGGCTTTAGAACCACTCACTGGTAAAAAATACTCCATTATCTGTACAAACCACTGTCATTCCTCACCTAGCATCTTTACACGGTACATAAGCACACTATTCAGTCAATGTAAATATTACATCGCTGAAGACCTTAGATCGGGCTATCTAATTATCAGGTGGTACATCGAGAATGTTTCGGGCCGCTTGCCGGTAAAACTACAACAACACCAGCGAATAAATCGACTCAGGTCAGGGGAGAGTCTGTTAAGGTTCAGGAATCTAGTTCCCTTCTGACACGCCTTGCCCGCCAGACTTGACGTCTGGGACGTCTTGTCCTGCGAGGGCAGACAGCCGGTCTCACTGAGCGAAAAGCTATTTCTCACCTTTTCCCATTCACGCTCAACAACAATCCCGAACCAACAGGTCCTAAGGTGCTTCTTAATTACACAGCGATCGCTGGGCCTTACAATTCTATAAAGATAGAACAAATAAAAAGGAAAGAAATGATACAATAATATGTCATTTTGGACAATTACACAGTTACAACTCTTTTACGTTTGTTGAATTGTACCAGGGTTTAAAGTGCATTCAATGTAAATGATTTGGATCGAGCTAGCCGTCTACTG
Source organism: Gadus chalcogrammus (assembly GCF_026213295.1). Classification (NCBI taxonomy): domain Eukaryota; kingdom Metazoa; phylum Chordata; class Actinopteri; order Gadiformes; family Gadidae; genus Gadus; species Gadus chalcogrammus. The sequence goes on from NC_079423.1 coordinate 27,953,291, forward strand.
CATCTCGACCCAAGTAGCGCAAAGCTCGAACCCTACGATAGATCCTCATCTCGTTTTTTACCGAAGTGGACTGTCAGGGGAATTTAAGGGGAAGACCTATCCGTCACCCGTTGAGCGAATCACATCACAACCCAAGATCAATGCATTATACATTTCTAATCACTCAGTTTCATATGCTAGGAGGCAGCCTCGTCTGTGTTCAACACAGAGCACGTCACAGCTTTGAGAGGGAACAACACTTTTCTTTGATCTCTCGTCTGCGTGTCAACGCCAACACACCACCGTTTGGACACAATAAGAAGCTGAAAGCCAAATGATTCTCCTGACAGATATCCTCAAATCAAATAAAAACGTCACTTTGATATAACCGGCCAAAATAAAACTGCTGATGCCGTGGGTTAAAGGCGACGGAACTAGACACCGAAAATATAAACTTTATAAAAATTAAATTTTATGTACACTAAAATGTCACCGAAATATGGTAAGCCTAACAAAAAAAAAAAAGTCTGATTAAAAACGTCCCATACATCGACAAACTGAACCAAACTGCAAACAAACAAACAACTCTTAAAGAAAGAGAGAAAGATACAGAGAGAGAGAGAGCGAGAGAGAGAGAGAACGAGAAGGAGAGAAAATAAGACAAACAGAGAAAGGCTTGACGGGCATCTCCGCAGCAGATTCACAGTTAGCCACCTTAGGTCACAGTAGAGATTTCAATCTGCAGCGTTTAGTTCCAGCCTGCAAACAGCCACACAAACCATTCAGGAATCTGGACACAAACAAACAAGGGAGGAGTAGAGGAAAAACAAACAGCGACCCGACACTAAATGACTCAACGGGGAAAAAAGAAAAAGAAAACGAAAAAAGGGGGAGACATTTCCAAAGTTCTGATGGTATGGCTTAAAGGAAGTTATCACAAGGGCAACGTCTGCCTGTCCCTCTGGAAGGGTCTGGGAATAAAAGAGGATGGGGGGGAGGGGGGAGGGGGGTTGAAGGGGGCCCAAAACAAACCCCTGCCATCGGTACAGGAAGGCTTCACAGACCGCATCACCCGCCTCTAATACTGCCTTCATCCAGCGCCTCGTGCGACCGCACCGGCGCGGTTAAACTGGGGGCCTGTCGCTCTGCAGAGCCGGCCCACCCTGGCTCTTCACCCTGGCTAGGAGATGTGGTGACCTGCCACCGGGAGGGTGACCTGCGCCACTCGCTATACACCATCACAGCTTACTCGAGGTCCGGGGATGCACTAGGGCCATCCCGGCGGTGATCCCAATCTATTATAAATCTATTGTAAGGCGATTCCTGGCGTTAATATGCTTGTCGTATGCACCACCCAACCCCCAACCCCACATAAAAAATAATAATAATCCATTAGGCAATCACAGCATCTGTTCTGAACAAAGATAACTAAAAACTTAAGTGATTTAAAACTAGCTCACATTTTTCGGAGAACTGTTTGGAGCAGGGGGAACAGCAGACTGGTTTTGTAGTGAGGTCAAAGCAACAGAAACATGAAACGTTGCTTCACAACAACTGCCTCCGAAACCGGATCGATCTGAATTCCCCTCTCACGAATGACCGCATTAATTAATCTATTGGGCTACACAATATCCACCTTCCCCATTGGCTTATTCAGTAATTAAGACCCTGTAGTCAAAGTGCTTCTAGATATTCCTCACCGTTATTTCACACCACTGTCCATCAAACACACGGAAATCCTCAGCAATCACCATGCAACGGTGATCCCCACAAATGGCTAACTTCTCACTCAACGCACGCACACACGCACGCGCGCACACGCACACACACAATATACCGTATTCATATACCGCAACCGCTCATAAGAAACTCACAGAGAGGGGAAACGCCTCATTCCTCGAAAACTGCAAGACCATGATCTGACACTGAGTGACTCTCTACCTGACCAATCACGCCCTACAGAATCCGCCTTGCGTCGCACACAAACGCCGTTTCAGAAAACAAACAGAGACCAAAATCTGAAGACCCCAAACTCTAACAGTTATAAAATATTCACACCACTGTTCCTAGGCGCTTAGCGCGGTCACACGGTCCACCGAGCTGATTGGCGGGTGAAGCCGTCTGCAAACTCCTAGGGGCCAATAGGGGATGCTGAAGGAGGGCCACGGTTACCAAAATAAATAAATAATACCAGTAAAAAAAAAATATAATAAAAAGAAATAGGAATGCTGCTCATATCAGAGAACGACCCCCACCCTTCCCTGGTCCCCACCACCTACAACCCTCCCCGTCGTCTTCACACCGTGGCCCACAGAGAGAGAGAGAGAGAGAGAGAGAGGGAGAGAGGGAGAGAGAGAGAGAGAGAGAGGGAGAGAGAGGGACGCTACATGGCGTCGTAGGCGTAGTTCTCCATCTTGACCGTCTGCCTGATGAGCAGCTTGGACTCGCGGCGCTCCTCGTTCTTGATGGACTTGTTGATGTCCATGATCTTCTCGCAGATGTACTTGTTCACCTTGGAGAGTCTCTGCGTGATCTCGGCGCTGTCCGCCGTCTCCTGTGACACGCGGTCGTACAGACACTCTGGGGGGAGGAGGAGAAGTGTGTGTGTTTACCGTGTGATCTTCAATAGGGCGAGTACGCAATAGTGATCTACAGATATATCGGCCGATATTTGAGATTTTTGAATATATATTTATTACATTTTCCCCGGCATGATTTTTTTTTGTTATCATTATTGTGTAATTTTTATGACGTAAATTGAGGGAGCAAAAGCAGTTTCGGCTCCAAATATCGGCTCAAGAAAATCGGTATCGGCGTATCGGTCATCGGCTAAGGCTGATGAAAAAAGAATCGTATCGGTCCTAAAAAAATCCATATCGGTCGATCCCTAGTACGCATGCATCACAGGACGGCCGTACGACCTGTCCGACCGCATTAGCCCCGCCTTTGAGGCCCATCCTCCACGGGCCTCAAAGGTCACGGGTCGCGTGTGTTGACGCCCTCCTACTTGCTTTACCCTTGCAGCTCGCGACCTTGTTGCTCTTCAGGACCTACCCACCCAGCCTGAACCCTCTTTAGCTTATCCCCGTCCACACGGTTCATTTGGGCTTTTCTGCCCTTATACTGTCGACGCTGGTGGTCAAACCCCTTTTGACTAGAGTATCTCTAGCCTAGCGCGTCCGACTGAAGGGGCACCCCCCCCCTGACCAGAGCCCCTTAGCAGAGCATCTCTACTTTAGCGTGTCTGACCGAGTGGGGGTAGCCCACTACGCCCTTGCAATATATGTTTAAACTCAAAGGAGGTTTGCACCGGCGGAGTCAAGAGGTGGACTCTCTCTCAGCTTAAAACAAATCCGCGCAGGGCAAGGGTTTAGCTGTCCGCGGCTGGCAGGAACCAGCCCTCTGGGGCCGTGGCATTACCTCGGACTATCTTTAACTTGCTGGGTGAGAGCGGGGGTTTGGGCAGCGCGTCCTTCTTCTTCTTGGTGGCCACACCGGTGACGCTGCGGTTCTTCAGGGTCTCCGTGCCCCAGATCATCACCGCCAGGTTCTTGGTGAACTTGGAGTCTCCCTGGGTGCGCTGGAGCTGGTGCCACTTCTCCTCCTCCACCCAGATGCCCCCTCCTAGATGGACCTGTGGGGGACGACACCGCCCAGATCAGTACACATACATGTGCCCGAAACACACACACACACACACACACACACACACACACACACACACACACACACACACACACACACACACACACACACACACACACACACACACACACACACACACACACACACACACACACACACACAGCAACTGAAAGTGTTAGGGAATGAACTCAGCGACACTGTTGGAACACCCTAATCCCCACTGGTTTAAATCCAGACTGGTTTTTAATCCAGACTGGTTTAAAACCACTCCGATCACACAGAGATTAATGACCCCGGCCAGCAGGGGCGGATCTCCTTTAACCAGCTCACACTCCATCCAATTAGGTAAGGGAACACAGGAGAACATGATCAAAACTCTGTTTGAAGCTGACATAGTCTTCAGTGTGTACTGTGTCGTTTTATGCGGAAGTCTGCAGAAAACTTCACGACGACAGGATCACCTAGGCAGCGTTCTCTAGGCAATCGGTGTGAGCAAACGTATCACAGGGCATCATTGACTGCCTCCCGTATCCTCACCTCACTTATCAGTGCAAAGTCTTTAGGCTCGCATCCAAAGGGCTTTTTCCCTGGGCAGCTCATGTACTTAGGGCCCCCAAGCCAGCATACACAAGCTCTCAAGTTCAACACACACACACACACACACACACACACACACACACACACACAAACACACACACACACAAACCTGTCAGTCACTTTAAATTCCTCTGCTGAAAATAATTAATACGGGGTCCCTGATGTAGGAGGAGAGTTCTAATTTGCTTGTGTTCTTCACGCTTCACGTGGCTACGGGCCCCAGAGCTTGTAGTACCAATTCCCCCCTGTCATCCGCCGACAGGACGACGGCTGAATTACGGTGTTTGGGGGGCGCAGAGAACCCTAACAGGCTAATAAACACTGATGATGGTGGTGGTGGTGGTGGCCGGCAGAAACAATAATAATCCTCTCAACCTTGTTTACCTGCTCGGGTAGGGCGGGCGGCCGCAGAAGGGGGTAAAATAACTCGAAAAAACTAGGGCTGATTAACTTCCAACACCGTGTTCCCTGAAGTTCACGCGTGTTGAGAGGAAATAGGCCGCTTCCCATTAAATCACGCCATCTCCACGGACGCACACACAAACAAAACGCCCACAAGTGGCCGGGCGGCGGTGAGCCAAGGACAAAGGAGGAGGAACGGAATGGGATCACGGGGTTAACGGGGGTTAATCTCAAATTATAGCTCCGCGATAAGGGAGAGGAAACCAAGACGGGGGGGGAGGAAAACGGTGGAGGAGAAAGGGTCGCCCATCGCGGCGAGAGAGAGAGGGAGGGAGAGAGACGTGGCAGAAGGAGCCGTGAGTCATGTCTGCTATGAACAATGATGATGAGGAGGAGACGGAAAAGGAGAAAGCCAATTAAATCGAAAAAAAGGGGCGGATACGGTGGCGCGGTGGGACTGACCTTGCCGTCGTTGCAGGTGTACACCGCTCGCGGAGACGGCGAGTGGCTGGAGCTGGTGTTGGCTTCTTCCCTGCTCATCTCCTGGACCTCTACAATGGGCTCCACCGCCTCCGCCTTCATTGTCTGAGTGCCATTGTCATGCATGGGCTCTGGGAGACGGGAGGGTGAGAAGAAGCCATATTTGTAGTCCGGAAGTACACAAATCCTGAGTCTGAAATGATTGAAATGATTAATAACAAAACTACAACACTACTCAGGGAAAAATCACAACTGAGTGGACCTGGGATGCGTCTCAGTATCAGCGGTTCCCCAGCAGAAGGTGGCCAGGGGGGGGTTTTCCCCGATTTCTAACCTTGGAACGGCGCCTGCCTGACTCCTTGCTTACCAGCTCGGGGCCAGAATACCCGGTACCGGGAGACAGCCGGTTATTTTAGCCCAGTGGCTAAAGCTAAGCTGACTTGGTGGCGGGCCACTCTAAGCTCCAATTTAGCTGATGAGTTTTAATATTGGTCGGTGCACTCCATCACCTGCCGACCGTCGCCCTCGGGTGCTGTAATCTTCAGCCTGTCCTTTAGATGTCATGCCAGTGGGCCGGCCAGCCAGTGACATCCCACAGGGGACAAAGGCCTGATGCAGCCACTAGCCAGGCCCGGGCCTGCCATTTGTTAGAGAGCTGTGCCGTTCATGGATACCTCATGTCCTCTTACTCCACCTTCAATCTCTATGCACCACTGAGCTTGTGCAGACAAATGCAGCTGGACTCCCGTCTGGATGACTATTTTTGCATTGTGAAATACATCAACAGGAAATATTAAGCAAAACAATCAAACCTAACCCAGATGGAACAGTCCAGCCACAATATTTATTTATCTTAGTTATTCTGAAATAAAAAGGCCTATTTTTGGACCAGGGAAACCACCAGTCCAGTCCAGTCCAGCTGTGGGGAGGTTTTTGTTTTGTACACCTCAAGTCAAGTAGAGTCAGTCAACTTTGTAAAAAGAAAAAAGAAATACAAGGGGAGATCTTATGTTTTCCAGTCATATGGACTAAAAGACAGTTACTGTTCCAGTTACTTTGGGCCAGAACCAGCCAATCGCACATGTTGCCGTCTGTTGCATCTCATGCTGCGATATGTCTTATCATTAATGTGCCCACCAAGGCTGTCAGCTGATTCACTTTGATTTCAGCACCCAGTGAGACTTCCATTTAGAAGAGAAGTGCTGGTTCAACTCAGTGTGCCAACAAGACCCTTTTCATAGCTCCAAATCGAACAACCCTTTTCTCATAACAAGCATTTCCTAGCTTCAATAGTAACAGGCTAATGTTGTTCACATCACTTCCACATCAAATTTCTCCAACTTGTGCCAGCGTCCTAACATCCCCTCGCGGCATTATGCAAAGCACATGTTAAGAAGTTTGTCTAGCGAGCATGAATTATGGCCCTCTCAGACGGTTTAAGCCCCAGGGCTGAGCCTGTCACTGCCAGGAATGAGCCCTTCTGCTTGACACCTTGAAGAGCTACGTTTGCTCAACATTTCTCATTGCACTGCAGCCTGGTTGTGAATTGATTACTTGACTATTCACACTGGAACATTGCGATTCACACTAGAACATTGTGAATAGTCTACAACGTTGAGGCAGCCAGATCCATCTAATAAGTTCCTAGAAGTGGCTCTGATTGAAAGCTAGCGTCTACTGTGGGAGTTGAGAAACAGGCTCCAAAGAATGACACGATATAGTGTCATGTGATTCAATATTAATCCGGGCCTTGTTTGAAGAAGCTGGATTTACAGGTAAAGTTGAGTAAGAAATCAGAGGAAGCCACAATTTTCAGTTTCAGTTTCAGATACCAAGATAACACTACTTTCAGTTGAGCTAACGTGACGACTCATGCTGTGAACTAGCCTGACATAGCCAGACCAATTCGCAAATGCATATTAGTATGGAACCTCTCAGTTCATTTTCAAAGAGTCGTTCCCAACGGTTGCAGACCAAAATTCCTCTGGAATCAATTGGATGGACCTACAACCAAACAGAGTAATGAAACGCGTGACAAAACAGTCACAGCAATCTTTGTTGTTTATGAAATGCCTCACTTTTCTTAAAAAATTAACTATTAAAAAATAATAGATTAAGGCCGTAGTCAGACAAAGAAAATCTTGGCTTACTGAATTTCATCATACTGTTCGACCAATCGATTGGTTGGAAAGAAATTAAATCTGCACTTTATCTTAGATTAACTTAATCTGCCACAGAGCACTGAGCGCATTCTACCTGGTAGACTCAATAGCGTGTGATTACTGTGTGAAGGAAGACCGTGGCTTTCAGATCCACTCTTGGTCCAAATCACTCAAACATCAGATACATTGTTCTGCATTTGTCGCTCCAGTCCCCAAAAATAATGGATTAAGAAGCGCTTCTCTCCTTATGAAAGTAACACCAGCGATTGTCCAACCAATGAGTGTATGGTCGGACAAGAGGCCAGAAGTTGGCAGCCCTAATTAATATACCATAATAATACACCTTTTGTTATTTTAACCACCAAATAAAAACAAAACAACTGTCTCCAAACCCTAGATAGGCCTCAGTTAACCTTGCAGAGCCAGCTCCTCCAAGTTGACGTAGCGCTAATGATTGGAACAGGCTGTGACTTTAACCAATAAAAGCACTGAGTTCAGGTCGGCTTGGGAATACACTGATCAATCACAATTTGAGGGTGATAGAGTATGGCTTTGAGCCTATCATGAGAGTGCATTTTCCAGGTTCAACCCTTTTGAGATTGAGTGAACAAGTTCCCGGAATTTAAACCAGCTGCTCTGAATCCGCAGGAAGGTGCATGCTCTATTCAGAGTTTGGGCTAAGGTTAAAGATATCATAACCTTCTACTTTGGTCCCTGATATTGATAGAAAATTCTGATGTGCGTGTGTGTGTGTACGCAGGCATGTGCGTGTATCTCGCCTCTCACCGCTGCCCAGCCTCATGAGAAGCACGTCCTGCAGCCGCCTGTTGAAGTCCCTCAGCTCCTTGACCTCCGTCAGCAGGCTACCGTACTCCTTCAGCTTCTTGGCCTGCTGCACCAGCTGCCTCCGCGTGCGCTCCAGCTCCTGCTGCAGCCTCCTCATCTCCTCCTCCTGCTGCCTGTAGCTGTGCACTAGCTCCTCGTACAGCACCCGGGGCACTGCGCCCGCCGCCGCCGCCAACGACTCCTCTGACCCGCAGTCCGTCTCCGCATCGTGCTGCCGCCGCTGGTCCAGCTCCTCTGGATGTTCCTCTCCTGGGAACTGCTGCTGTTGCTGCTGCTGCTGCTGCTGTGGCCGTCGCTGGTGGTGGTGGTGGTGATGGTGGTGCTGATGGAGATGCTGTTGCTCCCCTTCCGTGTCTTCATCTTCGTAATACCCGTCCTCCTCCTCTTCCATGAGCCGGTCTTCCTCCAGATAGTCCTCGCCCTCCGTGCAGGAGCTGGCGGCGTTCCTCTCCAGCCGTGCCACCACTGCCGCCAGGCTCTTTGAGGAGGTCGAGGTAGGGCGGCCGTGGTCCTGGGGCGAGGCCTGCACACCAAAACAACCAAAATCCAACTAAAGTTTCCCCAAGATAAGGTCATTGATCTGGACTCACACAACCCCCGGACCAACCATCCAGTCATCTATGGTGTGACAGGGCAGTCAGATTAAAAAACATTTTTGGGGTTGTTACGACATGTCTTAATGTTTCCCAGACTAATTCAATAGGAAGAGTGGGAAGTGTCAGGGAGATCCTTGATGAGCCGCTCAGAGGATTTGTCTGAAAGGGCAGCTGTCCAGAGTGCTGAATTTGTGTTAATCCTGCATATGGTAAAAAATAGTGTATGGGATTTTGGGCACTAGCCAAACATAAGCTAATGCCACACTGTATTATAAACATACCCATCATACCATGCTGTATCATGAACATATCCATGTTACACACGCATGCAAATAAACACACCCACACCATATGTAGTAAGGCAAAGAACTTCCTTATTACCTTGTGAATTACACTATTACACAGCTAGCCATCATGAAACGAGAATGTATGCTGCAAGCTACAGTTTCAATCCCATTGCCAATGTTTTTAGATATAAAGGAAAATGGTAATCATACACAATCCTCCTTCTATAAGAGGCTATTTTAGTCCCACTTCAAGTGTATGCTAATATCTTACCTTTTTATGTCTCAGAGGCAGCCTATCCTCTTCAAAATGGTTCTCAATTGAATTTCCTGAATATTTGATAGACATCTTGGGAATTTTCATCTTCTTTTGCATTATACTGTCTTCAAATTCCTCTACAGTCTCTGTAAAATGCAGAGCCAAAGCAGCAAGCCAGAAAGGAAATGTGTCAGTGAACATCCAAACTGGTAAAAACTTTACATACAACCGTTCCTCTTGTATATTCCAGACTCTTACTTGATCCATGTGTATGACATAGTTTTCTTTAAAATAACACATTAACAATAAACAAGTAACACAACAAGTACACATTATCATTATTATTAAAAGTTGATCAAGCTTGATACAAAGAAAAATAACTATATATCTGTCTGCTGCACTTAAACACAACTTATGCTTAAACAGCTTTGAAATGTAGTTAAAGACCCCAGCCTGCGGACGGTAATGAGGACTGAGCTTATGTTACCGAAGCCATACAAAGCATACTACTTTGACAGAATCCAGTGCATTGGAATTCGGGCATTTGGTAGTTGTTGATGTCGCACTAAGCAGTGGGATACCACACAAAGTTAACCAAATAAGCGGACAAACTTGTTTCTAATCCACCCGAATATGTATGAAACGTGGCAACCAAAGGTTGTCATACGTGTTAAAAATACAATTTCAACTAAGGGTGAGCATGCCAGCATCCACGTTAGCTATCCGGCTAAAACACAGAGCGAGGCAAGGTGCTAACGTTAGCGGAGAGTTGTAAACAACGTCGAATGTACCGGGTTGCATGCCACGTAGTATGCAGGATAATCACCGATCACTCGCCGCATACATACAGTGTCCGAACACTTTTCACTTTAGGTAACATATGACTTAATGACATTATGTCAAGATACGGCTAACTAGCTAACTTTAGCGCATTTAGCAAACGCAGCTAGCCATATCGCTGGCTAGCTGGACGTGATCTTGTTGTGGCTGTCAGTGCGAGATTCATGCTGCCCCGGTCTTGACAGATCAACCGAAACACATGTTCGGCTTCCGTGCACAACGATGATATTCTGGAGACAAAGACACTGCGTTAGACAAAAGAAGTGTGGCTACCTAGCCAACTTACCTGCGAGCGCAAGGATCTGTGCTTCGCACGGCTGGCCTGTGCTGTCATTCTCTTCAGTTCTGTGAACCAGATACACCTTCTGATTATCAAAATCTGTTTTGTGCAGGGGTCTGAAGTCTTTCACATTTGAAATGGGTAATGCGTAGCACATGTCTTCATCCAAGAACCTCACAAAGGCATACATTATTTACTTATCTTTGGTCCTACACTTTGGATATGGTTGACAGTTTTTGCCTCTCTAAGTATTAAAAATATATACACAAGGGAGGGGAGTTCTGCGCTCGGCTACTCTGGTCTGGTCCCCATCACTGAGGTTCATCACTAGGCATTAGCAATGGACTTTAACAATTAAAGATAAGGAAAACGTCAATCGATATAACTATTTTTTAATACTTTATTTAAAGCGTTTTTTACGCAATTGGTTTAAATATATGCTTCTTTCGTGTTTTCTATGTATTTATAAAATTTCGTTAATTAGCGTTATTAATGTAATGTAACTACATTACTGGAGTCTTTGCCATCAATGAACTCATCAATGAACAATGGCAAATGACAAGAATTGCATGACTCAGAACCCCTCTACTGTCCTTTTGTTTCAAATAAATTTGGCAGTTTAGGTACACTCAAGTGGGAATAAACCCCCCAAGATAACCACCTGCCGGGTGGAATTTGTTCTGTGACCAAACGTGAGTGCCTTTTGTTTTTCCAGAATACTCTTTTGATATGTCCCTTCATCGTCAATACTCGATTCCATCTGTCAGAATAGGATGGTTTTCCTAGCAACAGTCAGGTAGTTAAATATTGGGATGAATTCCTCTCTGCTGTTACTCTAACACGGAGCTCCACAGTCGATAAACTGCCCTAACTGTTTCGTTCTGCTTTTGACTGCCATAATTGAAAAGTAACTGATGCAGAACTGCGGATAGCTTTTCTCCTCTGTTTTGTTGTTTCATAGTTTGCTGGAATGGGTGGGTTATGATTATCTCAAATGCCAGGCCCCCCACAATGTGCAATCTCTCTGCTATACGATGGTTCTTCTTGTCAATCCTGTGTGTGTGTGTGTGTGTGTGTGTGTGTGTGTGTGTGTGTGTGTGTGTGTGTGTGTGTGTGTGTGTGTGTGTGTGTGTGTGTGTGTGTGTGTGTGTGTGTGATATAATAACTATGACAGTGACTGCATTATTAATCACTCACTTATATATGTTATATAATTATATTCTCAAACTATGAAAAGGAGCACAATAATACAAACATTTAACCCTGGTTATTGCAAAATGTTGTTTCAAAAAACGTATTCAAGGAAAAATAAATGTTAATGGGTTGACAATATTTTACGTTTAAATACAAATGCATTACATTATTATACAGCATTACAGAGACAGAGGTATACATGGGAATGTAACCCCAATGCTGTGGTATAGTTGTCTCATATACAATATGTCTAACCAACACCATGCCGTCAATATACTGAAAGGCCAGAGCGCAGGTGAGAAATGGGAGATTTAAGCATCTTCTTAACACGCCTAAGGGAGGATTACTGTTCATCTAATCTTCTCTTAAATGGCCCCACCGGCCCTCAAGGTTGGCTATGCCACCGCTCAGCCGCTAAGTATCAGGTACCTACACTCTTCTAAGTGGCCAAACTTCCCAGAGTTAAGGCACCCGATACTTCCAAGTGGCCAAAGTTTGGGTGGCATACAGCCCTGTTTTAGAGTTACTGCACTATCCTTCTGCGGATCCGGCTGTTCGATCAAAAGCCCTACCACAGAGTAAGTGACCAGCGCAGCGACTAAAAAGCGACACAAAAAACATAAAAGTGTGTAATTCCACCAAAGGTACAAGATGACGAATACAAGCAAACTTTAAAACACATGCCAGTTGATTTTAAGGAATCCTTACGAGATAGCATTGCCAATCACGTCGTGACCCCTGGGTGTGTGCTGTCTCAAGATAAGCGGTGCTGTTTGTCGCTATGTTTCCTCTACGGCAGCGGTTGGTGGCGTGCGCACTGCAGTCGGGACAGAAGCCAGACATCATGTCCTACCTATTAGCTCCACGCTGCCAGGCTCATCTATCTTTATTGGCCATCCATTAGCCTGTATTAGAGGGAGACACATGATAATAGCAGTAATGATGTTGATGATGGAATTAGACTGCAGGGACGAACGTCATCGCCGCACCGTTGGGGCCCTGAATCATGAGGACAGACCCTGAGATGAAATCACGGGGCCCCGACGACGCACACACAGATGGATGGACGGATGGTACCAAACGAGCACTCCTCTGTGGGGGATGTGCGTACGTGTGTGTGTGTACTTGTGTGCATGTGTGTGTGTCAGTTGTGTGTATGTGTGTGTGTGTGCGTTTGTTTTTGTGTGTTTATGTGTGCGGAAAAAAACAGTGTACAGGGTGTTAGTGTGGGTGTGTAGTGGGCCGGGACACAGCCCACACAGACAGCCAATCAAAATGCAGCACCTGTGCCAATCTGCGGGACGAACAGACGCTGGCACAGGTGCGCGTGATGTTTGGCAGCTGCTGGAGCCAACCAGAGAGATGGCATAAAGATGACAGACCCGGTGATGGCGGAACTCAGCCGGGCATCAAATGGACAGTAAGGAAGAGCAGGATTATTACAGCCAATTCCTGGAAAAACGCCTCAAGCATCGAAAAATCAAATGAAATCAGGACGACGGGATACGGTTTATAGAAGCTCCCACGACTTTGAAAGACGTTGAAAGCGTCTACAGAGTAACCTTGTTAAGGTTTGCATACTGGACCCACATTTTGGGCCCGGTATGCAGACGGTAATAACTGTTCCCAGTCAAGAGTAACGCCCGTTAGAGTCAGCTCACCGGTCTTTGGCTTATTTTACCTCTTAATTAGCTCCTCATGAATTACTAATCAACCGTGAAGTAGGCAGCCGCCAATTTAAAACGTGATAGTCCATGAAATGACCAGCAGAGACTCATACAAGCACATCAATTACCCATGCTGCAGTGCCCGAGGACAGACCTTTGAACTGATAGGGAGGGAGCGAGAGGTAAAGACAGAACACCAGTGAGACAGAGAGATAAGAAAGTAAGACAAAGAAAGAGAGAGCGAGAGAGAGACAATCACGGAGACAGAGGGGAGAGGAGGGAGTGCGAGACGGAGACAGAGGGAAAGAAAGAGAGAATGACACTAAGGTGAGACAGAAAGAAAGAGAGGGAGACAGCGATAGACAAAGAAGGAAACAGAGGGAAGGAGACAGAGGGTCAGAGAGAGAGAGAGAAGGAGAGAGAGAGAGGGAGAGAGAGAGAGAGAGAGAGAGAAAGAAAGAAGTGGAGAGAGTGCGAGAGAGTGACACACAGGTAACAAACGTACATAGACAAACTTTATTGAGTAAATCCTTTCATTAAGTATTTAGTCTGAGATCTTTGCCGGCGATGACATCATGTGGTGCATTTGGCTTGACCCAGCCAGGAGACATTGATCTTCCTTTTAAAGCAACATAATGACCAAAACGGAAACATGGAGGGATCATATTTCAGCCCTGGTCAATTCAGTTCATTAGAGATGTTCGAGTGCCTGCTGGGGCCCAGTATTGAGCCATGCGAGTGTCACCAGGCTGTTAGCCTCTAGTTAACCAGCCACACACAGAGAAGTCATGAAACTGTAAAACACGTTGCCAATCGAACAGCAATCTACAGGGAATGAGCAGGGAGATTATAAACAATGGAGGGAAAAGGAACGATTTACAAGCTCCGTTGCTTCCCGTGTGGGACCCCAAGTTTGTGCTTTTCTGTCTGTCTGTTTGTCTCCCTGACCGACTGTCAGTCCGTCTGAATTTGTCTGTATTTCTGTCTGTTTGTCCGAGAGGGCAACAAATGTCAGACACGACACAGCCAAATCCTGAAAGTATGAAGGTAGATCCCGGGGTCTCCTTCAGAAGTGTCCCCTTAACCCTGATACTTTCACAACATCTCCATGCCTCTAATCTCCACTTATGGACAGCCAGGTGAGCAGCAGCCACATGGGCTGGGGGGGGGGGGGGGGGGGAGGCTTTAGTACGTTGGAATGGAGCTCATCCTAATGGCATCAATCTCCATCCCTCTCCTCCCTCTCCCTCTCTCTCTCTCTCTCCCTCGCTCCCTTGCTCCCTCTCTCTCTCTCTCTTGCTCCCTCTCTCTTCTTTCTGACAGCGGCCACGGAGGGCAAGGCCACTGGATGGGATTGAGGAGAGGAAGAGAGAGAGAGAGAAAGCGGGGAGAGAAAGAAAGAGAGGGCGACATTGGGAGAGAGAGGGAGAAAGGGGGAAAGAGAGGGAGATTAATATAAGGAGAAAGAGGGGGGGAGAGAGATTGAGAGAGGGAGACAGAGGGAGAGATAAAGACAGAGAGAGAGAGGGGGGGGGGAGAGATTGACTGAGAGACAGATAAAGACAAAGACAAAGAGAGCGAGAGAGAGAGAGGGGGGGGGAGAGATTGAGAGAGAGAGACAGAGGGAGAGATAAAGACAAAGAGAGAGAGAGAGAAAGAAAGAGAGAGAGAGAGAGAGAGGGGGTGGGGGGGGAAGCGAGACAGATGTGGCCGGCAGAGAGCCCCTCTGTGACGCGGCGTCTGACAGCAGGGAGCCGATGGGATTGGCGGAGGGACAGGGGCAGCGCTGCATGCTGCAGAGCAGCCTGCCTCACAGGTGCACAGCATCTGACAGATAATAGCAGATCACGCCATGGCCAAACAGGCCTGTCGCCAAGCCAGGGAATATGGGGAGGAGAGGGGGGGGGGGGACCAGACAGTGGGATGGAGGAGGTGGTGGTGGTGGTGGGGGTGGTGGTGGCTGGGTAGATGGGGGGATGGGGTGGTGTGGTTGTTTGGGGACGGTGGGGGGTTGTTGTCGGGAGGCAGAAGGCTTTGAGAAGCAGCGGTGTTTACTTTAGCCCCGACAACACACGCACACAAACATATGCGCACACACGTGCACGCACACACCTCCGTACACGCATACACCCATTTGCTAGTCAAGGGCAGACAAGGTTGCTGCTGGAAATCCCTACACAGAATCAGTGTGCAGCTTACTGTAGACTGGGTGGGAGAAGGCTGAGATGGATGGGAAGTTTAATGCAGACATAGGACGCTGTAAGAGTTTGAGGAATCACCTCAAACCGGTAAACTAATTTATAGCACTTCAGTGTATTGTTATTATCTTAAACGCGCTATTGTCTCGGCCGCTTTGTCTTTGTTTGGGTTTTTAATTTCTGTTGAGGAAGCAGTGAGTCTCTAGAGCGCAATGAAAGTCATTTGTTTACTCCGAGGCAACTTATTCCCTGCCTTTGCTCATTCTAATTCATGTTTTTATTCATGTCCAAATCAGATTTTCATCTTGGTGTGCAAATCTATATAAGGAGTGTTGACGAATACAAAGGCCTTCTTTGTGTTAGTTCAACCGAAATACTGCTGACAGGGAGCTCTGCAAGTGCATTAGTTTATGACCGATGCCTTATCATAGCTCAAGACTGGTCAAAGCATGGCTTGGTGTTGGCCAGGTAGATTTTACTGGCTTAATAAGCGACATGATAACATTATTATGGTGTGTGAAGTGTAATGTACCTAGAATGTACAATACAGGGAGACCCCGTTTTAAAGATGAACTTGGGACCATCGGACGCCACAGTTTTGGTGAGACAGCCGACGAAAAACATCCGTTCATTCATTACTCAAAAGGTATGGTTAACTTCTCTGCTGCTGCAGAAAGCAGAGCACGTGATCTGCTGATCTGCCAGGTGCTATTGCAACAGGGACACACGCACGCACGCACGCACGCACGCACGCACGCACGCACGCACGCACGCACGCACGCACGCACGCACGCACGCACGCACACACGCACGCACACACAGCATGCATTGGTTATTAATGAGCCATAGAGAAATAGCTCAGACAAACCATAACTGTATTGTCCACTAAGGAAGCAGGTAGGAGCACAAACAAACACATAAATCTCAGAGCCAGACTGAAAGTCAGCAGCAGGATGGAACCACCTCCCAGTTTGCTTAATTTGACGGATTGCACGCTTAAACGCCACGCCCATAATTCAACCTCCTAAAACAAAACAATTCACAAGCACAGAGACAAATATCCAATCGATTACCTCAGGTGAACCTCTGTGGTTGTCAAAGGAGGACAGATGCATCCTTTGGATTTACTCAGCAGAACGCATCCACATGATTAATGTGGCCCTTCATATTTTTCCCCAAAAGTTTCTTTTTTAAGTGACAGCGAGACAAAGACAGAAAACAAAACAACGACACATGCACAGTGCGTTCCTCGCCAGACGATCTGCATCGCTTTGGCATAACACAGATGTTTTTCCAAAAGATGATGTTAATGCCCAAATGAATTGCAGTCGGATTGCGCTGACCAGATCATGAGTCGACTAGAGTAGCTCTATGACTTGTTTTAATTCGTTGTTTAGACAGTACTGGAAGTTAATTGGGCTTTGGCAATTCGAAAAACATTCACTTAAACTCAATTATTCTTTAAAAAAGACCCACTTCCTGTGCCGACATCTTAATTCAGGTCATGGATGATCTAGATAATTGAGAAATATTGGCAAAAGTAGCCTCTTTCTCTTTCTCTCTGTCTCTCTCTCTCTATTAAACTCACTCGCACAAACACATAGACACAAACTCTATCATTCACACACTCAGTTGCGCTCTCTCTTAGACATGCTCATAGGCAAACTCTCAAAATCAATCCCAGTGCAAACTCACTCGCTGACACAAACTATCTCTGCCTCTCGCTCTCTCTCTTTATTTATTACACACATGCACACACATTCACATACACGAAAAATCTCTATCCATCACACACTCGCTCTCTCGGTTAGAAATACTCACACCTCTATCACTCCCACTGCACAAACTCCCATACACAAAAAAATCTCTTCATCACTTACACACTCACTCTCACAAACTCTTTCTCGCTCACACAAACACACATGCTAACACACACACAGACAAAAAAAACACAAACACACACACACCACACGCACGCACAGACGCACACACACACACCCCCACAACCACTACCAGAGAGCTGTTAGAACAGCTCTCTCCCCCAGCCGTGACACAGAGACAGAGCGGCATCAAGCTCCATTATCCAGTGCCTATGCTGTCGGACACAACAGGCTGCCCGGAACAAGAATCCAATCAGCGCTCTCGGGGAGGATTTGGTCCAGCGCGGCGCACAGCAACACTGGTGCCACGGCTGGGGACAAAGAAATAATCTCAGGGCTCACAGCCTGTTCACTGCTTGTTTACCGCCTGCTGACCAACGGCCACCAACACGTATTTTCGTCTTAAGAAATGACCAAAAGAGCAAAAGTGTGATGATATGATGTTGTTGTCACACACTGGGCATTTATTGACGTGGTCAACTGTGCGCACTTATGCATGGAGCCACGGTGAAACGGGTGATATCCACTTCTGTGAGTCACGCAGGCTGGCGGAGGTAAACAGAATAAGCGCAAAAAAAAAAAGCCGTCCTTAAATCGGGTTAAATGGGGTTTTACAATCAATTTGATAATGATTCGAATTTCGAATACTCATTTGGTGAAAGATATCTCACAATATTTCTCCCGACTGTACTTTGCCTCTTTGTCTCTTTATTCCTCCGCCCGTCTGTCTGCTGTGTGACTGGTGAATTATCGCCCTCATTCTCCATTCATTAGCATGCTGATGCTTATTTAGCCACGCTGCTGAGGAGCTTTCAAGAAAATCAACTGGAAAATAGTCAATACCAGGCGGCTACCAACCCCCCCCCTGCCCGCCCTGTCTCCCTTCCCTTCTCCCCGCCATCCATTCCAGTCCTTTCTTTGTCTGCTTTGAGTTTTGTTTTCCCTCCTCCTACCCATTAAGATGAGAGGCAGAGTTTCAGAACCACGAGGTCAGATAAAAAAATGCAAATGCGCGATGAGACTAGATGTAATTAGGCCCGCTGAACGGATGCATTTTTGTCATCTTTCTTGAACAGCTGCTTGGGTTTTCACAAAGTCGTGGTAGTATTTGATACTTTTTTGTTTTTCCCCTCAATGGTTTGTCTTTGCTTTTGAATATGGCAGTTGCGAAAAATGGTGACTGTGTGACAGACATCATATCAGTTTGAGCACGTTATGACATTTCAACCAGTTAGGCCCAAAGAAAAGATATTGGATCAGCAGGTAAGGTCAGCCCAACTGGTTCTGCAGGAATGTTACTGGTTTTGTCCCACAAAGGAATGTGAGGTTGATGTAACACCTTGTTGAAAATGCCATGTTTAGAGGATCTCTGCCTTCTGTTCGTGATTTGGAGGCTGCGTTAAGACAGTGAGTGCTGCTGCATCAAAAACGGTCATAGTGGCTCACACCATCGTCCTGGACGTTGAAATACGATTTCCGCTTTTCCTACTCAGAAAAAACACTGTGCAGTAAGAGCAACGTTACTCCCTGTCCCAGCATGCAACTCCTCGTGACGTACCACCGCCCTGGTCAGTACCTACAAACCGGGCCTGGCAGAGGTTTATTTGGAATCAATTATTCAAATGGCTTGATTTGGTTGTTGAATTCTAAGCCCTCCACAACCCTACTCTCTTAAGTCCTCAAGTAGGCAAAGAAAGAGTCCAAGTAGGAAAAGAAAGCCGAAGAAACCCTTGAAGCGATGGATGAAGAGGCTGGAAGTGTAATAAGTGCCGGTTGGGCAAACATAATAAGGCAAAACAATTAACAATGAGTTGAAATAAGTCAAAAACGAGGCAACATTAAAATGAATGACTCATGAATAATAAGTTCAGATTAATCAGAGCAGCACAAAAGGGCAACGATGAAAAGCTATTAGGGTCACGGGGTCAAGTCCATGCGTCTGCGATTAGCATGCAGAGTTAGTAGTGGAGTAGTGGAGCGAGTAGCCCCACAACCCTGAGAACAAGCAGTAACAGTACTAGCACACGACTGACTGCCTCAGATGTTACTGCCAGCGAGACCCCAATACTCAACAAC
>NC_079423.1:27977675-27980175 GCF_026213295.1 Gadus chalcogrammus
ATGGCGCATGGGATGTGCACATGCACACAGGCTATGCACACATGCTCACACATCCACACGCGCACACACACACGTGCAATGCTAATCATCGTCGAAAGCACAAGCTGGCTTGTAATAAGGGTATATTATGGAAGTTAATAGACAGACGTTAGATTTAATGAAACTCTATCACATCAAAACAAACACATTTGCCAGTTTTGATGGCTCCATCTACATGGCGGATGCCCGTGTAACAAAGTTAACATGGTGCAGCCTGAAGGTGAGAATGAGACAAACTGCGTATTATTTGGACTTGAATGGGTGAGGAAAACAAGAATAAAGAACAAACATTCTCACCTTCAGGCTTAACAATGTTAAATTTAATACAAGGGCGGCTGAGACAAACAGCGGATTTTGACTGGAGCGAGTGAAGCAAAAAAGACGTAGTGACAAACACTCTCATTATTTGGTTGCAAAGTGTCTTGTGGCTTAAGTGTGAAAAGTAGAAAAAGTAGAGAAATCTATTTTGTTTTTTAACCAGCGTTGCGACGTTGTGATATTGCTGGAACAGGGGTGCCATTAAGATGGTCTACTGGTCTCCACAAACATTTATTTATCCTTCAAATCGATATCGGCAAAATGGGTATTATGGGGTGTTTCTTTCCCCCCGACGACAGAAATAAACCTTTGATAAGCACAACGTCTCTGAACGGGGGCGCCAGAGTGTGACACTTCATCGCAGCGAGGTGAAACACACATCAGGCCCCGGCCACGTGCGTCACCACACTCACCTCCCCATCTAACGACTTCAGATCCACCGCACTTGATCTCGGCCAATCAGTGTCGTCCCGCCCCACTCAGAGACGAATCAGCTTCCAGCCCGGCTGCACAGGGGCTGTGTGGACGCGTTGTTGTCGAAACGCTGCGTCCTCGCACTTCAACCTAATCCCTTCTCTTATACCGATCGTTTATCAGTGGGCGGGAAACGGCTTCCCTGCGGCTCTATCTTGGACGATATGTGCGCCCGTATATACTGTACACCAATAAAAACGTAATGGGCGTTTGATGGGAGTCTTAATGGCTGGAGATAGGGTGGACGTTAAGCAGCTGGATGGCGTGAAGGACGGCGGGGGAAGGTCTCGGCGGGACTCACCGGGGTTTGTGATGGTCAGCAGATCCAGCCTCCGTTGTTGCTGGAAGGAGAGATAAACAAGGCAGAGGGGCAAAGCAGGGGTTTCAGACGAGGAGCTTAAGCGGGGAGCTCTTTCAAACAGCATTTGAAAAATGGGCATTTCTGTATACGTTAGCCATCAAGTTGTCCCGCATTGCATAGCGAGATGTGTTGGCTAATTAGGGTCCCTTTAAATTAACCCTCTTCTGCCACCACATAAAGTCAGCATGGGATTCAGTTGCACGGGGACAAAATCGTTCCCAGCACTTCTGTCTGAGGAAGAAAGGGTTGTATGTTCATGCGTGTGTGCACGTGCGTCCGTGCGCACGCTAGTGTGTGTATGTGGCTATATGCACTCCTTTGATGAGGTGTGTTTGGAAGAGTGCCCAATTTTACACTTGATGTCCCCAGCAGCAGAGGCCCCCTCTCTGTCTCACCCCTCTCTTTAACCTGCAGGCTACACATCCAAACACAACACACACGCACGCACACACACACACACACACGCACACACACACGCCCAACACTCCAAACTGTTAAGTACTGTAGTCATCAACGCCACGGCAAGCCTGCGTTTGTGGACACTTAGGTCTGGAGATCTTTACGTATCCGACAAACACACACAGGCACACATGCACTGGGATGTGTGTGTGTGTGTGTGTGTGTGTGTGTGTGTGTGTGTGTGTGTGTGTGTGTGTGTGTGTGTGTGTGTGTGTGTGTGTCGTTGGGTGGTAGCCTTGGCCATCATTAGTATTCAAGCGTTCCCCGGTCGTGGAGGAAGCCTCTCTATCTTCCAGGTGTGACTGAGCGGTCCCCCCCCCCCCCCCCCCCCCCGTCCTCCAGGGTCCTCCACAGAGGACGTCCTGAGTGGGAAACCAACTCTGGTTTCATTTGCCGCCGTTTACGGACCCTCGTTCAGGGAGACTGGAGGGGTTGCAGCGGGTAGAGAGCGGTTGGGGTGTCCTGTTGGAGAGCCCTCCAGCAGCAGGGACCCTCGTTGAAGCCACCGGGTCAAAAGTACCTCGAGTGGGAGGAACCCATAACTTATACACAGCTCGCTTCCACATCGACGGCTCTGTCCGCTAGGGCAGGGCTTGATCGTTTTCAAGCAGCTGGCTGATACCTCCATGGCTAATTACTCCAAATAAGAGCTACGCTGAGATGATTTCTCTTTGAATCTCTAGTTTAGTGATTAAAGGCGGGAGCATGAACCGGTAGTGTCTGGGAATACATAGTGGGTTGATAGTAGATAGTTGATATTAGACACTGTGTATGTTGATGGTATTCAGGGAGCGGAGTCAGTGGGAAGAACATGGATGTCTACACAGTAACCTCTTATTCCAACCAAAA
>NC_079423.1:27981946-27989446 GCF_026213295.1 Gadus chalcogrammus
TGAACTCAAGTCATTTGCTATTCTCCAGCCCTGCTGTAACCTATATGCATCAGCCTTCCTCCATAGTAGCATCCTTTGTATTCGAGAGCAGCTTGAAGCATCGGTCCTTAGCCAGCTCATTGACCCCAGCCCAGCCGTGCTAAGATGTTCCACTCTAAGCCCACCCTCTAGCTTCCCTGCAGCCAAGATGCCCCCCACCCCACACACACATACACACACACACACACACACACACAGGCTGCTAATGAGGAGAAGTCCCTCATTTGGCTAGAGCTCCACACAAGAGTGAAGGACAGAAGTACAAGAATGGGAGAGAGAGAGAGAGAGAGAGAGAGAGAGAGAGAGAGAGAGAGAGAGAGAGAGAGAGAGAGAGAGAGAGAGAGAGAAAGAGAGAGGGTAATAAAGAAGGATAGAGAGACAGCATGAGAGGGAAAAAGATAGACACAGACATATGAATAGAGAGTAAGAGAGGGAGGAAGAGAGACAGAGAGTGAGGGACAACACAGAAATATAAAGAGAGAGAGAGAGAGAGAGAGAGAGAGAGAGAGAGAGAGAGAGAGAGAGAGAGAGAGAGAGAGAGAGAGAGAGAGAGAGAGAGAGAGCACTGGGTGAGATAGTGAGTAGTGGTTGAATTACAGAGGTGATTATGGCACTAATTACGGGCTGAGCTGCTTCAGTGATAAGGTCCCAGAATGCACCTGGCAACGCTCCCCTGCTCACTTGCCTGTCCTCTGCATATAGGGAAATGCACATAACACTAAAACAGAGCGCAGTGCCCATACTTCCACATTAAATGAGGAAACGAACAATGTCACACAAAGGTTGGAGCCCTGCTCTGCTCGTGTGACTCGTCACAGTGTGACAAGTCACACCCTGGCCCTGATTAGATGATGAATCAAATTGCATAGGTTCTGTACACTCAGCACTCTTTTTCTTGCTGCGCATGTGATTTGTGCAATCCATGAACTAAAGCTAGTATTGCAATAAGTGCAAGAGGAAATCTTACATTGACATTTTGTTACGGGGCTCTAGACATTCGTTAGGCTGTGAGTGTAATTAATGGTAAATAAGCCCTCTCTCCGGGCGAATCAACGACAATCACAGCCGTGAAGCACTGACTCCACTTGAAATTGCACTCGAAATGTAAGTTGGTCGAGCCATAACAGTTGCTGTCTGATGTTGTTTGTTACTCTCCTATTTCTGGTCTGTCCTTGGCCGAGCGGACAAAGGGAAGGACAGCAGAACGAAATCAAGTGTTCCGTCGCGCTACTCGGTGTGGATAGCTTACCCCCAGTTATCTCACACAATAACGCATAAATAAAGCATCGGGACAGGTTGAATTAATTTAAATTCTATTCACCACCCAACCCTACTCATTTCAGAGCGCAGCACACTCAATGAAATGTGAATGAACCAAAAAAAAAAAGGATTAAAACCTTTTTTTCCTCTTTCTTTTCTGCCCCCTCCCTTCACTCTGCCAGTAAATATATCTATCTTGTTCATAACAATTTGCGGCTCTGTGTTTGGTAATCATAAAAGGGCCATGTCGGTGAGCGATATGAGGGGCTGTTCTTTTGAGTGTGCTGATTATTGCAGACACCATCTGTGTGGAGCACACAGCTGCCTGCCTCATCAGAATACCTAATATTCCAACGGAGGGGCTCTAAGTACCTGGCAAAAGCAACTAGATAGATAACAAAGAGCCTATTAAATAACAGACAATGTGGCCCGGCTATAGTATGGACGGGCTGTGGTGGTGGTGGTGGTGGTGGGGGGAGGCGGTGGAAATGAGTCTTCCTCTGCCCCGCACACACTATGAGGGGAGATAGCCCAGAGTTCTAATTAAAATCCTCAGTCCCATCTTAGGTGGTCATTTTGATCTAAGCTGCAAGAGGAAAGTTTGAAGTGTCGCAGTCCTCCACAGACCAACCAGATCCCCCCCCCCCCCCCCCCCCCCACCAACCTCTCTTTATCTGTCTCTCTCTTTCACTATCTTACTCTCTCTCTATCTGTCTCTCTTTATTGGTGTTTTTTCTTACCGTTTCAACCCACCTATCTGTTAGTCTTGTGTCACTCTCGTTCTCTATGTGTGTGTGTGTGTGTGTGTGTGTGTGTGGTTCCGTCTATTTTAGCCACTCTCTTCAGAGATAACTTAATTAATGCTATCTTTCCCACTGGCGGTAACTCTTCCTCGTCCTCTCCCTCAAAGTCACGGTCTAACGGTCATACGGTATAAAAAAAAAGAACAAACAAACAAAAAAAGATGAAAACCCCTCTGATGAAAAACAACACCATGTGTCATCATAGTTGTGCAGATGAGCAAGCAACCACTACGCACCAATCACATCAATCTAGCGTCCGCACACACACACACACACACACACACACACACACACACACACACACACACACACACACACACACACACACACACACACACACACACACACACACACACACACACACACACACACACACACACACAAGGTTGTCCTTTAGTGTCCAGTCAGAGGAGGACTTGGGTGAGCAAGTTTGGTCGATCTGCAAAGGTAAACATCTTTGGCTGCGTTGGGCAGATACTCAGGATGCAGCAACAGTTCTGTTGACATTCAAACAAAGGCCACAACAAGGACATGCTCTCTGCAGTAAAACCCAAGCTCCAACAATACAAACGCATGCAACTAGCGCAGCAAAAGAGATTGCCCCTGCAACCTGCCTGTGTCTTTGGAAGGGTGCTTTGCGTCTTTTGAAAGCACAATTACCAAGGTAGAATAGTTAGCGGCGGCGCTGAGCAATATTTACCCGTGTGCATAATTAGTCCATTGTATGCATGCCATAATTACATGTATGGCTCACACCCTGGCATGTTATGACAGTCATGTTTACTGTGGCACTTTAGAAACTTTGCTTCCAGTTAATAGTCCCTTTTAAAGCTGTCCCCTTGCTCTTAGCGACTCCTTTTTTTTTTTCCCTTTCCCTTTCCACCTCATTAAACCTTAACAATTATATTATGATGGTGGAGAGCCTTCGAGTCGAAGCCGACTGCTGCCTGGAAATGAAAGCCGTCGGCGTCCAGCCGTCGCCGACGGATCGCAGTGTCAACGCCGGCAAAGTTATCCTCACCTTGCTACACTTATACTGTGCGCACATGCTATCCACACAGCCCTGTTCACATGGGTTCTACACACACGCTCGCGCACACGCACGCGCAAAAGCACTTCCATTTAAGTTCTTCACACTGGGAGCCATATGCACAAATGGCTGCTTATGCATGGGCATAGGTGCGCATTTTCCTTTACGCTCGCGCACACACACACACACACACACATACACACACACACACACACACACACACACACACACACACACACACACACACACACACACACACACACACATACCCCTGGCACACAAAATCACACACACACATACACACTCACAGACTCAAACATGCACGTGCATACACTCTCTCACATACACACACATACACACACACACAGACACACACACACACACACACACACACACACACAAACAACATTTTATCAGATGAGGAGAGTGCTCCAGGAGGTGTTAAGGGGCTAACTCAATGGCCATCAGGCCAGTGAAGCGCCTTCATCCAGGCTGTAAAATTAAACAGCCAATTTCACCTGGTAATTGGATTGTGAAACATCCTCGGTCAAACTCCCTGCCGCAACGCCGCCGCATAATGCAGTAGGAAGAACTTTGGAGGGGGAATCACCGGCGGATCTCGCGTTTAACTAGAACTACTTAGGGAAAGAGTCAACTTTCTGTGTGACCACTGTTAGCCGGTCTGGTATTAAACCTTAAATCATCGTGTTTTACTGGGTATAAGTGGGAACAACAAGGGCCGGGGCCCTCCAAAAAAAAAAAAAAACGCAGCTGCTGAAATCATCGGTGGAGCCAAGGACGAAGTTAGCATTCATGGCGCAACCCGCTAAATGATCTGAGGGTCAAACATTAAGAATTCTTTTTGTTAGTCTCTCCCAGTGCTGCAGACGCAGGGCGCTTTAATTGCCATAAATACACTCTAATTAGCGGGCTGGAGTGTCTGTGATGTTTTTCACCCTGCCTACATATTAGCGCAAAAATAGCATTTACAGTAGAGCATAGTATTTGTTAATTAGCTGCATTTGAGTGAGGGGAATGATGGGGGGGGGGGGGGGGGGGGGGAAGGGGAGCTTTGCATCAGCAGATGGCAATTCCTCAGGCGTTAAGCTGCTTCTCTTCGACTGTACTGTGTGTTTGCTGCTGTAAGCAAACGAGAGCCCCCCCTTGGGGAGGGGCATCAACAGAGTGTTGAAAGACGAAGTTTTCTCCCCGGATTCAAACCCTCACTGCAGCCCACCGACAGCGGGCCCCGGTGGGAGTGACGCCAGCCTGCCGCCCCCCACCCACGCTGCTGGCACTGGAGGGGGCTGCCTCGCCTCCTGAGGCACGCCGGGACCCCTTGCCCCAACCGCCAGCCCCCAGACTCCCGACTGGCTGCTTCACTTCAGACAGCCTACTTTATCCTGTTCAAAGCGGTTCTTCCACGGGGCCAGGACGTGCTCTTTGGTAGCTCTGAGTGCTCCAAAGTACAGAAAAATGGAATGTTAAAACATTGGTAGAATCAATAGAAAGATCTGGATCAGCAAGTGCGCGCTAAAGTGGGAAGTGCTGGCACGGAGGTACACAGAAAACAGAATTGGATTTCTTCTCGCAAGCCCCCCCCCCCCCTTCCCTCCCCAGCAGTTTATTATAGAACACGAAACAGGATGTTGAAAACTTGGAACCGAACTCGTCAGAACCCCTGCGTCAGCCCACCGGAACGTGGCTGACGCCCGTTGAACTTTTCAAGAAAATAAATAAATTAAAATAAATTAAAAATCAACAAAAACACCGCCAGCGAGAACTTGCGCATCAATAGTCCGGTCAGGCAGCGAGTCAGGCAGGAAGTGTCAGGGACGAGACAAGGCCGTAATCCAATTCTTGATTTTACACGCCATCATGCCTTTACCTTTGACAGCGTGATTGATGTATATGTAAATGTGTTGTGAGGAGAGCTGTGAGCGGCTAGTTACACCAGACGTACGGGGGCAGGGCCGTGTGTGTGTGTGTGTGTGTGTGTGTGTGTGTGTGTGTGTGTGTGTGTGTGTGTGTGTGTGTGTGTGTGTGTGTGTGTGTGTGTGTGTGTGTGTGTGTGAGTGTGTGTGTGTGTGTGTTCCTCTCTTCCTCATGCTGCTCCAACCCCCACCACCACACACACACACACACACACACACACATATATACATAGAATATATACAGAAAAGAGCAAGAGGGATGGCAAAAGAAAGAGAGAGAGAAAGAGAGAGAGAGAGAGAGAGAGAGAGAGAGAGAGAGAGAGAGAGAGAGAGAGAGAGAGAGAGAGAGAGAGAGAGAGAGAGAGAGAGAGGGGGTTGATGGGAGTGGGGATAACAGTGAGGTAGGAGAGAAGAAAGATTCTGTCACAAAAGGCAGGACTATTGATCCCGGAATGAAAGAAGATAAACAGTGGAGGAGCCACAGACTGCGGGCGCATTGTGTCCTCGCCAGCACCTCTCTGAATGCATAGGGTGGCACATTGACGCCCCTACAATGGCTCGACGTGGTGAACCATCTGACACACACACACACACACACACACATATATACACACACATATATATACACACATACACATATGTATACACACACACAAACACACACACATATACACACACAAACACAGACACACACATATACACCCACATGTATACACCCAACAGGAAAAGGTTATTTCCTTTTCAAGTAGCCTCTCCAGCTTTACCTCCCTCCACCTTAGTCCTCCAACACAAAAAGAAGAAGAAGAAGAACGCCATTGAAAAATGAAGTCCAACACTCACAACCACACACACACACACACACACACACACACACACACACACACACACACACACACACACACACACACACACACAAAACACACACAAAAGTCTGGGTGCTGTATATATTGTCAGATACTAGGCGGGCACTTAAGTTAAACCACTTCTCGGATATAGCAGGTGACAACAAGTATACCTTGAAACTTACTTTTCAGATCCTGGAAAGAAATAAGGAAAACAAGAGGTGAGTGGTGTGAGTAGGGGGTGGGGGCGGGCGGGCGGGCGGGCGGGCGGGTGGGGGGGGGGGTTGCATCGGGGGGGTGAGTCAGGAAGTAGAAACTGTTGTCTCCATCAGTCATCCACACAACACACCACCACACTGTGACTTCAAGCTATCAGTCACCACTCGGAGTCTCCCACTTGGAACTTAGCATTCAGGCACTCCGGGGGGATCTGAGCAGCACCGGAGGAGAGGGGCTGTCTCCCCCCCATCAATCCATTACGGTGGGCCTGGCTGGGAATATATTCACTCTCATGTCATACTTGATGTCGAATTGTAATGAGGTGAGTGTCAGAGCGATCAGAGGAAATAGATTAACTGCTGTCAAGCTATTCTTGGACCAAAGCGTGATAAACACAGCGGGCAACTTTTTTAGGGGAAGAACAAAGGACCCTCGCAAGTGTCAATTATAAAACAAAGCATTTATAGCCTTATAGCCGCTCTGACACAGGTAGGCAGCGACAGGGAGGCGGGGAGTCGAGTTCCTAATGTACCTGTTCTGTTTAATGCCTTCCGTTGTTCCAGAGCCAGCCCGCAGAAGGCGCACTGAGGCTGGCGGGTGTTCCCTCGCTGCTACCCAGGAACACGTTTCCATGTCTGTCGCTCTGCACCGACACGCGAAACCTCGTAGCTAAAGTGTTGCAGGCTCGTAAAAATGCAGGGAGAGGAACGTTTCGTTAGAAAGATGCCTCTTTTTCATTTCCTAGCCACTAAAAGAAAGATACATAGCACGATCTGAGGGAGGAAGAAATACAGACAGCTCTAAGACGGAGGGGGAAAGAACCCCCCTAAAAGGGGAGAGCTGTTTTGTGAGACGCTGTCATGCCCGTCTTGATATCAGTGGAAGGGTTGTTAAAGGACCGTGTGGATGGGAAAACAACACACTTGTTACACACAAGGCTCTCCGGCACTCGCAGATGCCATCAAACGGAGAAGAATTGACCGAAGAACAGAGATAAAAGACCAATAAATGAGGGGGCGAGAGAGAGAGAGAGAGAGAGAGAGAGAGAGAGAGGGAAACAAGAAAGAGTCAGAGGGAGAGAAAGAGAGCTGGAGAATAGAAGGAAACCCACCCACATGGACCCAGCTACACTCTACCGCCCCATGTGCCCTGCAGCCTCAATGCCCTGTTTCCCCTGCAGTACTCTGATGAAAAGCAGCCTGCGATCCCTTTCAATTTGGCCACCATGCCCCCATCCTGTTAAAGGCAATCGACTGGCTGAACAGGAGCACTATATCACAATATGCAGGTGGAGGTTGCGGAGGGGACGAGGGACAGGGTGCCTTGGGGGAGAGAGGAGAGGACCCGGGCATCCATCTCCCCTCCCCACACAC
>NC_079423.1:27994446-28001946 GCF_026213295.1 Gadus chalcogrammus
GCTAGCTATTCCCAAAGTAGAGACAAGAGAGCAGACTGTATTGGCCCTTTACTTTGACTCCCACTGAAAGACCGGCCAATCGAATACAAGCACAGTATAGAAAACAAAAAAGGTCCCGCCCCAGGCCGTGGCCCTCTGGCCGATGTGCAGCCTCCCCCGTGCCCACGTTGTCCACACCGAGCCTGGGCATGTGCCGGGCCTGCTGCCCCCGGCGCTACGAGTCCCTACGTCTCCATCAGTTAGCTTAGCGCAGCTTCTCCGGCGCGGCGGCTGAACTTCCCCTCTCTCCACGGCTGGAGTGGCTATTGATTGGATCTTGGCACACGGTGTACAAACACACACAGAGATAAGGAGAGGGAGGCAGTCAGCCACACAGAGCTGCAGCGCGCCCACTTCACTCCACTACCCTTCCTTCACCCCCCCCCCCCCCAAACCACCCCCCCCCCCCCCCCCCAAAAAAAGGAAACTGCTGTTCTGCCTGACCCCGGTCTGCCTGGGCAGACAAGCTTCCTGAACACAGATAGAGGCACAGGGATGCGTCGTCAAAAATTCAATCGCACAAGCTTAAGTAATGTCCGATCCACGCCGCCGACGGCGTCCACCGGACCCGCGCGACACACACACCAGTTCACGGGTGAGCCCTGTTTATTCGATTTTCTCCTTCCTCTGGAAAAAAAATCACCTCAAATAAGATGGTTGATTCCTGCAATACCGGTCAGCCTACATCCAGGTGCGAGCCTGGGTTTGGCTAAACGGACAGTTATAGCGGTTGTATAAGCGGGGCTCTGGGGGGAGCCTTGAGGCAGGCCGCTGGCCCTGTAAAGCTCTCCCAGCCTGGGGTCTTTCATCCACACATTGCTCCCCTCGGGTGTCCGGGCACCGCCTGCTCTGACACGCCTCATAATGCCCCGGCAGCCCCCTCTCTCCGCCCGGCGAGCATGGCTGGGAGGGAGCTTCAAACACCCTTGCTTTCCCCCCCCCCCCCCGCGGTCCGCAAAATTGACCGTTGTGGCGCCCCCTGTCTACAGGAGGAGATTGTGTCTCCTGTGTTTTTGTCGAGGGGTTCAAAAGGTATGTTGTCTCTCTTTTTTGTTCCATGTCTCTCTGAGGACAAGCGAGCCCCTTGGGAAGGCAGAGAGGGCGAGAGAGCGAGAGAGAGAGAGAGAGAGAGAGAGAGAGAGAGAGATGGACACACAGACAGAGAGAGTCTTACTAGAGTACAAAAGGACATAGACCGACAGACACAAAGATTAGGAATATGTGCCCAACCTACAGTATCGTGTGTGTGTGTGCATGTGTGTGCGTGTGTGTGGGTTTGTGTATGTGTGTGTGTGTGTGTGTGTGTGTGTGTGTGTGTGTGTGTGTGTGTGTGTGTGTGTGTGTGTGTGTGTGTGTGTGTGTGTGTGTGTGTGTGTGTGTGTGTGTGTGTGTGTGTGTGTGTGTGTGTGTGTGTCTGTGTGTGGATGAGTATCTTTTTATGTACCTGATCATGGGATCACAGTGGAAATGAAATGTGTGTCTCATCACAGTGTTTAATGTTAGGCATTACCGCACAACCAAATCACGGTCAATCATTTCCAGGGTTATTAATTGGAATAGTGATTTTAGCCTTGAGGGCTACGGAGCGCGTGCGGCGGCTTCACACGGTTGCACGCGTGCGCAAGCGTCTCCCCCACCGTGGATCATTTTGATCGTTTTTGATGAGAAATCGTTGCAAGAAGACGTGTTGTCTAATTACATTCAGTCCGGGCCGATTATTTCGCCATCTATCGACGGATAATCTGCAAAAATATAAAAAGAAAAAAGAAAATAATTAAATGAAAATCAACCTCTATCCTGTTAAAAAACGCCATCGTTAGGGGCCTTGATGAATGGGAGAGGGGGGGGGGGAGAAGTTGTTTTAGGGTTATCAATTCAGTGACTGAGTTCTTCCTCGGTCAGGCAGCCTGTACGGCAGGGCGGTATACCGGTAGGGAGGAATACATTACAAGAAAAACAAATTAGTCAGCACGATAGGAGAATGCCAGTTGAAATGGTGCGGCGTCTATTTCCATCCTCATGAGATACCTGTGCCCATGAGAAGGTTAATGCTACCCGGGTGGCCCTGCTGAGGCTCCGTCAGGGAAAGGGCAGCGATCCCTCTTTAAACTTTGATGCAGTGAGAAAGGCCCCCTCATCTTCTCTTATCCCTTCCCCTCTGACCTCTGTGTGTGTGTACCGGTGACCGCGCACATGTGTGTGTGTGTGTGCATGTGTTTGAGTGTGTGTGTGTGTGTGTGTGTGTGTGTGTGTGCGTGTGTGTGTACGTGTGTGAAAGAAAGTGTGTACGTGTGTGGCTGTGTGTGTTTTGTGTGTGTCTTCTTGATGATATATGTGTATGAGATAGGGGATAAAGGGGGGAGAGAGAGTGAGAGCAGGGAGAGGTAGACGGGGGAGGTAGAGGGAGGGATGTGGGAGGGGCGAGGCAGAGGGAATAAGGGAGAGAGATATGAGGCTGTTGGGCTGGGCTGTCTGCCACCCAGGCCCAGAGAACATAAAGAGAAAAATACGGCCATAAAACCTTCTCTATGACCGTGAATACTAATCCCAACCCTAAGAGCCTGGTCGGCCCTAATTCTACCCGTTTCCCTCTCCCTCGCTGTGTGTGTGTGTGTGTGTGTGTGTGTGTGTGTGTGTGTGTGTGTGTGTGTGTGTGTGTGTGTGTGTGTGTGTGTGTGTGCGTGTGTGTGTGTGTGTGTGTGTGTGTGTGTCTCTCTCTCTCTCTCTCTCTCTCTCTCTCTCTCTATCTCTCACTCCCTCTCTCTGTGTTTTGCTCTCTCTCTCTCTCTCTCTCTCTATCTCTCACTCCCTCTCTCTGTGTTTTGCTCTCTCTCTCTCTCTCTCTCTCTCTCTCCCTCTCTCTCTCACCCTCTCTGTTTTGCTCTCTCTCTCTCTCTCTCTCTCTCTCTCTCTCTCTCTCTCTCTCTCTCTCTCTCTCTCTCTCTCTCTCTCTCTCTCTCTATATATATATATATATATATATATATATATATATATCCCTCTCTTAGTATTTCAACCTATTCTCCCGACTGCACAGCAGAATGTTGATTGCTAGAAATCTTTGCTAAGGATAGGGGTGTATAACAATATGGAATTATTACTGTTTTAATACAATTAAGTCCATATTTAAATGGCAGAAAAATCAATTAAAAGGTGGTTAACTGGAAAAACATGACAGGATAATACAGGACAAATCTTTATACGTTGTTGTCTCTTGAAGATTGTAATGGTAACACGGTAAAACTATTTTGTTATTAAGACTTCACACCCCTTCACACAAACTTTATTAAATTGCTGTATTATTTTACCGCTTCATTAAAGATTGAAAGATGAGGCTCACATTGTTTTCAATCAGTACTTGTTTCTTTGACCAGCGGGGGGTGCGTTTGTTTTGTGTATTCCTCTGCATAGCGGAGTACAGACATATGTTTTGTCATCTTTATGGCCTAATCCTTCCGAGCCACATTCATCGACATATCACTCGTGTGACCCATATCATGTGGCATTTCAGGCTATATTCTCTAAATATCAGAGGCCTTTGGGTATTTTATGGTCATGCTTTCCTTATCAACACCTGTACTTTCATGGTGCCCCCCTTGCAGCAAGCTCTCCTTGACAAATGGAGGAGGAAAGGAGAAAAGTAGCAATCTCGCAAGCATTTCTAATGAGTTTTTCTCCCACAATTATTTGATAAGAGCAGACAGGACTGCAGGCAGTGTGTATGATCCACTCGCTGGGTTAGAGCACTGCTGATTACACATAGAAGTTCTCACATATCAACACACTCACAACGGAGAGAGACGCACACACGCACACCCCCGTGAGCGTACATGTACACACACGCACACACGCATACCTACACACACACACACACACACACACACACACACACGCGCGCCCACACGCGCACACACAGACACACACTGGATAATCTTTCTTTCTCTTTTGTTCTTTCTCTCTCTCAAACACACACACACACACACACACACACACACACACACACACACACACACACACACACACACACACACACACACACACACACACACACACACACACACACACACACACACAAACACACACACACAGGCTTACTCCAAGCGTGTTTTAATAATAAGAGGTGAGACTGACGTGTTGCCGACAGGCACATATAACTCACCAATTTAGAGCTGGTTCTCCAAAACAAACACAAACACAAACACACAGACACACTCAGGTATGCCTTCTATTTCGAAAGAAACTCCTACACACTATACAGTTCTACACAACACACACACACAAATAAATGCCTACACACACAGGCACAAAGCCACACACACTCATGCACACATACACACACACACACCCACATGTATGCACCCCCCCCCACACACACCAACCCACTGTACTCACCACACTGAGCCCCAGCTGCTCCCTCTGCAGGTAGGGCAGGTTCCTGCGCTCCAGGCCGGCCAGGTAGTGCTGCAGGCGGGAGTAGGTGTAGGGGTAGCAGTAGGCGAACTGGTAGACGTCGTCCTCCCGGTCGAAGCAGAAGGCGAAGGACATGACGTAGTTGCGCCGGTGGTCGGGGCAGCGGTAGTAGTACACGTTTTTGGCGGGGAGCCTCTGCCTGGGGAACGACAAGATGAAAGCACACAAACATTAAAAAAGAACACCTGACGTTTGGACGTAGAAGACACGAGCACACCCACAACGAACGGGGGACATTTTGCATCGACACAAGAGTAGACTTGTCTCGCAAGGTGAAGTCATACCCTTGAGGTTGTTTGTGTGTGTGTGTCTTTCGTCAGAGCTTCGCCTGATGAGAACATTTCTACTGGTTTGCTTGTCCATATGGATCCGCCGAGAGCAATGGAGGTGTGTTATATAGATTCCAATAGAGCAGTGACCTGACCACAGGGGCGATGTTATCAACGTGACGAAACAACCTTACCAAGGTCGTCGCCGAGGGTTCGCATTAGGACACGCCCCCACGCCGTTCAAGTCGCTTGACGTTGACAACGGCACGGTTCAACATCCATTACGGCTGGGCCCGGGTGGATTCGGCGCGCGGTGTCCCCGCCGCGCACTAGCTAGGCTAGAACGGACTGATCCGCGGACCTCGAGGCTAATCGATTAGAAACGAGACAGCGCCGCCGGAGCCCTTCGGGACTCCCTGTTTACTGACCCGCTCCCTACTTGGATTTCAAACCTGTCTGTCCGCCTTTCCGTCCTTCGTGTCTGTCTGTCTGTCTGTCTGTCTGTCTGTCTGCGTGCCTGCCTGCCTGCTTTGTGTGTCCGTCTGTCTGTCTGTGTGCCTCTAACGCCGTCTCTATCTGTTGTCCTCTATCTCTCTCTATGCCGCACCTTTTGACTTCCCTGTCTCCCCCTCCTCTCCCTGCCTCTATCTCGTCGGTGCCTTAGAATACACATTGCTTCGTCCACCTTCGACTCCCTCTGTTTAGTGTGTATGAGAACAAGGCTAATCATGGGGGATAGAGGGGGGGGGGGGAGACTGGTGGTTGGGGTTTTGGTGGGGGTGGGGGGGAGGGCTGTGTGAGCAGGGAAGAGGGCAGCGGTTGGAATGAGTCGATAAGCAGAGGATGAGAGAGGAGAAGGTAGATATGGTAGCCTGATACGGGGATATTGGATGGGGGAGGTGGGGAGTAGGTGCGTTGGGGGTGTGCGGGGGGGGGGGGGGGGGGGGGGTGTTGGTGGTGGTGGTCGTAGGACGCGGCGGCCAGGCGGGCGTAGGAGAGAGCCCGGTCTCTGGCAGCAGATCAGTTGGAGATGCTATCGGGCCGAGCTCGGTTAGAAACAGCGGCTGATAATCAACAAACAGGACGGGGGCCGCGGCGCGCTCGCTCCTGCAGAGGACACGCTCCTCCACCAACTCTACTCCCGCTCAACTCTAACCCCCCCCTCACCCCCCTCCACTCCCCGTCCCCCCCCCCCCACCCACCTCACCCTCCCCGTCCCTCACCCCTCGCCGGAGAGAAAGGCCGTCCACAGTCCGATAAGTTATATGTTTACCCGGAGCACCATGACATCGAGGGTTTTAGCAACTCACTCGCGTGGCAATCCTCAGCAAACAGCGATCGCAACGCCCGCTTTTTTTCTTTTGATTTCCTAACACGGAGAAATCCCTGCAGGTATAAAGTAAAACACAAAGCCATATCACACAAAGTCTCTCCAGGTGTGTTTGAGTCAAAAGAGAGGGAGGGAAAGAAGAAGGGAGGCTGATTATTCACGGGGAGAAGGAGAGAGGGAAAGGTCTTGGTATAGGGCTGTCTCAGCAGAATACTAATGCAGCTTGTTGCTAGCTTGGCCACACCCTGTCTGCCCACTATAGCAGGACCGCTGGCCAGGCTGTTCTCACAGCCGGGGCGTTGGCCACCGGGAAACACAGACGTAAACACGCAACAGAGAGCCGAATCGGAGTTAGAAAAAAAGACGAAATCGTGAAACACAGTCGTGACCTTTTTTATTTAATCGTCTCATTTGACAACCTGAAAAAGCGATCGATGCCAGATATGACCTCCAGGGCAGTGGAAGTTTTATGAAAACCTCATAGCACATAATAAAATTACGAAATACAAAAAAAAATGCAGATGAGTCAGAGAGGAACAAACACACGCACAAGAAATCACTCTCACATGCACACGCACACGCACACACACACACACACACACACACACACACACACACACACACACACACACACACACACACACAAAGGGGATGCTGGGCTGTTCCTCTGTGCCAGGCCACCAAGTGGTAGGTTAATTAAGATTTGGCGACACCTCACCCTTTTATATATTTCACTGTTTGGCCAAGCTCTCTCCCTCCCTCTCTCTCCCTCCCTCTCTCTCTTTTACCCTCTGTCTCTCGGCAGGGCAGTGTGTGTGTGTGTGTGACCTTGCTGGTGACACAGAGTCCTGGATATTGATTTTAATTACTGCTGCATGTCCCATTCCTGCATTACTGCCATAGGCCACAGAAAATAGCTTCATGTCGTCTTTATGGCAGAGAGGGGCTACCTGGAAGCCCACCCACCCACCTACCCACCCACACACGTACACACACACACACACACACACACGCACACACACACACACACACACATATATAATCAACACACACACACACACACACACACACACACACACACACACACACACACACAAACACACACCACACATGCACACACAATCACTCACACACATACTTTCAGATACTCTCTCTCTCTTTTCCCCCCTTCTCTATCACCCACCCACCCACCCACAGATCTACACACCCAGCCCCACACACACACACACACACACACACACACACACACACACACACACACACACACACACACACACACACACACACACATACACATCCACACCCACACACACACACAAACACTTTGCTTGGGTTTTTATCGGAGCGACATGGGCCGGTCCCGCTCTGCAGCGGGTAATTCTATGTTTGTTA
>NC_079423.1:28011946-28014446 GCF_026213295.1 Gadus chalcogrammus
ATATAAAAAACACACACACTCTTTGAATATGC
This sequence comes from Gadus chalcogrammus, assembly GCF_026213295.1. Lineage (NCBI taxonomy): Eukaryota > Metazoa > Chordata > Actinopteri > Gadiformes > Gadidae > Gadus > Gadus chalcogrammus. Next base: position 28,011,979 of record NC_079423.1, read on the forward strand.
ACACAGTCTACCCACAGCATATGAGATCATGTAGATCAGTCCATGAGAGTGAGTGAGAGAGAGAGAGAGAGAGAGAGAGAGAGGGGGAGAAAGAGAGCGGCTGGATCGATGCAGGGCTCTGGTGATTAGCCTTCATTGAGGGAAGAGAACCATGGGAACAGAGAAACATTATGACCTTTTCCCTGTCTGGAAACATTGTGTCCTAATAAGACATATTCATATCATATTACAACGGACTGCATTTGGAGAAAACTGCTTCAAAAGGCCATTCTCCCAGGAACAATATGCAAATGGTGGCACAGCACGGGGCAAAACAAACCCTGCGGCTAATGGGCTATCGCGGCTCCCAGTTTTCTGTGCGCCGATGCCAATTTCCATCCTTGTTGCATTGAGTGCGCACGCCGATAATTGTACCAGACTGGAAAAAAAGCCCAACAAAAAACAAGAGGCTGGCTGTGTTTGATGAAAAGATTGGCAGCCCTTAGCATCCCAGTGCTACGGAATGGCCTCTTTATCTCCCCCCCCCTCCTCTCTCTCCGTCTCAATCTCTCTCTCTCTCTCTCTGTCTGACTCCATCACTTTTTACTCTGCCTATTTGTCTCTCTCTGTCCCTCCTGTCTCGCTCTCTTCCTCTATCACTCTGGGTTTCTGTGTTTGTGCGCCTGTGTGTGTGTGTTTGTGTGTGTGTGTGTTTGTGTGTGTGTATGTGTTTGTGCATGTGAATGTGTGTGTGTGTGTGTGTGTGCGCGTGTGTCAGCCTCTGACTCAGTCAAGTCCTCGTCAGGGAAAGTGCTGGGACAGTGATGGGATAAGAACTTGACACAGACACGGCTGTATGTTTCCTGCTTGGCTTGTCCTACTTTCCCTTTGACTGTTGCTGCCGCTGGACTGGAGAGAAAAAAGAACGCCCGGATTGATCTGGGAGTAACGGATAGGATAGGATTCCTTATGATATTGACCCGCCGTGGCGCATGCCGCCAGCCATCGGAAATGATGACCTTCGAGAGAGAGGAGGAGGAGCGCGAGCGGACGACAATCGGTGAAGTTAGCGCCGCAGACGAGAGAAAACATTTTCTCATTTATCACTGTGTCACCACGGCACACACCTTTAATTTCCTCTGCAAAGCAGAAGAGCAATGACCCTCCCCCAACCCCCCCCCCCCCCTCCCCCACCCCGGTCTCTCCCCCACCCCACCCCACGCCATGCCAACCCGAAAAACATCCCTCTACAATGGCAGCCGGCGCCGTGCGTGTCCCCGTGTTTATCAGAAGATGTGCGACGCCGTGCCATTCTCGCTATGTCCGAGCTGAAGGAGATAAACACAACCCCCCCCCCCCCCCCCCTTCATGAATCCAAACAGTGTTGCCTAGGAGATGATGCCGGATAGCAATCAAGCTGGATAAACACACAAAACAAACACATAGCTACAGGAATGAATGGATGGATGCATGTGTACATGATGTATTATGTGTAATATGTATGTATGTGTGTATATATGTGAGTAGGTATGTATGTATGTGTATATGTGTATATGTATGTGTAGTATGTATGTATGTATCTATGTATGTGTGCGTGTATGTTTGTATGTATGCATCTTATGCACGTATGTTTTTGTTTATAATATGTAAAATATGTATGCATGTATAATATGCCTGCATGAACTTTGTTTGTATGTATGTGATGTGTAGTCATGTATGTGACGGGTATTTATGATGGCAAATGAATAGAGGTCAAGATTTGTTTTGGTTAGATTTTAGGCTGCCAAACTACTAGAGAGAGAAAAGAAGGTAGAACGAGGTAGACAGACACTGAGGTTTTGTGTGTTGATGTCAGAGTTAGGGCTGACCCAGATTCTTGACCCAGATTCCTCCTGATTGAGATGTCATAGGGCCGTGTTTGAGGACAGGTCCATATGTGATCAGTTGGCAAACACTGAGCTCTCCTTGCCAAATGTTTCCGGAGAGGTGGGGAGATATTTATTTTAAGTGGGCATCAAGGATTCAAGAGACACACAGATGGGAAATAAGCACACAGACTGGACTACTTTATACCGTGATGATATAGTATTGCAACAGTAGTACACAGTCGCCAGTGCCACACATAGTTCACTCATACATATTGATATCTATGGGTGTGTGTCCTCACAAACATGCACATGGACACAAACATGCAAACATGGATGATTGCATACTAGGGATGTTATTGATTAATCATTGATTGATTAATCACCGTAAATCAAGCAAAATGTATTGACAGACAATGTAGGTTTATTGTACCATTTCTTAAAAAGACAGGTTTGGTGTGGTTTGGTCTGACTTAATAGTCTAAAGTTGGAAGTTATTGCATCCCATTTGACGCCATTGGCACCATTTGTTGAGGCGGACAAGACAAGCCATATGAGCGAGAGGGTTGTTTTTTATTACGTTTGCTTCAATTGTTTTTGCTTCAAGAATTAATGTTTCACACT
>NC_079423.1:28019059-28021559 GCF_026213295.1 Gadus chalcogrammus
ACAGGTGATGGAGCAGGGTGTGATGATGCATCAACAACATCAGCCCTGGGTGGCGCCACCTGCAGAGGTAGCAGATGGCACACAAGACTGGAGACCAGGTACGCGCACGCTCACGCACAAACGCACGCGCGCACGCACGCAATTACAAACACACACACACACCCACACTCATACACACTCATGTCCATGTGCAGACACTAAATTATCACACTGTGTCCAAAAGGCAATGCAAAAATTATGTTCCTTTGTTTTGGAAGTTAGTCCTGTAATCACTAGTATGTCACGATGAAACATATGATGATATAACCACAAGGAAAAACTTTGTAATCATAGCCCGAACTCCAAATCACACACACAAACACACAAACACGCACATACACACACACCTCAATCACACCCTAATCACAGAGAATGTCACAAAGTTTGAACCAAAGTTTCAAAGTCGACAGAAAGATGGTGCACGGTTTCGTTGCAATAGGTTGCCATACATTTGCGTAAGAAAAGCCATGCACCGATACGGCTTTCATAATGGACCGCTAAACGCAGGGCGAAAAAGGGGAAGCAGTGAAATCCAATATGTGCTGCGTTTCACACAAAGAATCGTGGGCCCATAATTGGTGAAAAAAAATCTCAATCAATTCCTCTCGCCCGCGCCTCTCTTTCAGCCCTCCTGGCTGTACGCTATCTGCCGCCATGCATCGCCACAACTGGTCATTTTATGTAATCACCGCAGTGATCATGAGAAGGTCCACCGGCACTCAATTATCAGCCATCTCAATCACAGAAGCCATGCCGCCGTCGGGAGCGCTGGGAGGGCGTGGCCGAGTGGGCCGGACGTGACATTTGGTTGGCTGAAATTAGCATAATTAGCGTGATGGAGAACGAATCAGTGCGAGCATTTTAACAATACAACTGATTAGTGCGGCGCAAAAAAACATAAAAAAACATCTTTACAATCAAGGTTCAAAGGCACTCTCTGTGTGTGACATACAACAGATACACAACAGATACACACACACACACACACACACACAACGCTCACACACTCACGCATGCAACGTGCACAATGTAGTATATTCCCTACGATAAAACCTTAACAATTACTGTAACATCCATGCTGCGTGCAGACAATCGATGCACTGATTATATCCTTGTGTCTTTGATCTTACCAAATAAAATAGACTCATTTGAATTGAAGTGTACCAAAATGTCCGATGTTTACCGCAAATGAGTAAACACTGGTCCGTGTTTGTGTAGCATAAAGCATTTACAAGCATATTAGTCAAGAAATCCCCCAACCTTGCTTTGAATGACAACTACGCAAACTGAGAAAAAGTGGCAAGTAGTAGAAAGTATAAGATGAAGGGTAGACTAAGCCATCCAATCAGTGCATACCATTTGGACGGAATGGAGCGAAAAAGCTTACTTCAGGCCTGCGAAAGTCACAGATACCAGATAAGAAAAATAATGTTGATTTATTGATTGCTGTCGTGATGTTAAGAAACTTTCATCAAACATGAAAAGAAAATGCTTCTAAAATAAATTGCCTACCCTACCTTGAAGAAATAAGTCAGTGTACATTTGACTGCCGCAACAGATTCCACAAATATGAGGGGGCAACTATTAATGCATCAGTCTCCTCCCCCAATGAGGAGGTGAATCCGAGCGCGGTGAAATGACGACCTTTTAATTCAACCACATGGATAACGCTGTAATGACCTTGACACCCCGCAAGTGATCGCGCACGCGATCGAACTCATAAGAAGATCATCCATCGGAAATGTATACTGCAGCGGGCTTACCCAACCACATCGCAGCTCAGAGAGAGAGAGTGATAGAGAGCAGGCAAGAGGGAGAGAGAGAGAGAGAGAGAGAGAGTGAGAGAGTGAGCGAGCGAGGAGAGAGCGAGGCCGAGAGAGGGAGAGCAGGGAGAGAGAGACAGATGAAGAAAGAGAGTCAGCACTGAGCAGACCATTTCATTTCTCCAGCACCTTCCCTTTGTTGTAAATAAAACATTATTTCAGATGTTCAATTAAGATAAGTACCCTTAATTTAAGACCTCAGTCAATGTGCTGCCATCATTATTCAGCCCACAGAGTGCCTGGGCCTGGGCTGAGTCTCAGGCTGCAGCCTAGCACACAATCACTCAGGGTCTCCCCGCAACCGGGGGAAATTGCAGTCAATTTCTGGAGCACTCATTTGCTTAACAGGGGTAAAATCAAAGGAGCAGAGCGGCAGAGCGATGGGGTGTGGTGAGAGGAGGGGGACGACCAAGGAGAAGAAGGAGACGGAGGGGACAGATGAGAAGAACGGGGAGGAGTACAGAGGGGACGAGCTGAAACATTTGAATAGGGAACCGCGGACTAGAGGGCTGGGAGAGAGGAAGTAAAACACCAGGAATGAGGGGATGGGGCTGATTAGTGATAAAGTCTGGTTTCTTGCGGTCTGTGTATGTCTATAGATATAGACAGCCAGAGATAATAGAGTTCACCAGCCTCAT
>NC_079423.1:28026559-28039059 GCF_026213295.1 Gadus chalcogrammus
TCTTGTGACAAACTGCGGCAATAAGCCAGCATCCTCGGTGACTGGTATGAGACAGGATATATGTCACGCTGAAATTATCTTTGTAGTTTATGATGTATCCCTGATAACAGCCCCCGTCTCACAATCACACGACATCACGCGCCGAGTTGTGTACAGACACCACACAAATACACACGCACGGACGCACGTGCATAAAAAAAGACAAACATTTGCATCCACACCGATACACAAATGCAAAGTACACACACGTGCATGTGCATCTACACACAGGCAAGAACTAGGCAAATATCAACATTCTGACATTTTGATACACAAACACACACACAGAAAGACACGCACACACACACAATCACAAACACACACATACAAACACAAATACACTCGATGCGTCCATTTTTCCAAAACAAGCTTTTGGGCTTGCTGTAATGAAAGGGGAGCGGACTGCCTTCAGGTGATGCTGAGCTGATGTGTGTTGGCAGCCCCTGCCTTCACCGGAGACGCAAAACACAGAGAAACCCGCTGGGCTGTCCTGCGTCCCCCAGCCGTGGCGGACAGCAGGGGCGGAGTGACAGGAATTGGAGCAGAGCAGGGTCTCCGCAGCCAAGACCCCGGCTTTCCCGATGCCAAGAGCCAGGGCCCAGCAGCAAGCCTTCCTTCTGAGGAGAGGACAGGGGTGGCTCTTCACACTCCAGCAAGCCCAGATGAGCCACCGGCCCCACACTGGGTCTGCGTGTGTCTGTGTGTGTCTATGATAGTGTGTGTGTTCGTGATAGAAGTCTATGTGGCTGTGATAGCGTGAGTGTGTGTGTGTGTGTGTGTGTGTGTGTGTGTGTGTGTGTGTGTGTGTGTGTGTGTGTGTGTGTGTGTGTGTGTGTGTGTGTGTGTGTGTGCGCGCATGCGAGAGTGCACGCTCGTGCCAGTACGTGCACGTTGCAGCAAGTTGCTCCACATCTTCCCTCGACGTGTCCCTCACTGTTTCTCCGTGAGGTCCGTCCCTCCAGAACACCGCCCCCATGCGTGTGAAGCAACTAAGGGGTTTATGAGGTGATTTAAAAAGGGGGAGAAATGTTCCCCGGCCCCCCTCCCCAGCTCTGTGTGATCGACGCCGGGGTCTACACGGGCAAAGCATATGCAGCAATCTCGCCGCATAAATAGCGAGCCATATGGAAAGGCATTAGGAGCTGATCGTATTACTCACTGACTCTTTGGGGCGCCTCAAAGAGGTGGAACAGCCATGAATATTTCCTCAAGCTAATGGAGGTGCCCGCATTAATATTCATTAAGGGGCGCAGTGATTTACAATAGGGAACCAGGGTCCAGTGTAATACTGAACGGGGCTGGGGGTGGGGGGGGGGGCTGAAGTGTGTGTGTGTGTGTGTGTGTGTGTGGGGGGGGGGCGTTTCTATTTCAAACAGCACGCAGCGGCGGCAGGCGACAGCGGCGGCGGCGGCGGCGGCGGCGGTGGCAGCAGAGCATCCACTTCAGCACCATGGACGGTTCAAGCGTAGCACAGAGTCAACACGCATTAGTCCACACAGCAAACATTAACACAGTGTCACTTGTGTCACGCCTATGAATACCGCGGCGCAGAGGGTAGAAGGGGATTGGGCCGCGGCCGAGGCGTTCTGAATGTGGGGCACTATACCAAAGGAGAGAATTAGGATGGGGGGGGGGGGGGGGGGTAGGGGCTCATAAGGGATCACCCATTAATATTCATGCAGGGTTCCTGGGCTTCCCTACTGTACGATCAGGCCTGCTTTAATATTCATGAGCTCAGGACTGTGATCTGGGAGTGTGTGTGTGTGTGTGTGTGTGTGTGTGTGTATGGTGGGGGGGAGGGGCGAGGGGAGCCTGTGTCATTCCAAGGTGACAGAACAGAGAGGGAGGTTGGGGGGGGGGGGGATAGAGAGAGAGGGGGAGAGAGAGCTATTGTTTTCAGGTCCACTGACTGCTTAAATTGGTTCGTCATAAAAAAGGACGAGGGTCAAACACAGCAAACTGACAGCACTCACATAACATCCGACTAATAACAGTGAACCAGTATCATATGTTATGTACGGACACTTTGTACCGATGGTCAAAGCAGATACAAGAAAAGAGCGAGGGCAAGAGGAAAAAAAAGGAGAGAAACTGGAAAACGTGGGAGGGAGGGATTGAGAAGAAGAGACCGAAAGAGAAGAAGTGAGGGAGAGGACGAAGAAGAGAGAGAAAGAGTGGTGAGGAAAAGAGAGATGAAGAGAGGAAAGGAGTGATAAAGAGCCAGAGGAAGAAAGTAGAGGAAGAGGGAGAGAGAAAGAGAGAGCGAGAGAGAGAGAGAGAGAGAGAGAGAGAGAGAGAAGGAGAGAATGAGGGAGGAAGAGGGAAGAAGAGAGCAGGAGGAAGAGAGAGAGAGAGAGAGAGATGGGTTGGTGAGTGGTAGATTTAGCGGAGCTGCTAACACCAGCGCCGGGTCCACTCCATCAGGGCTACCTGGCAGCTCGGGTTTAGCCTGTGATTGGATGAGGTCGGCCCGGGGTTGATGGATGTCACACGCCAAGGAAAACTAGAAGCTGCAGCTCCGCGCGGACGGTGACCTCCCCTGCCAACCCCAACCCCCTTCCTCCACCACCGCAGTCCCCTGCCCCCCCCCTCCCCCCACTGTCAACGCTGTCTGAGCAACATCAAGGCCTGGGTAACGCCTGTGAGAAGCGCCGGAACCGGTGGGTATAGTGGGCGAGGGAAGAACAAGCGAGTGGTACAGACAGACAGCCTGGGGCGCCGCAGAGAGGGGGAGGAAGGTGTCCCCGCCGGCCCACAGCGCCAGCGGAGTGTGGGGAACACACTGTTACGGACGAGACGGAGACGGAGAGACGACTGAAGTCCCGAGCGGAAGTCCCTATGCGACAGCGCGGGGACCTTTGAACTCAAACAGTTCTCAAATCTGTGTGACGAGTTGGAGTCAACTTGTCACACAGATTTCGCGCGGGCTTTCAGAAGAATGGGCTTCTAAGTAAGTGAGCTAAATAATTTGAAGCAATTCTTTTTATTTTCTCCATTTCCTAATCGATCGAAACTTGATCTATTTGAATCATTTTATGTATTATTAAACTCTGGAAGAAAAGCTATCAGAAATAATGAATCAATATTATATCATTGAAGCATAAATAAAAATCGTTTTTTTCTGTTCAGAAAACGGTTCCATTTGGATCTGATGCAGTTTTTGGTCCACATTTATGTATTATTTTTGGTCTACTACTTCCTGATTTTCCAGAGGGGTAGTTTATTTTGGCTGTGCACACTAGCTCAATTGAGTGTGACGTTGGATTTGACAACATTTGACAATATCCGTTGCTTTTGCCACTTTGGAACCCAATGTGTTTTTTTTTTTTTTTTTTAAAACCTTTATTACTGCTGGAAACACAATTTTACCAAACGCGTAGGTGGAAGTATTCCTGCTAAAACGGGATGTTGACAAACCCTTTAACTAAACCGTCACCATAAATAGCGCTGCAAAAGAGCTGATGTGGCCCTAAGTGGAACTACAGATCCAGTCTCCTCCCACGGTGCACTGAACAGGACAGAAAAGGGAAAACTATATACTAGACAAGAAACCATATATATAAAGCAAAGAGAAAAACGAATGAGCATACAATATGTTATGGCCAGGAAAAGGTCAACATCATTTTCTTCTGTCTCATCGAGATTAACATATGAAACCATTGGACTATTAGGACATGTGAATTTCTAGTCGTACGATTGTTAAACCTATAGTAATAGCCTTATATGATACCTCATATTAACAACACAGGATAACAAGAAAACATCACCTGCAGAGTACAGATAGCTCCTCTTGAATGTTCCTAGCACCAATCAGATGCACTGTTGATTTTCTTTTTTACCACATCTAGTGTCTAAATCGCCCCCTTTTACGGAGAACGAGCTTAACTGAATCCACTGTGTCCTAATCTGGCCTGTATTATTTCGGGTAATGCATTTTTCCCGAGGAAAGGGGGCCTCATCAACCCAAAACGCGCCCTTAAACCACCCACGCACACAAGCACCCATGCGTTCACACCCGTGGCCTAGGTCCCCCCCGCCTGCCCCCCCCCATAATGGGTGCAGCCGAGCGCACGCTGCTTAATAACTGGCGATGATGGGGTGCTCAGTCCCGGTCGGAGCCCCACCCGAAGCGCCCAGCCCGGGATGTCAGCCCCACTCACGTCAATTACCGTTCAGCGCTCGCCTGGCCCACGCCACCCCGCTGACTGACAACTAGATAGCACTCCCGACCGCCGGGACCCCACTCAAGGTGGCTTTGGGGTTTTTGGGGGGGATTGTTGCGGTGTCGTACCCCCTCCCTTACCAACCCCCCTCCCGGACCCTGTCGCATATCACAATGTCAAAGCGCTCCTGGTACTGAGTCAAGTGGCGTCTCTCCTGAGCCCTGCTGTTATTGTGGAGATACACGCTGGGAGCGAGAGACAGGGTTGTTTAGTGAGAAGGGAGAGGGACTCCGAGGGAGAGAGAGAGTCAGAGAGAGAGAGGGAGGGATAGAGAGACAGCCGCAAAGTGGTATTCGTGGGCCTCTCACTATGAAGCCGTTGGAAGGAGAAGAAGTGCCAGTTTGAGACCACAAAAACAAACATGGAGTTTAAGAAGGAAAAAAAAAAGACACCACTGCCATATTCTACGAAAGTGACTTTAAGAGACAAGGATCAAAAGAGATAGAGAGCAAAGAGAGAACAGGTGAAAACGACAAAAACAAGGGAGGGGGGTGAATCTCTGGGGAAAACCCAGAAGAAACGGGTATTTCTCAGCCAATTCTCATTTCAAATAAAACACTGCATACTAACTGCATTCAGCGCAGTTTAATTTGCACTTGAAACAGCCTGAGATATCAACCCCCTGAAAAACAGTCCCTTCCATCACGATACGATCGGCGGCGTTTCATTTTCACTTATTAGTCTTTTTTACGGCGTAGGTTTCGGATTGAAATAAAATCCTGGTGCAGTGATCCCACGGAGGAAGAAAAAAATAAACGGATTCCTCAGGGCTTGTGAACAATGATGAGAAAGGCCGGGTCTTGATCCTATATTCTCTGCTGTTTTCCCGTTGCTGCGGCTCCTCAATAAGGCCTCCCAGCAGGGACACACACAGGTTGCGTGCTGCTCACATCTGGCCCTGCTCCGGCACAAGCCTTTCTATGATGGAGAGCAGGAGGGGTCCCCCTATCACTCCACACTAATACACGGACCCTGCTCCCTTTAAAATTGACTCTGACCCCTGGCACATTTGCAATGGACTGGAGATCTACACTGTATGGGATTTCTGATCCCTTTTCTGCGTTGCTCTCGGCTTTCTTATCAGACCGACCGGCCTCTACTCTGCCCCTGATATTAAAGTGTGCGCCGTCGCCAGGCTGCGCACGGATGCCGACAAACACAACTCACAGAGACACACAGAAACATGCGCACACACACACACACACACACACACACACACACACACACTCACATCCACACTTAGACGACACCTGAGCACAGAGACAGACAGACAGAGAGACCGAGACACACTTGAGTGTGCAACAAGCAGAGTTGCACTACCTATTTTATTGTTGCAGAAGTAGTGGTGGTAGTTGTTGTCGTATTAACAGTATAAGCAGAAGTAGTTGTAGTAGTAGTAGTAGTAGTATAAATAGCAGTAGTAGCAGTAGTAGTGGTATTAACAGTAATAGCAGTAGTAGTAGTATTAACAGTAATAGCAGTAGTAGTAGTAGTAGCAGTTGCGTGTGTCCATCTGTCAACACACACACACACACACCCACACAAACAGTCACAGACACACGCACACAAACAGACACACACACACACACACACAAACAAACAAACAAACTCATGCACATACTCAAATGTGAAGTAAACAAATATAAACTAAAGGACTTTCTGAAGCAAGTCATCTCCTAATAACTGCCTTATTGCTATTCAGTTTGCTCATCAGCAGAATAACCTAATCTTCTTTTGAGCTCAGCAACAGTAAAGCTTTCTCACTGGGTAAATTATACCGTCACATTCGTAGATTCACATACAGGGGTTTACGCCTGTATGTGAATCTACGAATGTGACGGTATAATTTTACGAGAGGGAGATATTAAAATACTCACACATGAATCCACACGTTGAGATTGTGATTTATTACACTGAGCTCACATGTGGCCACATGTGACAACTTTCCAAACCCATATAGATTCATTTGTTTCTGCTCGCTGGCACTGTTCAGAATGTGTTGTTCATTAAATTATTTTAAATGTCAAGTGTGTGTGTGCGTGTGTGTGTGTGTGTGAGTAGACTTGTTTTCAGTTGCAAAATGTGTGTACATTGCCTCTTTGTATGCATGCCATAACACACATTTACAATTTAGGTACATGCATATGCGAGTCTATGAGCATGAGAATATGCGTGTGTGTGTGTGTGTGTGTGTGTGTGTGTGTGTGTGTGTGTGTGTGTGTGTGTGTGTGTGTGTGTGTGTGTGTGTGTGTGTGTGTGTGTGTGTGTGTGTGTGTGTGTGTGAGTGTGTTTGTACGGTTTGTGTGTTTCTGTATGTGTATGAGTGCATTTAGGTGGGTGATAAATCACAGTGTGTGTGTGTGTGTGTGACTGGTATCAAACCTCAGCCTCCTGTTGGCTCCCCAGGCCATGGCTGCCCTACACAAGCCAGCACCCCCCCCCATCCCCCCCCATCCTCCCCCCATCCTCCCCCCAACCCCACCGCCTTCCACGTGCTCCGCTAATCAACGGGGGGAGAGTGCAAATGGATTAATGCAGTTAGAGATGGCTGATGGCACAGATTACTGTGTACGGCGGGCCTGGTATTAAATGCATGTGTTGCTCGGGGAAGGCTATTTGGAAAGCAAGCCACAGAGTGAATGTTCAGAGCTACTGAGGTGTGTGCCTCAGTTAAACTGCACTAAATGTTTCCAGGTACAGTTGACCGAGCAGCACACGTCTTTTCTTTCTCCGTGGGTAATTTGCATACATTTCTGTGCGAGTTCATTTAAACCGTGGTCCCTCAGATGTCCCGGTCTGTGTAAAAAGGCTCCTATGGGCCTTCTACCCCTTTGAGGCAGCGAGCCACATGGTTGTCAACGCTTCAATAAAGCACAGAGGTAGAGCTGTAAAGGTTTGAGGTGTGGATGTTGCTGGGAACTTCGTGACATCTTGGTGCACTGTCTGTGCAAACCAGCTCGATTAGCATGGGAGACGTACAACCACAGACAGCCCTGGATTATCGCAGGGCTACGCTTTCCCATTTAGCAGGGATTACTCCCTCCGAACGCTAACCCTGCCTGGGGAGAGAACAAGGTGAAAGTAGGAAGAAGGAGGAGAAGAAGGAGACAGAGATGAAGAAGAAGATGATGATGATAATGATGAGGGAGAAGAACAACAACAACAACGAGAATAACGACAAAGAAAACAGGATGAAAGACAGAAAACTGCCAATCTACCAATTATCTCACAAATCAACTCCCACGTCTCCCGAGACCAACGTTAAGGTCAAGGACTGGAGGCTCTAAGACAGGACGCTGGCGTAGACCTTGGAACTTCACACAGGAACCCGGAGGTTCCATTGAGACGGGAGGGGTAGACCGGGCAACCCGTGCTTCATGATCCGGGGGGTTGGGTCATTCGTCTGAATGTCGTTGCTATGGTTATAGTCAGGGTGGCTCGGAAAGATTTTGCGAGGAGAGACCTATATTCCCAGCAGAGGGGTGATCCCTGTATGGTGCCGAAGCGAAATAAATCACGTGTTTTTTTGTATTTATTTATAGACACATAAATGTAAAAATATACCTCGTATTTAAATATAAAAATGTTCACACGACGATTGTTGCGTGTTACATATCCCACATCGTGTAAACACAAAATGTACAGCGGATCGCGGCGGTTTTATACGAGACAATTCTTTATGTCACCTCCGCAAACAAACACATAACTCAAGCTGCCACGGAGGGGTAGCAGACTGTGAAAGAAGCTGAAATACATTAAGCGTAAGCACAACGCCACATCTCCCCGCCGCCGCCCCACAAAGCGGTGCCATTGTGTCCCCAACAAGAGGCAGGAAATGGGAATAGCGATGGGGTCCAAAGGCAGAGACAGGAAATGAGTTCTGTTTGTCCTCTCTGGCACTAGGTAGTTCATCAAATGTGCGCATGTAAGAGACATGCCGCGGATGCTGTACGTACACACACACAAAAACACACACGTACACATCCCCACACGGCTTAGCAAGAGCTGCCGACAGGCAGCATGCGCATAGCTACACCCGTACAGGCACAAAAGTGATGGTAATTATCGTTGGCCTCTCTCAGTACCAATCAGACATGTGTAGGGACTAAACACAAACAAACACACACACGCGCACACACACACACACACACACCCAAACACAAAGATAGGTGTATATATTTATATACTTGAATCTGTTTGTAGTTTCTTTATAGATACCTTAAAGGAAACTAGATAAGCAACACATATGACAACCTTGCATGTGTCATCCAAAAGGTGTTTGTTGGATTATTTTCCTCGTTCTGACTGGTTTGAATCAAACACACCCCGACTGGCATTATCTAAAGCGGCTATCAGAGTCCTCCTTCTGAAGGCCTTTCAACATAACCACACGGCCACTAACATTCTGTACAGTCATTTCCACAGCGGCTGCATGGCAAACCGAGAGAGAGAGAGAGAGAGAGAGAGAGAGAGAGGCAGAGAGAGAGAGGGAGAAGAGAGAGCGAGCGAGGAGGGATGAGGGAGAGCGAGCGAGAGGATGAGGGAGAGACAGTGTGTTTCCCTCTTTTCTCCAGCCTCTTTTCATCCTTGGTCTCCGAGGAACGGGAGTAGGGATGGGGCGGTGTGGGGGGGGGGGGGATGGTGTTTAGAGTGGGCCGCCAGTCAGTCTCCCTGGAGTTCCCATCCGGTAGGAATCTCATTATCAACAACCGTTGGCACATCAGAAACAAAAGGTACAAGGGTGTTTTGTGCGGTTGTGTGCCTACGAGTGTGTGTGTGTGTACGTGCTTGTGTGTGAGTCTGAGTATGTGTGTGTATGTGTGCGTGCGTGCGTGCGTGTGTGTGTGTGTGTGTGTGTGTGTGTCTGTGTTCCTGCCTGTGTGTGTGTGTGTTCACGCCTGTTTGCGTGCGTGTGTGCGTGTGTGTGTAAGAGCATAAGCGTGCTGGGGAGAGCGAGGAGGAGGATGTGGATAATAGAGAGGAGAAGAAAGGTGTGTGTGTGTGCACACCAGAGACGGGTGTTTTGTACAATCTTTAGTGATAACACGACTGCAAGGATCCATTTGAGTCCTAATGAACGCCGCTGTCTCCTCCTTCCGACGGCTCCCCACCAATGTGAGGCCCCACTGGCACACGGCCCTTTGTTTCCTCGCCGAGACCAACCCGTTTCAGTGCCGTGGACAGGGCGGGCTGGCCTCTGCTGTTTGTCTGGTTGTGGAGAAGTAGGTTCAACATTAAAGGCCGTCACTAAATACCGGGGGGGAAAGTGGACAGCGTTTCAACTCCTTGATGATGATGATGATGGTTGTGATGAGGATGATGATTATAATTGTTGGTAGAGTAGTAGTAGTAGTTGTAGTAGCAGTAAGAGAAATAGCAGAAGAAGTGGTAGGAGAAGTAGTAGTATTAATAACAGTAATAGCAATAGGAGTAGTAGTAGTAGTAGTAGGAGGAGGATTTAGAGCAATAGCAGTAGTAGTAGCATTATTAACAGTAATAGCAGTAGTAGTAGTAGTAGTATTAATAACAGTAGTAGTAGTAGTAGTATTATTAACAATAATAGCATAATGGTAGTAGTAGTTTTTCAAGTGGTAGTAGTAATATTAACAGTAATAGTAGTAGCAGTAGGAGTTGTAGTATTTAAAGTAATAGCAGTAGTAGTAGTATTATTAACACTAACAGCAGATGTAGTAGTGTCAGCAGTAGCATTAGCATCATTAATAAAATGAGTAACAGTATTGTTTTCATTGTCAACACTAGGACATGGTGTACGACCCACTGGCAGCGTTTCAGAAGGAGTTTTCTCAGTGCCACGTTGCTAAGTTTGCCTTCTGCTAAAGTGCTTTCAGAGCAAAAACAAGATATCTGCTCTAGCTCCAGGGGACTCCAGTCTCCTCTCCAAGCACTCTGAAGAGCGGGAAGGAAACAAGAACTTCCCCTGCTGGCATAAACACTTGCTTCCCATTTCTTCTCATTTTCAAGTAATGAATGTATGTCTTCAATAAGTGATATGGATAGATTTGACCGCTCAATGAACGGTTTAGACGCCGTCGGGGGGCCCAGTCGCTGTTCCCTAAAGCCCATGGTGGTGCAGTGTATCAGGCAGTGTCTCTCTGGCTCCCCTATATAAGGATTAGGGGGCATCCAGTCAACATAGTAAGCAGATTAGGCTGAGCAATGTGTGCTAGCAGGCAAGACATGGCAGTGAGCGGGAATCAGCTGTAATCCCGCTAAACGCACACTGCCCCTGCCACGAGTCACATGACGAGAGCATAGAGAGGTCGTCAAATGAACGAGGCGGGGTCGGTCGGAAGTATGCGGCAGGAGTACAGCAGATGCGTGTGATTGGTCATCGCCTGGCGGTCGTATTGACGAGCTCACGCCTCTTTTGAAAAGGAAAATGCGAAGCCTGTATGGAAAAGCCGTTTTCCCATTCTCGCCATGGACGGCGTTAATAAGCTCAACTTTAAAGAATAATAATTAGGGCCGACAGTCTGCTGTGTGCCGTTCTCAGCGCATGTTTTGCACCTTAGAGTCATTCTGTGTACCGGTTTAGCTAATCCGCGTCACTAAAGCACAAAGGGCTGCACGAATAATTTGTTGACAGCCATATAAATGCCTTCAGCCAAGTCTGAAAAAATCCATACAATAAGGAGCTTTCGAAGGGCATTGCGTCCAGGCCGCCATTGTGTGTGGGTTTTGATTTTGGGTTTCTTTTTTTCGAACCTGCTGCCTGGCTTATATTACACGCAGCATAGGTAATTTATCGGCAAATTACCCTGGCTAGTTTTCACATTAGACGAAGCGTCGTGACTTTAATGTGCACGAAAATATTACAACAGCGGCGTTTTGGGCCCCCCCAGGCTAGGTAAAATTGAGTGTTGCTGTAATTGGTAAATTTATTAAAATGACCTATACACCGATGCCATTACAACTGTCGTCCCCCTGCTTGCCTACATGCCGATCACATGCGGACACTTAGAAACCGCGCCGGAAAGCTACGGTAGAAGTCATTACTACATCTACAGCAATAACAACGGAAAGGTTAAAATGACTTGTAGGCTTAATGCATCAAGTAAACGCCTTTGAAGTTTCTGATAAGCCTCGGTGGTATGATCGCCATGACCTTTTTGTTGAGCCGACAGAAAGTGTGGCACAGCCACCCCTTCTCAAACTGTTAATAAAACGTAGGCCATCTCAATAACGCCCACCTCTCTCTGTGTCTTGACAGTGGATGCGAGCCACAGTTTGAAAGGTAAAGACAGCAGATTTTTTACCGTTTTCTTCCCCCATTCTCACCTGTATCCTAAACCTATTAAGTCGGTATCATGCCTGGAGCAGGCATGTGCAGCACCTGTGATATATAAATACATTTTTCACCCCTCTGAGGTACAGGCCTGCCACAGGGAGCGGGGGAGGGAGGGGGGAGGGAGGGCAGGATTCCGATGGAAGTCAGCTTATCAGTCCAACCTTATCTCCCACAGACAGTTTGTAAAGAGCAGTGTGGAGGGAGGGGGCGCGGGAGGAAGAGAGAGAGACAGAGAGAGAGAAAGAGAGGGTGGGGAGGAGAGGATGGGGGCGGGGCGGGGGGGGGACAGAGGAGAGGCGGGGACGGATCGGACTGGTGGCGGTGTCAGCAGCAAAGGCCTGCAAGGGCCGACCTGTCACAATGCACCACAGCTGGAAGACTCACCTTGGCAACGAGAGCCAAAGAGTCAAATCTCACTTCAAATTCCAACTTTTCTATCCCGCCCCGACCTCCAACTATATTGGTCTGAAAGTGTGCGATCAAATAAAGGAGAACAATATAACTTTGGTGTTGTTGTTTTTTTTATACTTCTTTTTCATATCCAAGGTCAGGACTAGGTGTTGGATATCCTATCAAGGGAAAGTACTACCCACATAGTCTGGGGAGATGAAGGGCCGACTCTTTCCACCACTATATAACTTCTGTCTGAGCCGCAGACCCACAGTGGAGTCATTTGTCTCTGGTTACACAGTAGCCGTGGAACAACAGCTCTGTAGGGCAGTGTCATGCAGTCCGTCCCGTGCACCCTTTATCTACAAAAGCCCCTTCAAGAGACATCGAGATGGGGAAAGGGAAAAGCGACGGCAAAAAAAAAGTCCAAATTATAAAAACAAATGATGCAGATCGCGAGTATGGCCCGGGATATTGCTGACTCATGACATTATGGCGCAGTCATGTTTGGGTCATTAAGCCTGGAAGGTGAGGGGAGG